>NC_135547.1:101029569-101339469 GCF_045843805.1 Urocitellus parryii
AGGTAGGATCAAAGAGGCCAATTTTGAGTGAGTCCAGCAAGTTGGAGAATGTCCCCTGAGGGATTGAAATGTTAATTCCTTCAGAGCCCTTCCTCCACCCTTAACTAGAACCAGCCCCAGCTCCAACCTGTAGCCAAGGTAACCTGTCCCAGGAATTGCCCCTCCCTATAGGAAGCTATGAAGTTGTTAATTAAGGTATTCTGGGCTGCACCATCCTGCCCTTCCCTCTTCAGCCCAGCAGTTCCTCACCTTTTGACCATCCCACTGAGCCTTTCCAGGGCCTAGTCAAGTACACTGGAAGGAGAGAGATAAGGGGAAGAGGGCAGAACAGAGGAAGCCTAGGACTTTTTTAAAAATAAATATTTATTCTTAAGTTTTAGGTGGACACAATATTTTACATTTATGTGGTGCTGAAACTTGAACCCAGTACCTCGTGCATGCTAGGCAAGCACTCTACCACTGAGCCACAACCCCAGTCCCCTAGGACTTATTAAAAGGGCAGAACACCTGGCTTCTTGGGATACCAGGATGCCAGCTATGGCCCCCTTCTTCTCCAGGAGACGTCTATGTTACCCCTTTTTAAATAAACCCTGCTTTGTATGCTTGCCTCCGCGTGCTTCTCCAATGTTCAAACTTCAACATGTGGGGGAGCAGGACTCATCACTGATAACCGGTGCTAAGACTGGCTTCAAACTTGAGATTCTCCTGCCTCAGCCTCCTGAATATCTGGGATTACAGGTATGTGCCACCATGCCTGGCCTTGGCTACCACTCTTCAAAGTCCCTATTTACCTGGGCACATTTTGGATTTTAGGTACTGTCAGGTTGATGGTGGTGACTTAGAACAAAGCAGCACTCGAGGGAAAGAAACATGGATCAGGCGCCTATGGAAACGCCTGTCAATCAGTGGGATCTCCTGACTAAAGCCTGTCAATCAGCAGGACCCCTGGCCAATCCTGGAGTTCAGCCAGCTCCCCCCGATCAACTCCAGCGGGACAAGGGACCCTAAAAACACCTTTTCCTGCCCAAAGTCCTTCCCTTCCTGCCTAAGCCCCATAAAATCCTAGTCAGGTCAAGCCCCCACAGGGTTTCTCCTCCACCCTGTTGGTCTGTCCAGGAGTGATATCTCATTAAGGCCTCATTTGGTGGCCTTTTTAAATCTGCCCCCTTTGGTCGCTGCCTGCCTTGCCTGATCTCACAGGTACATTCTTCAATTTTATCTCATCATTCTTATTCTCAATGATTCCACATAGGGAGGGTATAAAAACTCATTTTCTTGTTTTCCAGTAGTTTTATAGATTTATTTATGGAGTTTTTGTTTTGGAGATTGGGTTGTTTTTTGTTTTGTTTCCGCCTTTTTTAGGAACTAGATACTAATACTTTTATGTGCTCAGTTGGCTGAGTGCTTGCCTCACTTGCACAAGGCTCTGAGTTTAATCCTCAGTAGGGGGGCGGGACTGAATTCTTAAATTTTTACTAACCCTGTGATGGTGTATCAAACAAGTACCAAAATATTTTAAACTCATTATAATCCCTACTAATGCATTAGTGACAAAGTGGATCTCAGATACAGAAACTTGTACTTGTCCAGAGCTCGCTTTTCTTCATCAAAATGTTGAGAGTGCTAATAGTCCCTTATATCTACTTTCCCTTTCTTCTTGCTAGTAGAATTCCTAAGTTTTAGATGAGCACATGGTCACCCAGCTAGAGATTTCATATCCCAGCCTCCCTTGCAGCTAGTTGTGGACACGGAGTAAATTCTAGCCAAAAAGATAATGAAAGCGATGGTGTGCTGGTAAATGTTTAACAACCGGCTCTCAGTGGTGGAGGCATGGCTTACAACATTTCCCCTTTCTCTAATTTAAATACTCCCACCATGTTTGATTTCAGGCTATGCTATCACTAGATGCAGATTTGGGAAGAGATTTGCAGTAGCACATTCTTAAATAATATTCCCACCATGCGGATAACATAGACGTAAATGACCTTGATGGTATAGATGATAATAAAATAATTGAGAAAAGATGTTATGAATTTTCACCTTATTTTTAATATAATTTGTGCAATGATAAGTTTATAGAGTTTGATTTTTAACAATGGCTGCATTTAACAACAAGGTCACAGAATTCTTGAAACTTTCACAGACATCTCTTGTGGGATGGTAAGAGCCAACTCTGGTACATCCTTGAATGGAAATGTTGTATAAAATCTGTGTCATATACTCAAAGAGAAGCTTCTTTTCTTCCACTTCCTTTGCCCTGTTTCTGTAGTCGAGAACACAAATAAAATATTTCTGAGCCACCTTTAACAGAACACATAAGGACAACATTCTAGGGGATTGTAAAGCAACAAAACAGGAGAAAACTAGATGACTTCTTTGAGCTTCCCAACTCCTCAGTTCACTTCCCAAGGTCAGACTTTTCTGTGAGGAAGACATAAATTATCTATCTTTGTTAAAAGCACTGTTATGAGCTGGGCATGGTGGTATGTGCCTGTGATCCCAGTGATTTGGGAGGCTGAAGCAGGAAGTTGACCAGTTAAAGGCTATCTTGGGCAACTTAGCAAAAGTACCCCTGAGTTCAATCTCCAGTGTGTGGGGGGGCACTGTTATGGGAAGGGAGAGTGGGAAAAAAATCAAATTGTTTTCTATGCCCTGTGAATGCAGCTGAACAGATTAACACTGAATTTACTCTCAGAAGTGAGGCTGATTTAACAGAACCTGAAATATTTGCTTGACACTCTGGGAGCAGGCAGTGCATACAGGATAGATGGTGACCCTTATTATGTCATAGCAACATTTGGTAAGCCTGTTGTCAGTGTATATGAAGGAAAGTCATTTGCCTAATAAGTCTGCAGGTAGCTCACGAGCCAGTGGTTAGAAAAGCCACTTTGTTGGTGTACCTTGGCTTCTTTTAGCAAAGTACTACAGACAAATATTAAACAGAGGTAAGAACTGACCAGTTTGCAAAGATGATAGGGATCTGGGTATAATGGCACATGCCTCTAATCATATCTACTCGGGAGGCTGAGGCAGGAGGATCACAAGTTCGAGGCCAGCCTTGATAACTTAGTGAAACCCTATCTCAAAATAAAATAAAAACAGGACTGGGGATGTAGCTCAAAAGTAGAGAGCCTCTGAGCTAAATCCCATAAACCACAAAACAAACAAACAAACAAAATATGTTAGGAAATACAGTTCTATAAGGGATGTTCTCAGCCAATCGTCTGCAACTAAGTTGATTAAGATTCTGATGATGTAATGGTTTCTGAAAAAGAGTCTGAAAAAGCCAACTGCTTCCATACTCCCGACACTGCAGAATTAAGATAGTGTTTTCCAAGCCTTTCTCAAGAGCATCCGACGTGATTGTTCTTGACCAGGCAATAGAAGCCAGACCAGCAGGAAAGATTAAGGTTTTTTTGCTTTTCCTCTGAAACTCACTGCTCCAAGTACCTTTCAAAGCACCACTACACAGAGGAATCCCAGGGGAAAAAATAAGGTTTGAATACAGAAGTTAGTAAATAAAGCATTGGT
Organism: Urocitellus parryii; assembly: GCF_045843805.1. Taxonomy (NCBI): domain Eukaryota; kingdom Metazoa; phylum Chordata; class Mammalia; order Rodentia; family Sciuridae; genus Urocitellus; species Urocitellus parryii. The sequence goes on from NC_135547.1 coordinate 101,033,101, forward strand.
AAACCCAAGAACTGCTTATCCTTAGTTACTTTTACATGGAACTAATTGAAAGCAAATGAACTGGAAGTTTGTTAAATATTTTGCTAGAATTACGATGATGTCATAATCTATTCAAACCCTAAAATGACCTTTAGTCCTGCAACTCTGTGCTTTCTGTTAGAAATAGCCAGGTGCCTCAAGAAATCAAACACTTGCTTGGAAGTGGGTGGGAAAGGCATGCTACAGAACCTGGCTAGCCAGCATGCCTGGGCAGATAGTCTACCTGCTTTTATCCCTAACACAGAGCTCCTTGCCCTGATGGGAGGAGTTTAGGATTATAATCTACGCATTTCACTATTTTTAAATTCGGAAAGGCTATAGTTAAAATGGCTAAAATTGGATCTTGCCAATTAAGGCTAAATACTATATTCTGAAAATAGACCTCCAAACTTTCTATTTCTCACATTTCCAGCACCCATTTCAAATGTGATCATGCAGAATAAGAGACCAGGGTATTATTTCCCAGCAGAACAGGGCTGGCACTCCACCATGAGCTTTTCACAGTTGCTATGCCGCAGAATTGAATAACTGCAATAATCAAGAGTCATGTGTTTCCCAGAATGGGATCCTTAAGTGTGGATATCCTACCCCTCCTTATTTGGGGCATTAGATGACAGGGAGGCCAATAATTTGTCTTTAAGTTTACAGGTTATAAGACTAAGAGAAGCTGTATCCAACATTGTTGGTCTGCCAGAACTATGTGTCACCCAGAGATGCTGAATTTTGAGTTAGATAAGAAATTTGCTGGGCCCTTCAGGTTGTTTTCTTGGGGAAAATGGTACTCAAGCAAAGTTGGATGTCCAAAGGGTAAATTGTGACATGCACTGCTAAATGTTCCCAGTGTTCACTTTTTCTTCTTTCCGGCCCTTGGTCACTCTACCTTTGGGTCGCCTAGGCAAGATAACAGGAGGAGGGGGCATGAGAAGAAAGGAAACCTAAGATCTAGAAAAGGATCAGGATACCCCACTCCCTGGGCCACCAGCTCTGGACCCCCTTCTCTCCAGAGCCCCCCACCCCCTCATTCTATCCATTGAATAAAACATTTTTCTCTTGCTTTGGCATTTCTTGGGTGTTAAATCTTCAACATCAGGGGCCTGGGACCTGATCTTGATTGTCAAGACTGGTTTTGTTGTCATAAGGATGGGAATAACAAGTTCAAAGTTCTTTACATGTTGGAGCTAAAACTAGAAGTCCAAAAGCATGCTGTCTTAACTTTTGATATTATGTTTGCATGTTATTTTGAAATTGAATGGAAATCACAAAGGAATTTTATTTTGGTTTTGGTTTTGGTTTTGGTTTTTTAGTTGAAACTTGGAGCTGACCAAAAGGAATTGTTACTCCAATAATAGGATGTTTGGATTCTCTGGCAGGCTGTTCATATAGACATCTGGGTGGTGGGCAGGGTCTACTATCTCATATCATGCTATGTACGTGGAAACCTGGGCCAGAGAATTGGGTTGACTCTAATGCAACCACTCTGCAGGTTCCTGGTCTATTTCAGGGGAGACTCTAAGTCTCCTAGAAATTTGAGTCTGTTAGGAGATGAAAAGGAACAAGAAACTGAATGGGTGTCCAGATTTTGAGGTCATAAAAACCAGTAGAATTTAGGAAGAAGGCGTACTGTGAAGACCACCTGGACACCAAGAAACTCTGACTAGCCAAGACTTCCACAGAATGGGTTATGGTAGCCATAGGGTAATGTCATGGTTTCCAGAACAGTCTCAGACCCCAGCAATGCAGACTGAGGTTGCAACTTTAGCAATGTGACCTTTAGGTGGAGAAATCTAATTCCAAGATATTCCAGTTCCCTTAAAGCAGGCAGCCTGTGTATTGCTTCAATCCACTGCTGACTTGTGTGACTTCATTGCCTGGGACCCATTCATTCAATATTCCTTCTACAGCCATATGTTGTTATCCCTGTTGGTTTCCCTTTCAGTGTCTAGCAAATGATCCAAATCTATTTTCACCCACCTGTCCCTCTTGTACTCTGAGAGTGGGATATTTCCACTAAAGAGAACCTGTTGGTGTTAATTAGGGAGGAAAGCCTAGATGGAGATGTATAGGTTTAAAAGACAAGAAAATCCCCCATGGAGGTTCTGTGGAAGACTTTGGCTACACTGACAAGCTAATAAAAAAACCTTGATTCAGGGACATTTTTAATACACTGGCATGGGGAAGTAGCACTGGAAAGAAAGTGACTTTGAAGGGAAAAATTGTTTTATTAAACTGTGTAAAAAGCTTTGATTGATCTTAAATCTCCTCTGTTCCATGACTCCCGAAGTGATACATCAAAGAACAACTGGTAAGGGAGGTGTGTTTCCCCCTCAGGTGCCACAAGTTGATAACAGCTTCTTTGTGGCATTCGGGAGCATCATTGTTGAGAAAGTCACTCATCCAGAGAAAACAGGCTGAGTGTTTTGATTTCTCTCTCTTCCAGCCCTGTATTCACATAGCACTAACTTGGAGGAGGGGGAAGAGAGGAAAGAAGAGAAGAGGGAAGAGGACTAGCCCCAGTGACACAGATAGATATGTGTGTGTTCTGGATGGGGACAATCACAGAACATTTGGTAGTCACAGCTTTGAGAACACCAGGCTTACTGTTCTTTGTTTCAGACGTGCAGAGGATCATTGGATTTGCAAAATATTCTCTTCCATCACTCTCATGGAAATAGTAGAAAGCTATTACTGTGTGCCCGAGCTTTAATAGTGTTCTAACAAGTTACTTGATATATCAGGCACAGTATAAGCAAGCAATTCAATGGTGAGTTTGTAGTTTATGGCATGGTTGGGAAATGAGGGGGAAATTATAATTAAATAAGTGGCAGTGGGGCTGGAGATGTGGCTCAAGCGGTAGCGCGCTCGCCTGGCGTGCATGCAGCCCGGGTTCGATCCTCAGCACCACATACCAACAAAGATGTTGTGCCCGCCGAGAACTAAAAAATAAATATTAAAAATTCTCTCTCTCTTAACAACTAGAATCAACAAATGGGACTTACTCAAACTAAAAAGTTTTTTCTCAGCAAAAGAAACAATAAGAGAGATAAACAGGGAGCCTACATCCTGGGAACAAATCTTTACTCCACACACTTCAGATAGAGCCCTAATAACCAGAATATATAAAGAACTCAAAAAATTAGACAATAAGACAACAAGTAACCCAATCAATAAATGGGCAAAGGACCTGAACAGACACTTCTCAGAAGAGGACATACAATCAATCAATAAGTACATGAAAAAATGCTCACCATCGCTAGCAGTCAGAGAAATGCAAATCAAAACTACCCTAAGATACCATCTCACTCCAGTAAGATTGGCAGCCATTAGGAAGTCAAACAACAATAAGTGCTGGAGAGGATGTGGGGAAAAGGGCACTCTTGTTCATTGCTGGTGGGACTGCAAATTGGTGCAGCCAATTTGGAAAGCAGTATGGAGATTTCTTGGAAAGCTGGGAATGGAACCACCATTTGACCCAGCTATTCCCCTTCTCGGTCTATTCCCTAAAGACCTAATAAGAGCATGCTACAGGGACACTGCTACATCGATGTTCATAGCAGCACAATTCACGATAGCAAGATTGTGGAATCAGCCTAGATGCCCTTCAATAGATGAATGGATTAAAAAAATGTGGCATTTATACACAATGGAGTATTACTCTGCATTTAAAAATGACAAAATCATAGAATTTGGAGGGAAATGGATGGCATTAGAGCAGATTATGCTAAGTGAAGCTAGTCAATCTTTAAAAAACAAATACCAAATGACTCCTCTGATATAAGGGGAGGAAACAAGGACAGGGTAGGGACGAAGAGCTTGAGACGAAGATTTTCATTAACAGGGTTGAGAGGTGGGAGGGAAAGGAAACGAGAAGGGGAATCGCATGGAAATGGAAGGCGATCCTCAGGGTTATACAAAATGACATATAAGAGGAAAGGAGGGGTAAGACAAGATAATTCAAATGGAAGAAGTGATTTACAGTAGAAGGGGTAGAGAGAGAAAAGGGGAGGGGAGGGGAGGGGAGGGGGGATAGTAGAGAATAATACAGACAGCAGAATACATCAGACACTAGAAAGGCAATATGTCAATCAATGGAAGGGTAACTGATGTGATACAGCAATCTGTATACGGGATAAAATTGGGAGTTCATAACTCATTTGAATCAAACTGTGAAATATGATGTATGAGGAACTATGTAATGTTTTGAACGACCAACAATAAAAAAATAAAAAAATAAAAAAATAAAGAAAAGTTAGACCCTAAAAAAAAAAAAAAAAAAAAAAAGAATGAATGATCTGGGGATGTGGCTCAACTGGTAGCGCATTCGCCTGGCGTGCGTGCGGCCCGGGTTGGATCCTCAGCACCACATACCAACAAAGATGTTGTGTCCGCCGAGAACTAAAAAATAAATATTAAAAATAAAATTCTCTCAAAAGTAAAAAAAAAATTTAAAAAAAGAAGAGAAACAAATAAAAATAAAATTCTCTCTCTCTCTTTAAAAAAAAATTAAAAAAAAAAAAGAATGAATGATCTGCAACATGGATGAATTTCATGTAGGACTGAGCAAAAGAAGCCACACAGAAATGAGTCCAGATTGCATGATTCCACCCATACAGTACAAAAACAGGCACAACCGATTTGTGGTATTAGGAAGTCAGGAGAACAGCTAGCATTGGGGGGTTAGTGATTAGAAAAGCACAGTGCTAGTCATTTTCTGTTTCTTGACATGCTGCTGGTCACACCTATAGATCTAATTTGCACTGTTTAAGACTCATACTTATGATGTGTGTCCCTGTCTATGTTATACTTCAATAAAAAGTTATTAGTGAGCACAAGAGAAAAAAAAAATTCTCTCTCTCTAAAAAAAATAAGTGGCAGGGGCACAATATGCATAGTAGCTACTAGGATTAGCAATTCAACCTGAATGAAAAGAACTATATGAAATTCTAAGTGGCTTAAGTCCATCCATATTTATGACTACCATCCCCTGACATTTCAAATCATCCAATCAGACTAATCCAAGAGAAGTCATTCAGTCAAGCTCTCAGCACTTAAGCTTGTGTTCATGAAGTAGATAGAGTCAGACTTCCCATGGTCATGAATTTCAATAATGACGTAAGAAAATAAACAGTGTGATAAACTGATAACAAAAATAGCTCCAATTCTTCCCCTTCTACATCTACACACTATGCTTCCTTCCCCTCTTTTGTCTATTTACACTGTGATATGTTCAGCTCCTCTGAGATTTCATCCTACTTTTTGGATCTGGGCTAGCCTTATAACTTATTTTGCACAGTACAATGCAGAAGAAATAATATTATTCCAATTCTGAGTCTTAAGGAGCAAGAAACCTTGCGTGTTTCTCCTTTCTCTCTTGTATTCTTTTTTTTTTTTCTTTTTTTTTTTCTTTTTTGGCAGACACAACATCTTTCTTTGTATGCGGTGGTGCTGAGGATCGAACCCGGGCTGCACGCATGCCAGGCGAGCGCGCTACCGCTTGAGCCACATCCCCAGCCCCCTCTTGTATTCTTTATTCTGTAGGAAAGTCCAGGCTAGCCTGCTGGAAGCTGAGCCACCATGAGGAGCAGAGTCTAGTTATCACAGCTGAAGCGAGACAAGACAGCCACCTACTAACTAGCCAGCTGCCCACAGATAAATGAATAACCGAGCTGAAGCAGCAGAGCTCAACACAAATCAGCAAAACCCACATTCCTCAATCAACCAACAGCTTTCTGAAAAATGATAGATTGTTGTATTTTAATTTATTACATCTCAGATTTATTATGAAGCAACAGATAATCAATATGTCAGTGAATAGTAACTTTCTCTTGGACCTGCTGTCTGAGTTTCTTTGGAGTCATCCTGATTTCTTTTTAAGTTTTAATTATATGCAATAGGACTTGTTTTCATTACTGATATATCCATGGAAAAGGATATTGTTTTCTTTACCGATGTTAACTTTTACTTTACTAAAACCCCAAGTCTCTTCATTATAGTAAAAAATGTTAATATTCATCTGGAAAATCCTTTCTAGTCTGATGTTTTCTGGAGCTTCTCAACTCCAAAAAAAAAATCCACCCCTGTGACTCCTCTTCAACTATTCCTTATTGCTTAAATGATTTCACATCAGAATTAGTAACCTTTAATATCCCTTAGCTTCCTCTCACGTCTTACCACATCAGATTGATGGAAAGTTTCTATCCTTGGTTCCCCGATTTTATTTTTTTATTTTTTGCCATGTGTCACCTCCCTCTTGGTCTCACTCTATGACAGACACTGTACATTGGCTCACTCAACTCCAATATCAAACTCTTCTTCCTGGGCCTTCCTACACTGTAGTAACTGGAAAATTAAAGCCCTGAATTTGTTCTCCTTTGCAACAGAATGGGGCTGGGGAAGTGGGGGAGTCTCAGTGGAAGGCTTCCCTTCCCAAAGTAAAGCCTCATTAAAAGACTCCTTCCAGGTAGATATGGTGGTCCATGACTGTAATCCCAGTGGCTCGCAGGAGGCTGAGGCAGGAGGATTTTGAGTTCAAAGCCAGCCTCAGCAACTTAGCAAGGCCCTAAGCAACTCAGCAAGACTATCTCTAAATAAAATATTAAAAAGGGCTGAGGATGTGGCTCAGGAATTAAGTGCCCTGGTTTCAATCCCCGGTATCAAAAAAAAAAAAAAAAAAAGAAAAAAATCAGAGTGGGAAGGCACTAAAAATGTACATAATGATGGAATGGATATAGGAAGGGGTGAAAATTAGTCATAAATGCAATTTACCTACTCTATTACCTTGCGTTTGTGTGTGCCTGTATTATCACTTCTATAACTCTTCTCTGTCTCTTGTGGACTCTGCTACTGCCCCTCTTTTGGATCTGAGTGTTTTCCTAGTATTTCAACATCTGTGGTCCCCCACCCCCACCCCACGCTCTGAATACTTCCCTTGGGCAATCTACCTACCCTTATATATTGAGGATGCCCACATTTATATTTCCATATGTGCACTTCATTTAGTCAAACTGAAGCATTTGTAGTTTTCCACACACACTGTGACTTTTCATGCCCACATGCTTGGCACATGCTGTTCCTACTTCCTAGCACTTCCACTTTTCTTAGCCACTACCCTTCCTCCCTGAATCAGTCAAATCAGTTGTTCAAGCTACACTTTTGCTTCTTTCCCCGTGTCTGAAAGTTCAGGCCAATGTTAGAACACGGCAGCCCACCAACAAACATTTATTGAAATAGTTATTTAAAATAAAAATCATATATATTTAATTTTGTTCCAAAATCTTTAAAAAAAGTCTTAGACAAAGACATAATGCTCAAATTTGTTTGAGCTACTGTCGTGTATAATTAAAAAGAATAAATAAAAAAGAATAAATAAAATAAAATTATTTTTAGATTACATAGGTGAAAGGTGATACACAACCAGACTGTATGATGCTTTTTCCTCTTAATCTTCAGGAAAGATCCACAACACTTTAGGTGCTAACTTGGAGTGAATGATTCATTTTATTTAGACCTGAAAAATAACCTCTAAATGATAGTCCTTAAATAACTTTTTAAAAATCTTTAGTGGATAACATATTGCTCTCTGGAGTTAACCTTTTGTACTTTCACTTTAAAAAAAAAAAGTAAATTGCTGAATTTTTTTTTTTTAGGAAAAACATTCTATGTTCAACCATGTCATTGGTATCTAACATCTATTATAAAATACTCTGATAAATGTCATAGAATAAGTAATCATAATTCTATCAAAACATTTTTATATGCAGTTTCCCCTTCCCAGATTGAATGTTATTATTTAACTTTCTGATGAATAATTCACTGGGAAATTTACAAGTTATTAGTCCCTTGGTAGCAGGGCATTCTATGAATTTCATAAACTTTACAACCAGTTGAGGACATAGACTTGGTGTTAAGTTAGAAATAAAGAAGCAATGCAGATAAATTATCTAATAGCATCATTGCTTTGTTGATCAAGTATTGCTTACCAGGGCTGGAGCTGGGGCTCATTGGTAGAATGCTTTCCTAGCATGCATAAGGCCCTGGATTCAATCCCTAGCACCGCAAAAACCCTGACTACTTGCCAGTATAGCTATCATGCAGGACCTAAACAAGACAAATTATTGAAATTGAACTGTAAAATATTGTGGATTCTATAACACCTTGCTGCCTCACTATGCTGGGTTCCATAACACCCCTTTGGGCTCTCTTTGTTTTTTAAAAAAACATGAACTGCATCAGGCATTGATCTTTGCACTAGAAATACAATGGTGAACAGGATAGACCAGTTTTCTGCCTCTCAAGGGATTACACTTGAGAGATACAAGACAAGCAGTATGGCAGTTACAATAAGCCCTGGGAAACTGATTAAAAACAAAGGAGAAAGAAGAATAACAATGTATTTCCATGGTCTGAATAAGAAGGAAGGAATAAATGCCAAAGAACATATAGAGGAATTCCCACTTCTGTTATAAGAGAAGCAAAGAATAGCTATGCATGTGTGTTGTTACACTCAATGGAAAGAAGTTCAGGGAGCCCTCACGTGATGGATTCAGTTTCTTGGTAAAGTGGAAGTTAATATTCTGGAATCAGAGGGTTGGAGAGTGGAAGAACGTTTGAAATGGCCATGGTAAACCAGAGCTGAGCAGACCAGAGAATCATCATCAGTTTTTCCTGCTGATTTGAGAATCTCATTGTGACTGGAGACCAGTTACAGAAGAATATTCTGGACTATTCTGGAATCAGAGGGTTGGAGAGTGGAAGAGTGTTTGAAATGGGATGGTAAACCAGAGCTGAGCAGACCAGAGAATCATCATCAGTTTTTCCTGCTGATTTGAGAATCCCATTGTGACTACAGAACAGTTACAGAAGTCCCAATGATTTATTGAAGGACTTTTTCTATAAGTAGAAGGAAAAAAAATGAAAGCTTTCTTCACTTTGTGATGATTCCAAAAACCAAATGCCAAAATGACTCCAGGAGAGATGCTTTTAGTGAAAAGCCCCCAGTGAGGGCCTCCTTCCCATCCCACCACATTGACCTGATGTTGTCACTACAATGACTGGCAATCTCTGGACTCCAAATCCTCCATCCCAGCAAACATTAACCAGGGGTAAAATAGAGATGACACTATATGGACAGAAAACCCTTCCCAAATAGCTTGAATTGTTCTCTAAGTCCTCATCTATGTCTGGAAGGAGATCATTGAGACTTGGACATTTAAGTGCTGATTCCAAATTTTTGTACCTTGGAATGGTCCCTTAAGGAATGAGACATGTGTTAATCATTTTGCTCCAGAGCAATGCTCAACATCTGTATCATCCATGTCTTTACCTAAGGAAGATGGAGTATAACCAAGCTTGTTACAATGGAAAATCTAGGCACATTCCCTTAATGTCAGCATAGGTTTATATTTGATTATGCATTTGAAAACCAGGATTGCACCATGTGTTGAATAAACATATGTGATTGGTGCTGGTGCTTAGCAAAAGCTCTATTGTGTGGAAACCATGACACAAATGCTCATTTTGTTTCTATTCAGTGTTTTGTCTCCCTGTAAAAAAAAAAGTCACTTTGTTTTAAAATTAACCACTTTATAAGTCCTCATCTGGCCTATGAATAAATACTTAAAATGTGCTTTGACTATGAAGAGGGTCATTAGCATATAGATTTTGACAATAAATGATTTCTTCTTATAAGGCTGCAGATTTTTGATGAGCCAAATGACTGAACTTAATGAAGTCATTTTATGCTTGTAAATACATTACTCTGGCTCTTCAAAAGCACCAAGAAATGTCCTTCATGAACCATGGTTAGAAGAATCATGGAAATTAAGAGCTGGGTGAGACTAAATGGGCCTCCTTGCACCTGTTCTTTCCCTGAAACAGTACAGAATGGATTCATGCAGTACATTTATTTTTCAACTAGTTGATAGTTCCCTCCAGGATAATAAAAATCTATCATAGACAAACGGGGTCAGAGTATATGCCCTGAATCAAAATGTCAGCATTTCTTTCACTAAAAGATACTAAATAAGAAATCTCTCTTTTTTCCTCTCTCTCTGCAAGGGAAGGAAATATTGTGAGACTTGATATTTGTTTAAAGTTTATAATGTATGGTTGAAGTAGGGCATGGCCTACCCATATCACATGGCTCAAAAATTTTAACCTTTGCTAGAAATGGCAGAAATAGGATGGATCAACCAAAGCAGGGCACGGAATATTTTTATATTATTATACCATCAGATTGTGTGAACAAGCAGATCATGCCAAAGACATAAGTATAATTTCACCTTTTTCTACATGAACAAATGTTAAATTATAATGAAAAATTTTGGCAGAGACAAGGGCAGAAAAAAGAGGACAGGGTAAAAGAGGTCTCATAAAGAATCTCTGAGATTCTAGAGGAAGAGGATCAATCTATATGAAATCTATATGGTGTGGTTTATTTTCCCCTACCCAATATGCCAATCCTGGTACTATATTCTAGACTTTTCCTCAGCTGTCTCTACTCACGCATACCAATCTATATACCAAAAAGCCATAGGAGGGCATCAAGTCAAAATCATAGAACCTGATAAAAACATTGTTCCCCAGCTGTGACACTGATACAAAGATTCTTGTCCTCCTCTCCTGGCTACAATGCTCACAGTAAGATGTTAAAAAGAAACGGGAAGAGAGAATTCTTCTTGCTGCTTAGATTATTGGCCTCAAAAGTATTTTATATTCAATCATCTATCTTTCTGACCCTTACTCTCTTTACTTCCATCTTCCTTCTTCTAGAACCTTAACATCAGTAATTCTCTGATTCCATGTGGATCTTGAATCCAATGAAAAATCTTTTCATTTTTACACTATCACTATTCACATAGCCTAGAATTCACGATCTGTCTGCCCAATCCCTCCCCTACAAATGCTTTCAAAGTCTCATTAAACAATGAAGAAAAATTTTCTTTAGTCAAAATTGTGTGGAGAAATTCCAACCTTGGTTAATCCTACTCTTCTGTACATGCTTCCCAGAGCCAAAAGTAGAGTCTCCAATCTTAATGAATGGGCTCAATTTAAAATTATGACCACAAAGCCCAATTGGGTTGCTTGAAATCTTGTTTTCTTAATTTATTTCCTTTCCCACACTCAGAAAAAATATTGTCCTCCCACCATCTAATTTCTACTCTCTGTTCTAACTTGCAATTCTCATCTCACTTCTTTACATCATTCAAATGATTGCTATTGTGGTTGGGATCTGGAATGTCCGCCAAAGGCTCAGGTGTTGAAGACTCGGGCCTCAGCTGCTGGTGATGTTGGGAAATGATGGAGACTTTAGGACATGGGATCTAAGTGGAAATAGGTCACTGGGAGTATGCCCTGGAAGGGTATCTTTTGTCCCTGGTCCCTTCCTCACCCTTTCCTGGATCTTTGCTCCACCACATCCACCATGATGTTCTGCCTCACCACAAGGTCACAGTAATGGGGCCAAGCAATGGTGGCCCTAAAGGTCTGAAACTGTGAACAACAAAAACAACAAAAAAACCCTTTCTTCCTCTCAGTTGTTTCTCTCAGGTATTTTGTCATGGCAATGAAAAGTTGACTAATACAATGGCCTAAACATTTTCTTAGGGAAGACTTCCCTCATTACAAAATAGCCTCACCCCAGGACTCTTCATAGCCTTACTTTGTTTAAGTCATCTTTTGAAGACTTATAACTACTTTGTGTCTTAGCACACACACATATATATACACATTCATATATATATATATATATATATATATATAGTACACATATACGTATAGATTATATATGTGTCTATAATTAATTTATATTGTTTTAATGGCATCCAGAGTGAGGGAAATTGCACCAACAGTTATAAAGCCTGCATGTTATAATCACTCATCTGGGGAAGCTTTTGAAAAACTAATGCAGAATCTCAGAGAGTAGGATCTAGCATAGATATTTTTAAAAACCTCCTCTTGTGATTCTGATTTGCAGGCAGGGTTAAAACTCTGTTCTTTTCAATACTCCAAAGACTAATTCCATGGCATAGCAATCTTCATCATCAGGAAATTTCTCCTCCCACATCTACATTAGAGATCAGTGTTTGTTTTTTTTTTTTTGAAATGAAAGACAGTGTATCTCAGTATAGTAACTTCCTACTCCATTTATGTCTTCTATTCCCTGCCCTATTGTTGATCCATGTTCACACTAAGTAAGGTAATTTAAAAATTAGTGTTCTAGTCTTGATAATTAGCTGTGGTAATTAGAAAAAATTGTATTACTTTGCAATTTTCTTTGTAATAATGGTTTGTGCTATGGAAAAAAAAAACATTCATTCTGTCATACTGGGACCAGATATTACAAAGGCCTTGAAATAGTACTGTGTGAGTTTTGACTACAGTGGCTGACATCCTAAAACGAGGAGAATTACAGAAGCCAAGGCCCAGAACAAAACCTTGTAGGAAAACAATGTTAGCATTATAAATTGAGGAAGTCCATCAATATTTACTTGATATATGATGATCTGCTAGTGACAACATTAATAAATGTGATTTTAAGTATCTTGTTCAACTGTACAAAGTTTTTCATTCCCACCTTATAACATAATAAATGAATTGCAGTTCTAAAGCAAAATAAATGCTTTCAAATTCTAGAAAAGGTTTCTTCTGGGAGTATGCATTTCTCAAATAAATTAGCTGATTAAGTACCTTAGCCAGAAGATCTACTTCACATAAAGTTTCATTGGTACTTCAAAAAGATACATATTCTTCAGTTGTTGTTTTTCTTTGGTTTGGTGGATGTGCTGAACCCAGGTTGGGTGGGCTCATTACTAAATTACATCCTCAGCCCTTTTAATTGTGTGTGTGTGTGTGTGTGTTTTACTGGGGATTGAACTCAGGGCCTTGTGCACACAAGGCAAGCACTCTACCAACTGAGCTATATCCCCAGCTCTCAGCCCTTTTAATTTTGACACAGGGTCTGCCTAAATTGCTGAGGCTGGCTTTGAACTTGCCATCCTCCTGCCTCAGCCTCCTGAGCCACTGGAGTTACAGGCATGTGCCATTATGCCCAGCTCTTCAATTGCTGCATTCAGAGTTCTACATATATCATTGAGATAAAATGTTTTAATCATGTTCTTCAAATCTATATCTTTTCTGGTAGGTTTTTTTTTTTTTGCTTGCTTACTATGCCATCTATTGAGAGTGTCATTAAAATCTCTCATACAACTATAAATTTATATAGTCCTTTAATTTTATTAATTGCAATTTCTTATGATCTTAAGTGAATTCAGTGCATAAAATTTGAAATTATTGGGGCTGGAGTTGTGGCTCATCGGTAGAGGGCTTGCCTAGCACGTTCGAGGCCCCGGGTTCAATCCTCAGCACCACATAAAAATAAAATAAAGATATTGTGTCCAACTACAACTAAAAATTAAATATTTTTTAAAAATAACAACTATTTAATAATTTTTAAAAAATAATTTGAAATTATTATGTCTGGTGAATGGACTCTTTCATCATTATGAAATGTATCTCCTGACCTCTAGTAATATCTTTTGCCTTAGTGCTTTGGATAAGTTGCATGGTGTATCTTTTTCCATCCAGTTACTTTAAAATTTTTCTGCATCCTTGACATTTTTATGTCTTTCATAAACAGCATATAGGTAGTATTTTAGTCAGCTTTTCTGCTATTCTGACCAAAAAGCCTGACAGGAACAATTTTAGAGGAGGAAAAGTTTATTTTGAGACTCACAGTTTTGGAGGTCTTTGTCCATAGATGGCCAACTCCATTCTTTGGGGGCACAAGGTGAAGCAGAACATGGCAGAAGAGTGTGACAGAAGAAAGCAGCTCAGGACACAGCACCAGGAGGGGGGAGGGAGGGAGGGAGAGAGAGAGAGAGAAAGGGAGAGAGAGAGAAAGGGAGGGAGGGAGAGAGAGAGAGAGAGTGCCCCGCCTCAACACAGACAAAATATATACCCCAAAGGCATGCCCCCAATAATCCACCTCCTCCAGCCATACCCTACCTGCCTATAGCTACCACCCAGGTAATCCATTCAAGTGGATTAATGCACTGATTAGGTTAAGGCTTTCATAACTCAATCATTTCACCTTTAAACTTTCTTGCATTGTCTCACACATGTGCTTTGGGGGTACATTTCATATTTAAACTATAACAGGTAGGGAATATTTTGTTCTGACTATAGTCTTTTAAATGGAACATATGATCTCTTTATATTTATTGTAGTCACGGTAAATTTTGGTATAAATCTATTATCTTATTTTTACCTGTTAGCCTCACTTATGGTATGTTCTTTTTTTTCTTCTCCTTTATTTTTGGTTGAGCATTTATTTTGAATTCTGTTTTTCTATTCTGCTAGCTAAGTAGTTATACACTTAAAAATATTTTCCTTTGGTGCTTATCTTATACAAAATGCATCTTTGACTTACCAAAGTATATTACTTTGTGCTTTCATCCACTTCCTGGACAGTGAAAGAAACTTTGAACACTTTAACTCAATTTATCCTCCTCTCAACTTATGTGCTCTAGTTAACCTGTAGTTTAATTTGACATATGTTATAAACTCCATAAGATATTATTGCCATTGTTTCACAGAGATGATAATCATTACATTTACCCACAGATCTATCCCTTTAGTTACTCCTTGTTTCTTATATTTTTCCAAATTTTTATCTAGGATCATTTTTTTTTTTGCCAAAAGAATAGATATTTCTTGAAGACTTCTTCTGCTGTTGACTGATTTTCTGCATTTCTATGTGCCCCAAGTTTTCATTTTTGAAGAAAACTTTTGGTAGGTACACATTCTAAGTTCACAGTCTTTTTTTTTTTCACTATTTTGAAGGTGTCAAAATACATTGTCTTTGAGTTTTCACTGTTTCTGTAGAAAGTCAGATGTCAGTCCTGTTTCATTTTTGAAGGTAATTTGTCTTTTTTTGGGGGGGGGGCACTACTATACAATTTTTTCTTTGATTTTTGGCCATTTTACTGCAATGTGCCAAAATGTTTTTTAATTTTATTCATTCCACTTGTGGTTCATAGTGATTCTTGGATCTATGGCTTAAGGTTGGTTTTAGATATGCTTTGTTTGCCTCTCCATATCCACATTTCATCCTGTTCTCTGCCTTGGGAAGTTGACCTATATGTTTTGTTGTTGTTGTTGTTTGATTTTGTTTTTTGTGGGGCTGGGGATGTGGTGAAGGCGTTCCTGCACCCATTGTCTGACAGGGTCACAGCGTGGGGGATGCTGCAGCAGGACCATACCATTTGGAGACTGGGAATGTTAAGTGTTTTGTTTATGATACTCATGATATGGATAACAGGGCTTACATCAATCAATAATAAAATTACGTATTGCCTGAGATTGCAGGAAAATTCCCAGAATAAGACTAAGGATACAACTGAGACATGCCACAAGGTGTGTTTCAATATCTCTCAGTATACAAACAATAGTGTTATTCCTCAAGAAATTCACGGAAAAAAAGATTGCAAATTGAGGTTCTTGAGGAAAGCTTAACAATTTTCACTAAGCCCTCCCACCCTGTTCTAAAGCCACAACCTGTGCAACATACATTCTCCCTGCAAACAGACCCTCCTTTGCCTTACACAGGAATTCATGATGAGAATGGAAAACACATGGTTAATATTAATGGCAAATGGGTTGAGATGCAGAGTCTGCCCTTTAGTTAAGGAATACAAAGACGTAAGACTTGGTGTACTTTGACTAAGGATCAAAGAAACTCTGTAAGAAAGCAGTTAAATAGGTCATATATTAAAAAAGAAAAAAAAGAAAGAAAGAAAATTACCTTGGAAATTAAAGATAAAATAATGTAAAATTAACATAGATATATTTTAGAGGCACTTCAGAGTAGTAGGCTTTTAAGTAATAGACTTTCACTACTTTAAGTGTGTTTTACTGGAACTTTAGTTTAGAAGTAAGAAAGCTTACCAATAATCATAAGTATGCTTTAAAGTTAAAGGTTAATGAAATAATTATAGGTATGCTTTAAAGTTAAAAGTGAATAATAGGTCAGGAGATATGTAATCTAGTTGTGTAGCCTAGCACTTAGTGATTGAGGTAAAAACGTAAAAGCTTAATCATGGTTGGCTAAGGGTACAGGAAAATATTTTGAACCCTGTACTCAATATCTTAGGTAATCAATGTATGTCAGAAAAGATTGTAACTCTTGAAAGTTATATATATCAAAGAAGTTTTGGGCTTTGAAGCTATCCATTAACTACCTGAAAAAACACCTGTAAAAAAAGGCATAAAAATAAAGGCCCCTCTAGGGGCAGCAGATTTTTTCTGGAGGCTGCTTGTAACTTTCAACCTGTCGTCCCATTTCTTCTTTCACCAATGCCACTCCTCCTTCAGGACCCCTAGATCCCTGTTGGGGTTGGACCCTGGCAGGAATGGAACACAGAGCTGCACACTTGCTAAGCACATGCTGTACCACTGAGCTACACCCCCATTCCTGACCCATATGGATCCCCATTGCTCCCATGCCCTCTAGTTTCCAGTTGAGTTCAGCCAATGAGGAAAGTGGCTAAAAGATCAGAAGAAAAACTGGGTAGGTGGTGCATGCCTGTAATCCCAGCAATTCAGGAGGCTGGCACAGAAGAATGGCAAGTTCAAAGCCAGCCTCAGCAACAGTGAGGCACTAAGCAATTCAGTGAGACCCTGTCTCCAAATAAAATACAAAATAGGGCTGGGGATGTGGCTCAGCAGTCGAGTGACCCTGAGTTCAATCCCTGGTAACCCCCCCCCCCCAAAAAAAAATGATCAGAGGGAGGGAGAAGAGGTTAGGATAAATATTCCCCTGATTCCCTTTTTTTGGGATGTCACCTAGGGCTTGGTATATTCCTTGACAAACGGTCACTGTTCCTTTCAAAAGTACTCTTGTCTACACAACTGTTTAAATCACTCTTTCCCTTCAAACTTCTGGGCTTAACAGTCATGACAACCCCACTATTGCAAGGGTATAACTTGCCACACTTCTGTAATTAGTTCCTTTGTAAAAGAGGACTCTTCAATTTATGCCAACTTGAGTATGTCATCTGCTTCTTCTTGGCAACCTGACTTATAGAGTAACTGGTACCAGAAGTAGCCTGTGTTGGTTAATTTTATGTGTCAATGTGACTGGGCCATAGTGCACAGATACTCAGTCAAATATTTTGGATGTTTCTGGATGACGTTTTTTGGTTTGAGATTTACATTTAAACTGATGGACCTTGAGCAAAGCAGATTATCTACCATAATGTGAGTGGGCCTCATCTAATCAGATGAAGCCCTCAATAGAACAAATGCGAATTCTTCATCAGAGTGCCTTTGGATTTCATCCGCAAAACTGATTCTTCCTGGTTCTAAAGCAGATTGCCTTTGGATTCTAATTGCAATTCTTTCCTGAGTCACCCAGTTTTGCCTACCCCATCAGATTTGGAACTTGCCAAGCCTTCACAATTGTGTGATCCAATTCCTTAAAATAAATCTCTTTAAACACTCACACACACAAACATGCACACACACACATACTATTCATCTTATTAGTTCTGTTTCTCTGGAGGACTCTTATATAGGGGTAGATCCCTTACAATGAAATTCTGGGAATGGGTTGTTCACGGACTCAAGGAGCACACGGATAATATTCTTGCTGAAAAATGGGGCATAAGTGATTCATGACATGATTACTCATCTCACCGCCAGAGGAGGCAGAGGGCAAGGCACTGGAGGTTGAGTGGCTGAAGCACTTAGTCTCTATGGCAACAAGGTTTATAATAAAGATTGTGGAATCACCTGGTCCCTTATTATAACATTATAAAGCACATACAAGGAAAATATAAATTAAGACTTATGAATATAACAATGAAGACCATGAACCAAAGATGGCCTCTACAGAAGGTTTGAAAGACTCCCTCTTATCTTATATTGATCCATTACATTGATGACATTAATTGAACTGTGATTACAAGGTCCCTAGAAATGTAGTAGACAGGGGCTGGGGCTGGGGCTCAGCGGTAGAGCACTTGCCTAGCATGTGCGAGGCCCTGGGTTCAAGCCTCAGGACCGCATAAAAATAAAGATATAAAATATTTTTTAAAAGATAGAAATGTAGTAGACGTTGAGCCTAAAATGTACTCTAGAGAGGAGGCCCATCTGTTATTGTATTACTCATATATGGGAATAAGTTGATCATACAACCACCTTAAAAAAAAAAAAAAAAAAACATTAGCCATGACCAGTGTCCTTCATATAAGATGGTAAAGTTAAAAGGAGGAGGGTGTCAAGTACCATGGTATAGCTGCTATAATCCCTGCCTCTGGAGCTGGGCAAGAAGATGGATGTGGAGGAGGGAAATGGGTGAACTTTATCAGGTTCCTGAACTATTTCTTGTAGATCTCCTATAAGAGAAGATCTTGTAGATCATTCTGAAACATACCAGTATAAATAAATTCTTCCTGAATATTATATTTTGGTAGGTCTATCAGCTTCCCACAGAGATGATTAATGAAGTTCTTTCATCAATTTTAGAAGGTGTTCAATGATTATTTCACTAAATGTTGCTTCTGCCCTGTCTCTTTCATCTCCTCTTAGAAATCCAATTATATATGTTAAACTTTCTCATGATATTCTTTTTGTCTCTGCTTTTCTTCTGCATTTTACATTCATTTATATCTCTCTGCTTCATTTTTAATATTTTATTCCACCCAATTTTTTTTTTATTTTTTTGGTGCTTGGGGATTTGAACACAGGACCTCAAGCATGCCAGGCAAGCAAGCACTTTATCACTGAGCTACATCCCCAGCGCCTACCCAATTTTTTAAACTTCACTAATTAAATCTTTAGCTTTGTCTCAACTATTATAGAAAGCTTCCTTTAAGATTTTGTACTTTTTGTTTGTTTTATTTTGTTTTTGCTATTCTACTTTTACCATCTAGAAATTCCACGTGGATATTTTTATAGTATCCAGTTTTTGAATGAAATTCTCAATCTTGTTGTTGACCTCCTTGAATAGAGTAGGTATAATTATTTTCAAGTCCATTTCTGTTAGCTCCACAACCTGGATCCCCAGTTGGGTTTTTCCCTTTGTCTGTTAGTTTATATCAATGTTGTTTTGTCTCGTTATGTGCCTAGTTGTTTTATTATACATTCAATGTATATGAAAAATTACTTATCACTGGGCATGAGGGCCCACACCTATAATCCTAGCAACTCAGGAGGCTGAGATTGGAGGATTGCAAGTTCAAGGTCAATCTCACAACTTAGTCAGACATTCAGCAACTCAGGGAGACCTTGTTTCAAAATAAAAAATAAAAAGGGCTGGGGAATGTGGCTCAGTGGCAAAGCCTCCCTTGTTTTTTTTTTTGTT
The DNA here is from genome assembly GCF_045843805.1 of Urocitellus parryii. Lineage (NCBI taxonomy): Eukaryota > Metazoa > Chordata > Mammalia > Rodentia > Sciuridae > Urocitellus > Urocitellus parryii. Next base: position 101,052,500 of record NC_135547.1, read on the forward strand.
TTTGTTTTTGTTTTTGTTTTTTTAAAGAGAGAGTGGAGAGAGACAGAGAGAGAGAGAGAATTTTTAATATTTATTTTTTAGTTCTCGGCGGACACAACATCTTTGTTGGTATGTGGTGCTGAGGATCGAACCCGGGCCGCACGCATGCCAGGCGAGCGCGCTACCGCTTGAGCCACATCCCCAGCCCCAAAGCATCCCTTGTTTAATCCCCAGAACCAAAACCAAAATTATGTATATATAATTTGAGTCCTAGCATAATGTTTTCTTTTTCCAGAAAGAATTTACATTTGCTTCTGGATGTTGGCCAGAGGCACTAGCAATTCTAGATCACTTTAATTCAATTTCAAGCATTGAAGTGATTTTTAAAATGAGCTTTAGTCTCTCCAAGATCAAGTTTTGGTGTTTTACGCCTAGGGCTTAATCCTTGAAGTTTCAACCCTAAGTATGATTACTTACCAGAATTCCCATCCTTGGCAGGCCATAGAATTTGATTATCTTACCCTTTGGCCTGTAAGCAAAAGACTTAGCATCTTCTCACCCCCAAGTAAAAATTATCCCAAATTCCTTGCTCAAACTTATAGCTTTTATTCTTCTTCTAGGTCTTACATCCATACTTCTTCCTTCCCTCTTAAAACTCCAATTCCTTTGAGTAATTATTATATTTTGTTCAATATTTCTAATTGTCAGTAAAAAGGATGTTTTTAATTACTTAGTCCACTATTAGAAAAAAAAAACCTTTTAAATATAATTTGAATGGCTTATAAAATGTGTCTAAATGTTTATCATCTAAGATTCCTCAACAAGATCTACTAAAATTTGTGGGAAATACTTATTAAAACCCCTGAACAGGAATAGCTTATAGCCATTTAAAGCATAAAGTCAGATATAAAATTCTAAATTCATAAAAGCAAAATTGAGAGTCTCATTAAAATATTTGAAAATACTTTATTTGGAAGGTTTTACAAATTTAATTTTTAACACCTTTTCTATTTGACATAACCAAGTCCCATAAAGATGCCCACAAAGGCCTTCTAGTCTACCTGAAGTTACCACGTAAACATGAACTTTTCTATGGGCCATGATATGAAAAAGTTTGGAAAGACCTGAACTGCTAACCTTTTTTTTTTTTTTCATATCCAAATTTTCTTCCTAGCAGAACTCACTTTTCACTTAAGAAGATGAAAACACAAAATAATATGTTTTCCCAGATGGGGAATCATGGTTGAATCTTGGCCAATGGGATCTCAGAAAAAGACTCCTGGAGACTTAAAAGAAACATTTGTCTTCCTAAGAAAAACTGATCAACCCAATGCAGCATTCATTTTTTTTTCATTGGTTGTGGCATCTTTATTTCTGTGGTACCAGAACTGATGCAGCCATGTACAATCCTGAGGCCAAATGTTGCTGATGTTCTAAGGACAGTAGCATCGTTATGGATTGGATGTGAGTTGAACCCCCAAACTCATGAGAAATGCAAGAAGGTTTAGAAGAGAAATGATTGGGTTATGAGAGCCTTAACCCAATCAGTGAATTAATCTCTCAAGAGAGATTAACTGAGTGGTCACTGAAGGTGAGTAGTGTGCGGCTGGAGGAGGTAGGCATTGGTAGTGTGCTTTTGGGGTATATACTTTGCATTTGCTTTCTGATCATCATGTGAGCCACTTCCCTCCACCACATTCTTTTGCTGTGATGTTCAGCCCCACCTTAAGCTCTGAGACCTCTGATACTGTGAGCCCCCAAATAAACTTCTCCTCTAAAACTTTTCTCATCAGCTCTGTTAGTCACAGCAGCAAAAAAGCTGACTAAAACAAATATGGAAGGGTGGAAAACACAGAGGTTCCCCCAATTTTTTAAGCAACTAAATTAATCTGGAACATCTCTACTGATATAATTCTGCATTATTTCTTTTTTTTTTTTAAAGAGAGAGTGAGAGAGGAAAGAGAGAGAGAGAGAATTTTTAATATTTATTTTTTCGTTCTCGGGAGACACAACATCTTTGTTGGTATGTGGTGCTGAGGATCGAACCCGGGCTGCACACATGCCAGGCAAGCTCGCTACCACTTGAGCCACATCCCCAGCCCAATTCTGCATTATTTCAAGAAAATAAATGTGATTATGTCAGCTCTTCCTACTGGGTCTTTTGTTATTTGCATTCAAATAATGTTACTAATAAACCTGTGGTGATTTTAAAGCACAATCCCCAAATTATTTGACACCTCTCCAGTTGAAAAGAGGATTCTCTGTCCACTCCCTTTGAGTCTGAGATGGTTGTGACTGCTTCAATGGTTAGAATATGGTAGATACACCAAGATATATGCATCAGAGAGTGAAAGACCCCCTTTTAAATCAGCATTACTAATAAAATGGGAAATTCAGTCATATCTTGCTCAAGCTCTTTTACAAAAATATTTTAAAAACTTAATGGTGAGCTGGGTGCAGTGGCACATTCCTGTAATTCCAGTGGCTCGGGAGGCTGAGGCAGGAGGATTATGAGTTCAAAGCCAGCCTCGGTGAAATCAAGGCACCAAGCAACTCATGGAGACCCTGTCTCTAAATAAAACACAAAACAGGACTGGGGATGTGGCTCAGTGGTCGAGTGCCCCTGAGTTCAATCCCCAGTAACCCCCTAAAAAATTAATTGTGAAGTTAAAAAGAACAGAATATGGTGGAAGTGACTGCTATGTGGCTTGTGAAACTAGTTCATAGAAGGTGATACAGCTGGGCAGGATGGTGCACACCTGTAGTCTTAGCTACTCAAGAGGCTAATGCAGGATGATCACTTGAGCCCAGGAGTTTGAAGCCAGCCTGAGCAACTTGAGAGACCCTGTCTGTTTAAAAAAAAAAAAAAAAAGGTAGGGAGCAGGCAATGTAGCTTCTGCCACACTTAATGGAAACTCATGCTTGGAGTCATGAGTCATCACGTACAGTGTCTGACTACCTTAAAGCTTCCATTATGGTAGGAAGCCAAGTCACTTGATGAGATCATATGTTGGTGTTCCAGGTGACAGTACTAATACTTGATTCATCCCAGCCCAGACGCCAGGTAGGTGAATCAATGAATCTTCAGAGAATTTCAGCCCCTACCTGCACCGTCAAGTTCCCCACAGTCCCTGAGTCTTCTTAGCAGAGTCTTCAGATATTACGGAGCAGAGAGAAGTTATCTCCGATGGGCCTTATTCCAATTTCTAACCAACAGAATCCATGAGCACATTACAATAAAATAAATAGATTTTATTGCCCAATTCTTGGGTAATTTATTACAGAGACTACAAGTAGAACAACACTTCATCACCCCTTTTTATATGTATCATGAATTACCACATGACACAACCCTGAGATGTGATAGTGTGGCCCTTGTAGCTTTCGGACTACCTAACTTCAGGGTTTGACCCACCTAGATATAGAAACATGTCTTTAGGGAAGTAAATTTGGTGTTCATAAAGCCATCACTAAGCCCTCTCTTAATTAGGATGCTGACATTGCTCAAAGCAAAATAACTTTGGCTTGTAAAATGTCTTGAAAGAGGATGTTTCCTCTGTGAACTGCAATCATAACTTTTGTGCAGTAACTTTTCTCAACCCACAATTTAGAAGAACCAGTAACAAACTACATTGTCAAGTAAACAGCTCTATTTGGTTCTGTCTAAGCTCATAAAATGAAAGCAGGGAAATGGAAGGGCCTGAGATTCAGAAGCCCAGGGGTCTAGTTAACATCTATGTGCACTTTACAAATTACTTGTCTCTTAGCTCCTGTTCTGCTTGTAAAATACAAGAGTTGGACTAGAAGAGTAATGAACCTTCCAACTTTAATTTTGGAGATCAAAATAGAAAAATGGTTATGGTAGGCTGAATGTTGCTATCACACACACACACACACACACACACACACACACACACACACAAAGATGTGCACATCTGAATCCCCAGAACCTGTGAACATATCACCTTACATATATCACCTTACATGGCAGAAAACAATTTACAGATGTGAATAAGAATCATACAGAGAAGAAGACTGATGCTTCTGGCTTTGAAGTTGGAGGAAGGAATCATGAGCCAAGGAATACAGGAAGCCTGTAGAAACTATGAACACCAAGGAAACAGGGTGTCCCTTAGAACCTCTAGAAAGACCCAGCCCTATAGACTCATTTTAGACTTCTGACCTCCAGAACTATGAGATAATAAGTTTGTGCTGCTTGAAGCCACTAGATTTGTGGTCATTTGTTAGTGCAGCAATAGGAAACTCATTCAGTGGTAAAGATCTTGGTCTGCTATCAGTACTTGAGTTTATGCCTCTTTTCTACCACTTGCTGAATGCATGACCTTGGGCAAGTTATTTAAATTCTCTGTACCTCAGTTTCATCTTGAAAAAAGTAATAAGAGAAAAACCAAACCTTCTGGATTACTGAGGTTTTGAAGAAATATTTAGGGTCATCTAGAATTTAGAAAATTTTAAATAAATGTAGGTATTGTGCATCTGCTAAGGTTTGTAATTTAGGATATTTGTTCCTTCTCTCTTGTAAGTAATATATTTCTTTATGCAGTCTTGGAGCAAGAAGGGAGCATCTGCTTTAGGAGTTTCGCATGTAGCATCTCATTTGATCCTTGCAAACAGTGGTGAAATAGTTATGATTATGTTTTCATGTAGGAAATCTGAAGCTGGGGAGGGAGAGTAAGTTTTCTAAACAACAGAGCTAGTAAGTGACCAATCAAAGTTGCTTGTAGGTGATTACATTAATCACACTTACTTGTTGGATAACGGTGAATGAACAAATTATGTGAAAATAACCACAGCAATTCGCACTAAACCAATTGTGTGGGTCACTAGGTCACCCATCCGTTCCACAGTGGCCACAACCCTAGCTTTTTAACATGCATCCCTTATTTTCAGAAAGGTCAGATGGAAGCAGGAAGGAATAGGCGTATGGCCTGACGTGCACTCGGTGTCCAGGAGGCCCCCTCCCCGGGTCAGACGACTCGCGTCACCCCGAGCCTGCCTCGCGTTCCAGGCTCCTGTGCGGCACAAAGGCGGGGCCTGCGCGGGTAAAGGCCCCAGGCCATAAACGGGGGCGGGGCCTCCCGGGAGGCCAGTGCGCGGCCGCGAAGTTAGACCCACGCGTCGCTCCGCCCCCGGGGAGAGTCGGCGCCACCATGGAGGAGTACCATCGCCACTGCGACGAGGTACCGCCCTCAGCCCCGCCCGCCTGGGTGCGGGGTCCCTGTCGGGTGGTCTTCCATTGCCCGGCGACCGGCAGAGTTGGGATGCGGTGTCCTCCGAGCCCGAGTCCTCTCCGCGGGGCCGGGGACACGCCTCGCCCTTCTCTGTCCCCTTCCCCCCGCCCCCGAGATCCTGAGGGTGGACCGATTGTCTGTGTGGCAGAGGCGGCCGGAAGCGCGAGGGTCGGGCGGTGGGGTCCAGGCGGGGATGTGGGGAAGAGGCCTGTGGAGGGGTCGTGGATGGAGGGCGTCGCCCGTCTGACGGGCGGGCCTGGGAAACTGGTTTTCCCGCAGCTTCCTCCACCCCTGGGCGTCCTTAGGAGCAGGTGCCGCAGCCCCTCGGGCACCGCAGCTTGGGATCCTGGAGACTCTGGCCTGGGTGGGCTGGAAAGACGTTGCTTTATAGATTAGGAGCCCTTGCTTACTGACTCAGGCTTCTTAAGCCTCACCAGAAATCCCATGATGTCAGTTGTTAGCTTCCTTTTACTGATGGGGATTCTGACTTTTCATGGCCACTCAGTGACATGCCCCAAATTAAAAACTGCCAGGAATGGCATGGTTGATTTGTAAAGCCTCTGACTATATAGCTACAGCTCTCGCTTCACTGTTACCGCTGGGAGGATGAGGCCTGTTGGATCGCAGCCTAACTTGTGACAGCTGGCAAGGGTGGAATAGATGAAGATATTTTCTCTCCAGTGGTAGGGAATGGAGCAGGAAAACTTGTAGATGTCTTGGAAGGGGTTTCTGCTCCAATGGGAATAGGTTAGGATATTTTAGGATAGGGGCTTCTGCAGAAGTTAAAACCACATTTAAATGAATTACTTCTGTTCCAGGTAGCACGCATAATTACAGGTCAATGGTAAAATGCTGTAACTTTAGGAATAAGGACTTGAGGGCTGGGGATATAGCTCAGTGATAGAGGGCTTGCTCAGCATCCCCCTTGGTGGGAGGAGAGGGCTGGGAGGATCTGAGGCACAAGAAAATTATATGGCTGGCATATCCCCCAACAAAGGGAAAGGGTTCTTTCCTGTACTGCTTCCTAAATGCATATATTTAAAAAAAAAAAAATAAAATTACATGTGTTGCCATGGCCACTCAGTACATCTAGATTATTGTCAGGTAGCTTTCCAGACTGAAGCAAAATTGGCATCCTTTGATTCATAGGCCAATTTTGACAGTAGATAAGGATGTGATTTTAAAGTAAAATGGTCATTTTTAGTGGGGCCAAACTCTTTTTTATTATATAATAATACTCCTAAATGTTTAGGGTATTTTATTCCTTTGTCATTGGGGAATTCTGTGGGATAATTAAATGAATTGAAAAAATTTTTAAATCTAAAATCAATTTTGGAATTTACTTGTTTGAAGTAACTTTAATTTGTATAATGGGTTTTTACAAAAATGCTGATATAATAAAGCACCTAAAAATGTCTCCATAGAAACAATTCTTGTATTACCTGAAGTGTCTTGGTTTAGATTTCAGTCTTATCACATAACCTAGTTCTGTTCTTGAGGACACTTGAATGTCATTGATCATTGTTGTTAATTCAGGATTCTTACAAGCTGCTCCCCGCCCCCAAAAGACTAAGTTGTCAGACTAACTTACAATATGAAAGTGATAATAATTTTGAATGATCAAGTTTTGTTGTAATTTTTAATTCAGGAAAGTCATGTTTTGACCTAGTGTCAGTTAAAAACAAAACTGAAAATAACGAATTAAGCATTTTCTTCTCATGGACCACTTTATTCTCTCATCCTGCTGAAACCATTTCTTATATTACTGATAATACATATATCTTTTTCATCCACATTTTTATTGGTGTATTATAGTTGTATATGATAGTGGGATTTGTCGTTACAGATTAGTACATATGCAGTATAACAACATAATTTGGACAATATCCCTCCCCAGCACTTTCCCCCTGCCTCCCCTCTTTCTACCCCCTGCTCTCTTCCCGGTATTCTACTGGTCTCATGAGATCACCTTTCTTTTCCTTGACCTTCTGAGTTTGGCTTATTTCACATATCATAATGATCTCTAGTTCTATCCATTTTCCTGCAAATGACATAATTTCATTTTTCTTTATGACTGAATAAAATGCCATTATAACACATGTATCTTTATCTGCTTATTTCCTCAACTTTACAATACAATGATTCTCCATCTAAAATGTTCATCAGAATTGCTAGTACAAAGCACTTTTCAAAAAGATATAGTTGCCCAGGCTCTGCCCTGACCTAAGGACTCAGAATCTCTCGGAAGGAAAGGTAGGGAGAGAATTCTATACTTTTAAGTGCCCCTTATCTCTACAGTCTCTGTCACTCCCCTGTGTCCAGGCCAGTCAAGGGATTCTGTGTATTATCATCTCTACAAATAAAATGAAGCCTGTATTGAAAGCAGTATTATCTTGGGTTTTCCCTTTAGGTTGGTTTCAATGCTGATGAAGCCCACAATATCGTCAAAGAGGTAAGTTATACATGTTCATCTCAAGGCTTGCTGCACTGATGTATGTTTTGAGGTTCAGTACAAAGTTAGAACCCTTAGTGTTAAACACAAGATTTTGAATTTTTCACCCAAGTCTTTAGAGGAGTGCTGCTCTGTTCTATCACATGCTGTCCGGCATCTTGGAGCTTCCTCAAAGAGATGCTGAAGAACTGTCATAGTGCCAGGTGTGGTGGTGCACACCTGTAATCCCACCGGCTCTAGAGGCTGAGGCAGGAGGATCAAGAGTTCAAAGTCAGCCTCAGCAACTTATCGAGGCCCTAAACAACTCAGAGAGACCCTCTTTGTAAATAATATATTAAAAAAGGCTGAGGATGGGGGTAGGTAGTTAAAAACCCCTGGGTTCAATCCCTGGTACCAAAACAAACAAACAAAAAAAACTGTTTTAGTCTAGAAAAATGGTTTGTTCTTTACTAAAATTGATAATCCTGTCTTTTGAATAAAAGAACTTTTATTCCAGAAAACCATCCATTTGTTAATACTATAAAAGTGTGTGTCTGTATGTGTATATATTTACAGTGTAAAGTATATGTATAATTTATATGTATATTATATCAAATAGGCAAAAAAAAAACCCTAGAAATATCTGCCTTTGACTTTGTGTGCTTGTTTTAACAACATACTAGGAAAAATAGTCACTTTAGCACCTTGTAGACACTGATGTGATGGTAAACCAAATCTTCAGAAAACTATTTGAAATGTGAAATCTGGTCCTTTGTTAGGCAAACAAAAAGGAAGTTCTCTTTGGGAATCAATTCTGGCAGAGGAACTTTAATTATTCTACTGGTATCAATACAGAGTACACTGTAGGTAAGGTACTTATGAACACTTTAATAGTCCTGAATCATCTTTAACTCTGCCAAGGCCTAGGAGAGATAGAGAGAGAGAGAGAGAGAGAGAGAGAGAGAGAGAGAGAGAGAGAGAGAGAGAGAGATGGCTCAGAAGGCAGGCTTGAATTGTGAATTGTGTGTATGACTGTTGAGGCCTGTGTCCTAGCAGGCCCTGACTGGTTGGCTCCTCCCTCTGGGAGCGCCCTCAGCACATCCTCCAGACAGTGCCTCACCTGCCTGAGTGCTCTGGATGATCCAGCTCACTTCAAGCTCTCACAGGTCTGTCCTTGTACAACAAGGATCAACTCGATGTCTGAAAGGGCTAGACAGGCACCTGAAAATCCTGCCGTATTTGAATAGTTCAGAATCATGTATTAGAACAATATCACCTAGGAATGTTTAATCAATAAAAATTAAATTCAAATGCTTTCAGTACCTTGATGATAGACAAGGAAATGAGGAAGGTTTTGGAGGTGGACAGGAGTCATAATAATCTCATTTTTCAAAATGGAATATCAAGAGAGACCATACTTAGTCAATGGAACGTGAAAAAAAGGATGTGGGGTCTTTGGCATGGTCCCTTTAATTAGTGCTTTCTTCCTTACCTAAGTTCTGAACCAGATAAAAAGAGAAAAGAGTTATTAGAAGAGAACAAAACACTTTTATTATGGATAAAAACTAGGTTGATGATGTAGCTTGTTTACTTGCTCTCACTCGGTTCAGACCTTGGTAGAGACATCCAAGGCAAAGTTTGAGTAGGCAGAGAAAAACACTTATAGGCTGATGCCTTTTATTGGTCTGGGTGGAGAAGAAGCAAAACCCCAAGTCCAACATGTCTGGAAGATTGGCTTTCCCATTTGAGAATGGTAGAACAATGGTCGTCCCCCACCAAGCAGGTAACTCACCTCCATCTCCAGGGGAAAGAAAAACTGGTGAGATAAAAGGCCAGGAATGTTAAGAAAAAATCCTCTGTGTACAAGGAACTGTCAGGAATAGAAATGAAACTTATTCCTAACCGTGTAAATATACTGAATGACAATAGTAAATTCACTGTCTTAAGAGAAGGGCATGGGAGGAAGACACCAGGTAGCCTGGGGGAACTAAATTTTCACCTATCATGGCAGGATTTCTCATGGATATTATCAGTAATTCATAGTGAAGAAATGGTGATATAGCTATGTGCCATGGTACATGCCTGGAATCCCAGTGACTTGGAAGGCTAAGTCAGAAGGATCACAAGTTTGAGGCCAGCCTCAGCAATTTAGTGAGACCATATCAAAATAAAGACAGGATGTAACTGGGTTGTAAAGCAGTTAAATCCCCAGTATTTCCCTTGCAGAGTGATATGTTACTTGGAAATAACGTAAGTAACCTTTAGAAGAAATAAACATAATTATATACTGAAGGTGTTTTCCTCTGGAGAATGGGAAAAGGGACTGGAAAGGAAAGGGTGGGGAGGCCACTCTTTGTGTATTACTTTAATAGTCTATTTTTGAATCAAAAGAACCTCCTCCTTTCTTCCCATAAGCCAACTTTTTCCTGCCATTGAAACATTTCCATTGAGGCACTGGAAAAGCTTGAGAATAAGCTCTGTATTAAAACATTTTAGTACTTACTAGACAATTACATAATTTCACCAGTTATTTCTGTTTTCCTTATCTCTTGCTCATCTTATTTTTTTTCAATTCCTTGCTCTGAGCCCCCACACTAATATATTTTTTTTCTACTGAACTTAGTTGGAACTTAGTCTAAAGTGTATTTGATTTGGAATGTCCAGAGAGTATATCAAAGCCAATATTGTTTCAACAACAAACATTTATTGAGTACCTGCTGTGTGCCCCCATCCTGAGATTGACCATGGAAATGCAGATCTGTTTAAGGACCTCATTGCCTGGTAGGCCTCCTGGTAATTAGTTAGGCTAAATATTAGTTAATTGTAATTAGGAGGGCTATTGACAGTAGACCCACATCCACACAGTGTTTTCTGTTGTTTAGAGCTGAAATTGGAGTGATTCTTTCAGATAATCCAAAAGAAAATGAGTGTCCTTAATTTCCCCATTAATGAAAGGCATCTACAGGAGGAAAGTTTTGCACAGTCCAAAAAATAAAAAAAAAATAAAATATTCCCCTAATTTATCATAACAGAAAAACAAGATCATCAGTTTTGGTAATGGTAAAGCCAGAATTAAAACCCTGTGCTACTGTCCCTTCTACTCTGTCATGGAGAATAATTTGGGCCACATTACTTTTGTCAGCACCTCTAAATTATTTAATTTCTCTTTTTGCATCTTATTATTAGTAATGAGTTTTTTTTAAAAAAAATACTGAGGACTGAACCCAAGGCCACTTTTAACCACTGAGTCACATCCCCAGCCCTTTTTATTTTTTAATTTTTGATTTTGAGAAGGGTCTTGCTAAGTTGGTTATGGCCTCACTAAGTTGCTGAGGCAGGCTTTGAACTCACAATCCTCCAAAGATTTTATATTATCCAGCTTAAGATTCTATATTGAGTAGCATACTGTATTACTTAGAAGTCGTAAATGAAAGCATGTGCACTTGTGCAGGTGTTAAGTTAGATTCTAAAAGTGAATGAGTGCTTCGTGTTCCAGACTCTATTATTTGAATATAAGCAATAGCAGTGGAGCTGGGCAAGGTGGTACATGCCTGTAATCCCAGGGACTCTGGAGGCTGAGGCAGGAGGATATCAAGTTCAAAGCCAGCCTCAGCAATTTAGCGAGGCCCTAGGCAACTTAGTGACATCCTGTCTCTAAATAAAAAAAAAAAGGGTTGGGAATTTTGCTCAGTGGTTAAGTTCCCCTGGGTTCAATCTCTAGTACCAAAAGAAAAAAAAAAACCAAAACATGGCTGGCAGCAATAATGATAATAATCATAATAATAGTTATTTATGTGCCAGCACTGTGTTTGAGCATAGTTCATTATCTCATTTGAGTTCATTATCTCATTTCATCCTCTCAACAACCTGATAAAATGATGTTATTATTTCTCCTGTAAGGATTAGGAAATTAGGGATTTGAAGGTGATAAGTCACTTGCTAAAAGTCACAAAATGGGTAGGTACAGAGCTGGCCTTTAAAATCTAGGATTGTGTATTACAGCCAGTGCTCTTAATCAGGTGTCAGAAGTGGATGCAAGTAAGCATTATGGGAAATTATTGGACTTTCGATTTCTAGAGCATCTTTATTTATTGTCATTGGCAGGTGTGCTGGTTGCATTATAGCTAAGCAATTACATAGTATGAATGAGAATTTAATTATTATACATGAGAATTATGTTTTTAAATTAGTTCCAGCCTTTGTTTCTAGCATCTGGGTCCTAGTTAAGTCCCAGCTGTTTCAAAGCCACTCTTCAACCAATTAATATCACCTTCTTTTAATCCCCTCCCTACCCTGTAATCCTTTTATGACACAACTTATCACCTATGATTAGTCTTTTCTTGTGTTATAGATATTGGATTTCTTTTATTAGCGTTTCTGCTAGAGTAAATTCTTTACCACAGCGCCTTGGCATATTTATCTTTAATATGACCCAGAGTATATCATGGAGTGAGATAATGCTTGTGGAAATGCTTTCAAAATGCTTAAGCAATTAGTGACAGCGCCTAATAAATATTTACAGATGCATATTTTCTGAACTACCTTCTTGGGTCATACGTGTATTTTATGCTTTGAATAAATTGTTGCAATTTGTGTCAAATGTGTTGGTTTTGGCTAATTTTAGCTGTTCTCTGCCCTTCTAGTGTGTGGATGGGGTCTTAGGAGGTGAGGATTATAATCAGAACAACATCAACCAGTGGACTGCAAGCATAGTGGAGCAGTCCCTAACACATTTGGTTAAGCTGGGAAAGGCTTATAAATATATTGGTAAGTATCAGTGTCCTTCCTCACTAGTTCACGCACCTTTGTCCTTGGGAATTTCTATGAATTTTGAGAATGAATATGAATAGTAGGCACTGAAGGTAGATACTAATAGAATATGAAGAAATCCTGACTTATTCATTTAATGATAATATATAATCACACCTAGGCAGGCATAGTGATGCACGTCTATAATCCTAGTGACTCAGGAGGATCAAAAGTTTGAGGTCAGCCTTAGCAACTCAATGAGGCCCCAAGCAACTTAGCGAATCCCTGTCTCAAAGTAAAAACTAAAAAGAGCTGGTGATATAGCTCAGTGGCAAAGTGTCCCTGGGTTCAATCACCAGTACCCTCCCCCCTCCAAAAAAATAATGTATTATTTTTTTACACATTTTTTACATACCACACATGTGTATATATTACATATGTAATTATATATGTATACATACACATATGTGTATATATGGGTGTATATAAAAGATGGAGCTCTTTCACTACACAAAAAAGTATACTTGGCCTGGGTAGCTACCCTTCACATTTGCATCAGTTCTCTTTCCACTGAGGCCCCCATAGTCACTCTGACTTCCTTCTAGTAATCCCATGCCTCTATGTAGGACTATGAAGTTCCACATATTTACTGTAAAGTGAAATTTTTTTTGCATTTTTTTTTTTTTGGTACTGAGGATTGTGCCCAGGGGCACTTAACCACTGAGCCACGTTCCCAGCCCTTTTTAAAATATCTTTTATTTAGAGACAGGGTCTTGCTGAGTTTCCTGGGGCCTCACTAAATTGCTGAGGCTGGCTTTGAACTTGTGATCCTCCTGCCTCAGCCTCCTAAGCTCCCGGAATTACAGGTGTGTGCCACTGTGTCCTACTTCCTGCATTTCTGTGTCTAAATTCTGCCTATGATACAAAGCACACAACTTGACCCAGAATTTCTCTATAATACCGTTGCTAATTGTTATAGCAATGACTCACAAACTGACTAGATCCAGTGGGGTTTAAATCATGAGAGTAGATAATCAGAATGAGAAACTTTTTTTTTTTTTTTTTGTCCATTGGCTGCATCATTTTCTGTTATTTTTTTCAGTTTTTATAACTTTGAAGTCACTTCAATCTTGGTTCTTTCCCTCTGTCTGTAAGTGTCCTCATTTTGTGACTGTATTTGTAGTGACCTGTGCAGTGGTCCAGAGGAGTGCATACGGCTTCCACACTGCCAGCTCATGTTTTTGGGATACCACATCTGACGGTAAGAGATCTTAAGCTGATTCGTACAGAAAGTGCCAGCAAAGTCAAACAGGGTACTTTTTAATCAAATTCTTATTTGGCTCTAATTAAATCCTGAAAAGATCTTATCAACATAATGGCTTTGTACCTAGTCACAAATATGACTTCAGACCAGTATGAAATGTGAAGATATAACAGGTTGAAGGGAATAAATGATATTAACATCTATGAAAAATGTGCATATACGTGCACGTGTGTGTGTGTGTGTGTGTGTGTGTGTGTGTGTGTGTGTGTTTTCCCCCACCCCCTGGTAATTTTGATATTTTGCTGCTGATATCATCAAAGTACTTTTCTTGTGTGTTTTCAGGAACCTGTACTGTAAGATGGGAGAACCGAACCATGAACTGCATTGTTAATGTTTTTGCCATTGCAATTGTCCTGTAACCAACTAAAAATACTAGACTAAAGCCATTCACTTAAGACTTTGTTCAGTGTATCCTTTCTAAACAAGAATCATAGTTATTTATTAATATGCTAGACGACAAGTGTGCAAGCTATCAACAGAAACTGAGTATTATAAGCAAGCAGTCTCATTGTAAGTTGGCAGATTATTTCATACTCTATACAGCATCATTGAAATAAGAAAAACTGAATGTTAGAAAAAATTAAATGCAGAAATACGGCATGACATCCAGATATGATCTTATACCTACACCAGCTTTTCACTAACATTATCATGTATCTTTCAGCTAGAGTACTTACTTAACAGGGATATATATTTGAGCAAAAAAGCTACAAGGATGAATGTAGAGAAGAAATGAATTAGCTAACACCTCTGAGTTTTTTATTTCTTCCCCTTGCTTAGTTGTACGTAATACTTAATGGAATGTATTTTTGCTCCTTTTTTTAAATCAACTAATGTTATAGTAGCAATTATGATTTACCTGTCTACTTTTTCTGAGAATTGGTGAATTCATTTTTTTTAATTTCATTTTTTTTTTTATTTACACTAAAGGTTGAATTCGAGCTGATAACCTGACTTTCCTGGTTAAGCAAAATTAGGTACAGCATATGAGTCAGACAACTGCCTTACAATCTACTCATTCCATGTGGAACAAGCATTTACTGCATGCCTGGTAGGAGCATATTTCTCTGCTAGGCATTATATTTACCAATGTGCTATTCACACGCTAAGTTCCTTTTGGCAGCTGTTCAGTGGGAAAAGTAGCATTTGTTTGGGGATGGAAAAAAAAAAAGAGTTGTTTTACAAGAGGGGAGGAAACCAAGTCTGGTTACCCAGGTAGAAGTAAGCAAAATGCAAAGCACTTATTGGTGACAGAACTATAGGTGTCATTTTAAGAGTTGCTCCTAGCAATTTAAAAATGCATAGAATATGCAACTCTTAATTAAAGGCCTTATTAGTAGTCTTAATTATACAAGTAGTAAATTTTATCATTGCTTTACTTACAAACATCTGTAAATAGTTTTAAATACTTATTATGTGGGATATAAATTGAGCGGAGTAAAGTACAAATTAAAAGTATACAATCATTAGCAGGTTATCTAATATCTCAGGGTTTATGAAGTGTAGTTAAAATGAAAGAAGAATTAGGGTACACAGCTGGCCACCAAATGCAAAGTCAATCTGCTATTTAACCTTGAAAACAAAATCAATTTTGCATACTGCCACTAACACTAATACATGCAGAGACTGGAATCATGATTCAGTGAATTTTTAGGGAAAAGAAAAGTTTAGCATTAAGGCAGTATTCTTCTAGGAGTGCTATCTGTATGGTTGATATTTTGCTGAATAACTGTGCAATGTTTAAGAAGTTTAATAAAATACAAGGATAGGGGCTGGAGGTATAACTCAGTAGTAGAGTACTTACCTACAATGTATGAGAACCTGGGTTCCATCTCCAGCACCACAAAAAAGTACAAGGATAGTTTTTAATGCAGTGACCTGTGTTTTTGGCAATCAGAAATTCTGAGTCATTACCTTTATGTTTTATTATGCTGCTGGCTTTTGTGCCCCTGAAGATTATAATAGTGACCAAAATATCTGTGCACTTAAGGATTGTTTTTGATTATTGTCGTTGAAGCCTGGTTTCAAAAAAAAAAAAAAAAATCAATTATACCTCGTGATCTTGCTATCTGCTCTATTTCTAGTTAAAGTATAATAAAGATTATCTTCCTGTGCTATACTTTTGCTTCCGATTGATTATTCAATAGTTAAAGAAATAGCATTATGCTAACTCTGAGAAATTCTAAACAGGAGAAACGGGGACAAAAAATGAATTAGGGGCCACATAAATATATTATGCCATTAAAATGGCAACCCAAATTCAGTATTCACCATTATGACATCACTAATAGCTTCTATTTTATGCCTTTTGTATTTTAAGAAGTTATTGTAAAATTTGTTCCCTAACTATTTATTAGCTTTTAATGATTATTTTTGGCCAAGAATTTTGTCCTGTTTGTCAACTTGCATTTGAGTTGTTGCTATTTTTTTTTTAAATTAAGGACTTTAAGCATGCAAAATTAGGGTATTCAAATGTAAGTACTAACTGGAATTTTTGTAAAGCTATAATTTTGCATTTGTAAAGTAGCAGTATACTGCCTAAATGGTGGCAACATCTCATTACATTTCTGTAGTAAAAAGTACTTTTCTGTTCTTTTCTAGTTGGATGTAATCTAATTATGCATCACTGAACATATTTTTACCACCTGCACTAATCATCATATTTCTAAAATAATCTTAGGATGTTTAGGGTTGTAATTTCAAAGTTTGAATAAAAATAGTTTTCTATTCTTGATAACAGTTTTTTTTTTTGATGGGGGGTTCTGGGGATTGAACTCAGGGGCACTCAACCACTGAGCCCCATCCCCAGCCCCATTTTGTATTTTATTTAGAGACAGGATCTCACTGAGTTACTTAGCACCTCGCTTTTGCTGAGGCTGGCTTGAACTCTGGATCCTCCTGCCTGAGCCTTTCGAACTGCTGGGATTAGAGGCGTGCACTGCTGCACCCAACTGATAATAGTTATTTAAAAGTGCAAGAAAAATCTATGGCTTATGGTAAAGGAATTAGGTATTTTACTGGGGATTGAACCCCATTGGTGCTTACCCACTGAGCCACTTCCCCAAAATAAAAATATTTTATTTTGAGAGAGGTTCTCGCTAAGTTGCTGAAGGTCTTGCTAAATTGCTGAGGCTGGCTTTGAACTCATGATCCTCCTGCCTCAGCCTCCTGAGTCTCTGGGATTACAGGTATGTGCACCACAGTGCCCAGTGGAATTAGGTCATTCTTATGGCATGTACCAATACCAAAGTTTGAGAGATTAATTGAAATTTTTACCCCATGTAAAACTACCCAAGGTTAATTCATTTAAGAAGGTGGAGCTATATTTTTAACTGAAGAGGATTATAGGTCCAGTGTCAAGTAATTTTGTAAAGTTAGGTTTGCACACTTATGAAAATTTCTATGCAAGGATCCTAAATATTCATTCCTTAGAAGATTTAGATGGCCATTATCTTCACTGGTCCAGGAGATTCTAGGCCATCTTGTCCAGTGGCAAACACCTTAGTTCTCTCTATGGTCCCATTTCATGTCTCTCTATGTCATCGTTGGATATATATAATATATCGACGATCTAGGCCTACCTAGAAATGGCCCCCTAATTACTTCATGGAGAATGTCTCAGGCTGGGGATATAGCTCAGTTGGTAGAGTACTTGCCTCACATGTACAAATCCCCAGCACTACAAAAAGAAAAAAAATCTCTTCCCAAAATGATTTATAAGGATCTCAGATAAAGCTGGAACTTTCTATAGACATGTGCAGCACCACTGGTATTGGATGTGTATTCCATGTAGGAGGCAAAACATGGGCAACCACCTCCACTTCTGCAATCCTTAAAAGATGAGACCATATGGAAAAATTCCTTCAAAGTTCCCCCTATCTATGTTAGGGAATTTTATGCCTTGGTCAAAATTAGGTCATATGCTCAGAAATGTCAATTTCATAATCTGGAAAATTCTACACATTGACCCTCTTAAATCTGAGCTCTCAAATGATTCATCCTAGCAAGGATAGAATTACAATTAGATCAGAGAAGGGTTAGTTTTCCTGAAAGTGCTTTGGACATGTGAGAGGGTCAAATATTTCAACAAAAATCAGGGTACTTTTAATGAAAGGTGAGATGAGTATTGGGTGCTGGGTAAACAACAATGTTTACTACCCTTCCACAAATAAATGCTCTCTCACATTACTGAAATATGTAGCCATCTTGATCTGGTTTTCCTTCTTGTAATAGAGATATGGGTGTAAGAATGTTTGACTTTTTCCTTTGCACTTGGATTAGTCTCCTTTGCTGTTTAAATGTGGTGACCAAAAGCATACAAGTTTAGGGCTGGGGTTGTGGTTCAGCAGTAGAGCACTTTCCTAGCATATGTGAGGCCCTGGGTTCAATCCTCAGCACCACATAAAAATAAATAAATAAAATAAAGGTATTGTGTCCAACTACAACTAAAAAATAAATACTTAAAAAAAAGCATATAAGTTTATTTGTTCACAGTTCTGGAGCTCTGAAGTCCAAAATGGTTTAGCAGACTAAAATCAACATGTAGACAGGGCCACATTCCTTCTGGAGGCTCTAAGAATTCTTTTTCCTGCCTTTTCTCATTTCTAGAAGCTATTTGCATTCCTTGCTGGGTGATTTTTTCCTGCATCTTCAGATTCCTCTTCTCTGACCTCTGATTCCTTAGGTGTCTCTGAGCCTCCTGCTTTCATCTTTTCCTTATTAGAAACCTTGTGATTACATTGGCCACACCCAGGGTTTTATTGCACCCCAGAGTCTTTAATCACTTATGCAAAATTCCTTTTGAAATGAACATATTCTCAGGTTTCGAGAATTAGAATGTGGATTTCTTTTTTTTTTTTTAAGAGAGAGCGAGAGAGGGGAGAGAGAGAGAGAGAGAGAGAGAGAGAGAGAGAGAGAGAGAGATAGAGAATTTTTAATATTTATTTTTTAGTTCTCGGCGGACACAACATCTTTGTTGGTGTGAGGTGCTGAGGATCGAACCCGGGCCGCACGCATGCCAGGCGAGCGCGCTACTGCTTGAGCCACATCCCCAGCCCGAATGTGGATTTCTTTGGGGAAGGGGATGCTACTCAGTATTCCACAACTCTATCACCATATGGTGCTAAATATCAGTGGACTTTCAGTAGAAGTATTAGAAAAATAATAGGGAATAGCTAGGGCAGTGATGAGTTGGATAACATGTGCCCCATCCAAAAGGGAAGCTATATCTCAGCTCCAGCCATGGTCACCAGTAGCAACAAAGACTCAGGGTTGCCCAATCTTCCAGTTACCAAACAAACAAACAAACAAACAAACAAAACTATTGATTATAGTGTGAAAATAAAAATCTCTCTCCATTTTGGAATCTCAGTGTTTTTAAACACTGATGTTTAGGATTAAGGAGACCCAATAAATAGTGTACTTGTTTCCTACTTTAGTTCTGTATCAATTAAAACATAAGGAGAAAAATAGATTAATATCAAAATATTACCTCTCTGCTCCAGAATGAGACTTTTCTAAAGGTAACTGTGCTAGCATAATTGCAGCCATCTTCCTTTCCCCCACCCCCACTTTATGAATGCTGTTCATATTCCCAAGAAATAGAAAGTAGCCTGAGATAAAATCTACTGGCCTAGAGACCTGCTGATCTCTCCCTGTTCTCTCATTGAGAGATAGAAGACAACTTACCTGCCCCTGAGATGGGGACGTACTGGTGTACCTGTTCTCTCCTTGAGAAGATAAAGGGACATGCCAGTTTCCCTGTTCCCCCTCTGAGAGACAGGAAAACTGCCTGTCTCTGTTCCCCAAGAAACAAACTTGCCTTCCACAAGATCAGGGGATGCTCACTATGTCAGTCAAGACTAAACCTGCCCCCAGCGCTCAGCCATGATTCTAGCTTATAAAAGGTAACATTCAAGGGGGAGTTGCTGCTCTCCCTCCTTGCTGCTGCTGTCCCTCTCTTTGTGCAGAGCAGCCTTGTTGGGCTCCTGACAATAAACCCGCTTCTTATCCCAGGTGTGTGAGTGATCAGTGCTGCGCCACTTTTCTTTCAAACTGGTCTTTCTCATTGTAAAGTCCAGAATTAGAATCTAAGTTGAAGGTAGCAACTTGTTCTCCCTGGGAGCCAGCTACAAAGAGAAGAGGAAGCCACTCTACCTCCCAGGGAAGGTGTGAGTCAGGGAGTAAAGAAATAACAAGAATGTAGCCAGGCGCGGTGATGCATGCCTGTAATCCCAGCAGCTCAGGAGGCTGAGGTAGGAGGATTGAGAGTTCAAAGCCAGCCTCAGCAAAAGCGAGGCCCTAAGCAACTCAGTGAGCCCCTGTCTCTAAACAAAATACAAAACAGGGCTAGGGATGTGGCTCAGTAGTTGAGTGCCCTGAGTTCAATCCCTGGTTACCTCCCACCCCCCAAAAAAGAAATATCAAGAATGTTATATGAATTTTTTTCCATGTCACTATTCTGTACATGGAGAACTATATGAAAGAAAATATAAGTAGAGATTCAGCCCTGCTCCCTTAACACTTGGCAATGATTCCGATTTTTTAAAACACTGTGTACCCAGCATTATGCAGGCAAAAACAAAACAAAACAAAAACCATGGTGTGAGTTCCATACAGACCATGAGCCATCAGTTTGTCTCCTTTTCTGCAAATCTAGGCTTCTTCCATCACCATCCTCCCCTCCCAACTCCTCCACTGATTGGCTAATCCGGTCAGATGTACTTGTTCCACCAATGGCCAATAGGCAAAAGGTAGGAGATGAAGTCAGCTATGGTCTGGGCTTCAGGCCAACTCAGTATGTCTGGGTGCGGCTGCTATTGTTGCAGCCATAATTAACGTAGACCAGAGAGTTAGCACAGAAATAATGTTCTATAAATCACTGTACACTCTTTTGGAAGGCAATTTGACAGCATCTATCAAATTTTTTAATTGCCTATATCACGTAACCATTGTATACCATAGAAACACTCATGAGTGGAAACAGGATAAAAGCAAACAAGAATTTTCTTTGCAATGTTGTTTGTAATAACAAATTAAAAAGTGAAAGCAACTAAAATATCCACCAAAAGAAGGGATGAATTATGGCGGAGAAAATGGAAGTATCACTTTTTATTTTTTATGTCTTAAATGGTTTGAAATAGTTAAGCAATTACATGTTAATTTTTTAACAATTTCAATCATACAACACACGAATACGTTTTTTCATGTAAAGTATTACAATATAATAAAAGTCAAGTAGCAAGGCACCTCTAATCTTAGTGGCTCAGGAGGCTGAGACAGGAGGACCATGGGTTCAAAATCAGCCTCAGCAAAAGTGAGGCACTAAGCAACTCAGTGAGAACCTGTTTCTAAATAAAATAAAAATAGGACTGGGGATGTGGCTCAGTGGTCGGGTGCCCCTGAGTTCAATTCCCAGTACCCCCAAAATTAAAAATAAATAAAAGTCAAATCCATCCCTCATCCTTCATCTTTTCTTCTCCTTGTCTTCCATCTCTTTAACCACTCCCAAGAGGTAAAAATTGCCTTTTGATGTAAATGATTCTAAGCTCTCGTTTTGCATTTTAAATAAATATATAAATGTATTTTTATTGCTATATAAAACATAATTGTCTACAGATTGCTCCTTTTATGTACCAATCTTCCTTGGGAATTTTTTTCCATGTCACTACAGACAGAGTTCTCTTGTTGTATTTACTGCTATATTGTATCCTACGGTATGGATAGGCCATAGTTTATTCATTTTCCTGGGGAAGAACATTCAGGTAGTTTTCCACATTCTACTCTCACAATGCTGCAATCAAAATCTTAGTACAAGCCTTCTGGTGTCCATATACCCAATGTTTCTCTAAAACACTTTAGAAGTGGAATTATTGGGTGATAGGATATATACCTTTTACACATCAACCATTTTTCTTCTGTCACTTAAAATAATAATTGGTTTTGAGGGCTGGGGTTGTGGCTCAGAGGTAGAGCGCCTGCCTATTACGTGCAAGGCCCTGGGTTCAATCCTCAGCACCACATAAAAATAAATAAATAAAATAAAGGTACTGTGTCCAACTCAACTAAAAAATAAATTTATCGGAGAAAACAAGATGCTTCAAATAGCAAGTTGCTCTCCCATGTACAAACAGAATAAATACACATACACATAAAGCTGCAGAAATCATGCACCAGCTTTTAAAATTATCATTCTAAAATGGAATTCGCTGTAAATCATAGCATACCCCCCAGCACAAAAACCATACACACCAGTCTTGCTTTTTTTTTTTTGCTATTTCTGCAATATCTCCTTTTCCATTCTCTTTCTAATTATGTATACTCATGTGTGTCTGTGTATACATGGATATGTGTTACTGTGTGTGTGCAGCTTAGAACTTCCAAGAAAGAGCAAAACCAAGGATATCATAGGGTTTGGTTTCTCATTTTTTGAGTCAAATAAAGTCTGTGGATGTTTGTAAAGTCACAGGAAGCACTATTCTCTGGATCAGCTTCATTGATGGCTTTGGCTTTGCCTCTCTGCTGCCTGCAGTACCATTTGGTAAAGTATAAGAAGGCCTGTATTTTAGACCTGGCTCTTCCTCCAATTGATTATGTGTGATTTTCTTTTTGTTTGTTTGTTTATTTTTGGTACTGGGGATTGAATTCAGGGGCACTCAACCACTGAGCCCCATCCCCAGCCCTATTTTGTATTTTATTTAGAGACAGGGTCTCACTGAGTTGCTTAGGGCCTCACTAAGTTGCTGAGGCTGGCTTTGAACTTGCTATCCTCCTGCCTCAGCCTCCTGAGCCGCTGGGATTATAGGCCTGTGCCACCATACCCAGCTGTTTGGTTTTTGTTTTCACTGTTGGTGGTGGTAGGATTTGTTTGTTTCTTTGGTTGGTTGGTTTGGTTGGATTTTGGTACTGGGAATTGAACCCAGGGGTTAACCATTGAACCACATCCCCAGTCTTTTTTTTTTTTTTTTTTTTTTTTTTTTTTTTTGAGATGGCCTTGCTAAGTTGCTGAGACTGGCTTTGAACTTACATCCTCCTGCCTCCTAGATATCTGTTACAACATATCTAAATCTGTATATCTTTCATTCAACAGATATTTGATGCCAAATTAACCCTTTGCATCTGTCCAGGAGCTTCTCTGATGTTTCCTGATGGTATATGTTATAGGGCAAATTGAAAAATCCAGCGTTTAAAACTGGGATCAAACAGAGAAGCAGGTTCAAACAATAAATTTGGCCCAAACTGTCCCTGGTCCTTAAATCCAGGTTCAGAACAAAAGTAATCAGCAGCTTAGGCCAGAATCCTTTGCAACATTGAGATATATTCTTCTCCACACTAGTATACAGGACATACCTTATAAGCAAACCAAACTCTGCATATGGATTAGCAATTTTTCTGACATTCTGCTTTTTAGGTTCAGGGCAGGGTCAAGAGCAGGACTTGAGAATCCTCTTCTGGATTTTTTTTTTTGTTGGGGGGGTGTACTGGGGATTGAACTCAGGGGCACTCAGCCACTGAGCCACATTCCCAGTCTTATTTTGTATTTTACTTAGAGACAGGGTCTCACTGAGTTGCTTAGCACCTTGCTAAATTGCTGAGGCTGGCTTTGAAATTGCGTTCCTCCTGCCTCAGCCTCCCAAGCAGCTGGGATTATAGGCATGTGCAACCATGCCAGGTGAAAATCCTCTTCTATTATGCAGCCACTTTGACCAGTGCTTCCCAGATGAGGTCCAGGGACCACCTTCAGTGGGGAGACCTGTAGTGCCAGCTAAAGCAAAAATGCTCAGGCTTCATCCTTGACCCTACTTGGTCTTCTCTCGAACTGTCCTGGCAACCAACCTATCCAGAAGGATCACACCTACAAGTCAATCCTATGTTAAGGTGGATTTTGGGGTCAGTGACTAGACAAACTTCACCTTAGTATGCCTGAGCTACTAAAGACATTTTTCTTCCAAAGTACACTGAGAAACCTATGACCTATGAGAAACCTATTTACCTATGTCATTGTAAATCCTACAATGACACAGTACACCCTGCCAGGAGTGAGCCCCATTGATCCTTCTTGAAGTATTGCTTACTTGGCTCCCTTTGTTTCTACCTGTTTATTCTCAGGGTTAGTATACCTGTTGTTCTACAAGTTCCTTGATTATTCATTAAAGGTAATTCAAAGAAACCCTGTGACCCTTCTATTATTGGTTTACATTTCACTGCTCATTACTAACTACTACCTAACAAACTGTGAACAGAACACAGCTAAAGGGTAAGGTTTCTAGTCACAAATTCAGCAGTAAAAATATGTGTTGTTAGGCAGAAGCAAGAGTGCTCAGAGAAGAATCCAAGGAGTATGTGGGTGTCTCCAGCAAGTGAAAGTCTAGAGGGGGAAAGGTCAGGATACCAAGGTTCACAAGAGTGGAAGGGAGGGGAGTGAGAAAGGCTCATCAGAAACTGGTAGAATCCTTGAGTTGGAAGGAACTTCCTGGTTGCCTACACCAACTTCCCAGACACAACGGAAGGCCTTTCTACAAACACACTTGGTAGAGGGCTAGGAGAAGAGGTTGCCTGGAACCTGGACAAAAAGCCATTTTACAGCCACACATACCTGCCAGGGTGACTTCCACTCAGCTGGTCCCATTTGAGGCTCATCTCAGAAGATTAAGGCAGCCTGCTCAGATACCATAGAGGAGAAACCTTGGGAGATCTTTATCCCAAGAAAACTAGCACACTCTGATGGTTGTGTTAGGTAGGATTTAAGGGACGTCAAGATGGCAAAGGCAGGGTATAAGAAAGATGCCACTGGGGACAGACAGGGAGACAATCAGGTCCCTGTTTAACAATAAGTTGCGTCACTAAGGGCTTAACACCCCCCCACACACAGGTTCGGTATTTTAAAATGACCAATGCGGGTAAAGTGGACAGTATTCTAATGAGGTTTTCTAAAGTAACCAATGGGGGGCAAAATTGGACACTATTCAAATCAGGGATCATAAGATAACCAATGGGAGCACATAGGGTAAGGTCTTCAATCAGGTCTGTAGAGGGAAGAGTACACCACAGCTCAGTTTATAAAACACTAATTTCCAAACATCCAGGCCTTGAGCAGCTCTCTCGCTGGGCCCACTCCACTCTCCTTTTAGGGAGTGCTACCTTCACCTCCATTTTCAACAACTCTGTACTTTGCCTGTTACTTGTTTGTGTCTTGCTCAATTATTTGTTTGAGATACCAAGGACCTGGATCCCAGCTGGACACCCCAACGATAATGGTTGGAACACACTTTGAAAGATATTACTTTGAACTTTTGGTTTTGCTTTCTCATCTATTTGTCTCCTCTTGCAGTGTAGCTGTGCCACCACCAGGGGTCAGAATGATGCCATCGATAGTGCACTGAAGAACCTGCAGTTTGTGCTCTCTCTGAGATTCAAAATGCTGGCTCTTTGCCCACTTTGGCCCCTCACCCAAGACGAATGCTCATAGATCTCCAGTTTTTCCTATAAAATCCATCCCTGCGTTAATATGGTCGAAATATGTCAAACCCGAAACTCATCACACTGAGACCACATTTCCCAGGTTTCTAAGAACCAGCAGCAATTTCTGATTTGTAGAGACTCTTCTGCAGAGAAATCACCAGAATTCTAATGCTTCCTGGTTTGTTTGCTTCTTTTAAGGCCACTTAGCTGGGTCTCACGTGTGTTCGTTCCTCAGTGGCCCTTCCAAGGCCTCCTCTGCCCAAACTTCCAAGACCCATTCTCTTTCCTTGGTCTCTTTCCACGTGCAACATAGAGTTAGGTCAGTAATTCATGCAATAATATTTACTTCATGTTCACTGTGTGCCAAACACTATTCTACACTCTGGGGAAACAAATGAACAAAATGTTCCCTCATCAAGCTTACATTCTGGTGGAGAGACAGACAATAAAGAAATATGTCCAGATGATAATGGGTGCTCTATAGAAATAAGAAATTACACCGAGGAGGAGGACGGGGGATTCAAGCAGAGGATGGTGGCAGGGCTGCTATGTTAGATGGGAATGTCAAAGCAGATCTCTCCAATATAGATACTGTTTCAGTTGCAATCTGAAGGAGGTGAGGGAGCAAGCCGCATATATGGTATATGGGAAAAGAGCATCCCAGCCAGAGTGACCACAAATGTAAAGACCTTGAGATGGGACCAATATCAGTACATTTGAGGGACAGCATGGATTAGTGAAACTCAGAAAGGGAGAGAGTGATGGGAAATAGAATCAGCTAGGTAATACAGGACCTGGTCATAGATGACAATCTCTGTGAGATGATGCAGCACTGGTGGTTTTGAGCAGAGTAGTGACATAGTAACCTGGCTACTGAAAGAAGTGGTTAGATTTCTGGCAGTGTTTTGAAAGTAAGGTTGACAGGAATCAATGATTTTCATGTGGTATATGCATGTCAGGAAAATGTTAAAGTTTGGACCAAAAATGGAATTTCCATTTACTGAGATGGAAAAGGCTGTATGTAACACAGGCAGTGAAATAAGAAGAAAACTAGAAGAGTCCATGAGGAGTCTGAAAGCAAAGTGAAGGAAGAAAGAGGGAGTGATCAACTAGAACATACACTAATGAGGCAGATGATATCCTTTCTGGCTGTAGCTGTGGCTACAGATGCCACCTGCCTCACAGTCTCCCTGTCATCAGTAAGCTTTTCTGAAACTCACTGCATTGGGAAAGGGTCCCTGCTACCCCAAATGTTAGAGGTGGCCTCAAAATGAAACAGTCCTCTTATATTGTACCCCAGTTCCCAGTTTATTAGAGCTCCACCTAGAGGACAAACAATAGAACTACCGCCTTCACCAGGAAGTAGAGGAACAAATCACTCAAGGGTTACATTCAAAAGGCTCCTCTCCACCACACCCTGTGCAGTTCCAGGAGGACGTTGATGAGGAGAACCCAGCTCTCTCTATTTTGAGTGGTTTTCTCCTCCTGGAATGCTGCTTAAAGCTGAGCATCTCTCTCAGCTCTCCACAGAGCTCTAATAAACAATATCTTAAAGCAGATTTCTCAAAATGTATTTTTAATACTTCTACAACTTCCTTTATTAACTTATGTTTTTATTTACCCATGTTGATATTAATATATGTGTTAGAGCTCATTTACTTTTTTTGGGGGGGGGATACTGAGGATTGATCCCAGGGAGACTTAACCACTGAGCCACATCCCCAGCCCTTTTCATTTTTTATTTAGCTAAATTACTTAGGGCCTCGATAAATTGCTTAGGACTTCCCTAAATTGCAGAGGTTGGCTTTGAATTTGTAATCCTCCTTCCTCAGCTTCTCAAGCTGCTGGGATTACTGGTGTGCACCACCATGCCTGGCAAGAGCTCATTTGCTTTTTAACCAGGGCATACCACTCACTTGCAGAATACAGTGCAATTTCTTTATCCATTCTCCTGTTAATGTAGAAGAGATCTTCAAGTTCTTATTATTTTAATTCTGTCCAAATTTTAAAGTTTGGGCATGCCTATAATCCCAGTAACTCAGGAGGCTGAAGCAAGCAGATCACAAGTTCAAGGTCAGCCTCAATTTAGCAAGGCCCTAAGCAACTTAGCGAGACACTGATCAAAATAATTAAAAAAAACTGGAATATTTCAAATTTAAAACTCCATGGTTATGGGCTGGGAGTGTAACTCAATGATACAGTGCTTTCGTAGCATGCATGAGGCCCTGGCTTCAATCCCCAGCTCTGGCCGTTGTATATACTGGAATTTTCAATGCAATATACTTAGCCACTATGTAATCAAGGAATTTAAAGACAGAGCAACTCATTCCAAGTAGACCATTTAACAAACCTGATCCAAAATTTAAGTAGGCATCTCCAGTTTCTTCGTTTCACAGGGCCACGGGGGAAGTAGGCAACTGAGTTTCTTTTTCTCAAAATGTATTTTTAAATGTACAAGTGGCAAGTAAAATTTGTTGATTATTTTCTCCAAAGGAAAAAAAATGCAAAAACTCATTTTCTAAAGGCTATCTTCCCGTTCACTTCTTTGTGAGTTGGACATGAACTCAGTAAAGCAACAGGGACATTGGCCCCAGCAGAACTGAATGAAGCAAGTAGTTGATAACACAGATGTCTAAGTGTGATGGTTTAGCCATGGATGATGCAGAACTCCCAACTGGAAAACAGGATGATCAGTTATAGCTCTGCAGACCCTCAACAGCTAGATCTGGATTAACTGCCATATCAATAAAGTGTCCTGGTGTTTTTCTGCCAATACAAATACATGCAATACCACTGGGTGATCTTTAGACAGCTTGAATTTTTCTTCTCAGCCAACATAAGGGTATCTGAGATTTGCTCTAATATCTCTTAGGAAGGACAAATGTGATTCATTCCTCATGACCTGACTTATCTCCATGTGACCCTGAAGAGCAATGTTTAGCTTTTCCCACAAACGTGGGTGGGTTAGTGAATTTTATTGTTACATAACTGGAAATTACATATCTTAAAAGAGGAAGCGACATTTAGCAATCAAGTGATCTAACATAATGGAAAACTTAGTGATTACTTAATATTCTAAGGTAATTTTAAGATTTATAAAGACCCTTTGAGCTTGCTTTTTTTGCATAATTCAAGTTTGCTATCTTTGGAGTGGTCTCCTTGGAAGGATAAAGTTTCTCAATATAATACTTTGGACTTTTTTCCAAAAGACAGATAAACGCAGTCTTATCTGTTGTTAGTTTTCAGAATAAGATCCAGAAAATAAACCCAGAGTGGCCTCTGCTCATGTGCTCACTTTCCTAGTACTTCCTTTTATCTACATAGTGGTATATTGGGGATTTCGGTTTTTCTTATGGTTTGAAATTGATAATTCCTTGAAAATTGCTAGCACAAGTAGCAATAATTAACTGGAATACCCAATTGCTTAGAGTATTTCATTCCCCAACCACCATCACAAGATAGCAAAGACAATAGTTTTAAAAGACTCTCAGGCCATCTGGTGGATTATTATCCCTCTTATTAGAAATCTCTAGTGGTCAGATTTCCTATCCTTTGTCAGCAATTTGTGTTTTGCCCAACATCAATTATAGCTGAGAAATTCTATCCTCTTATGATTTGGCTTCTTACGGATGCAAATTCTCTCTCTCTCTCATACACACACACACACACACACACACACACACACACACACACACCACTGAACAATAATTGGCCATTTCCTGAAAGACAGAAATAGTTTACACATAAAATAAATATAATAACAAGTAAATTTAAAGTGAATCACTAGAACCTTCTTTTCTCTAAGCAACATAATTATACTTCTTGATAGATTCTCCCTTACCTGGAGAGTCAAAATTAGCGTGAATCAGGTTATTCAGTGTTTCTAAACTAAGATACCAAGACATTTGGTCTATGCCACCACTGTTATCCAGTGCATAGTTTGTACCTAGTATAATAACTTTGAGAATATTCTTGGTTACTTATACCTTATCTAATCTGCTAGTGGAGTATAAAGAACAGGGATGTTGTTGTCCGAACTTAGTTTTCTTATCAATAAAATTGTGACAAAATGCTACCTAGAGGTGTTGCTGAGGGATTAAATGAAATGAAGTGTGTATAAAATATCTGGCATAGTGGGAGGTGTTCACTCAACATTTGCTATTCCTATGATTGCTCATTGTTTGAGGTAATGTCCTTTCCCTCTATGGCAGCACCCATGGACTCCCTCGGGAAGCCACATCCGCAGGCCTCTACATTTCCTAGATAGTGAGGATCATATGGGGGGCTCATTTAGAACAGAACCATGAGTTCACACGTCCATAGTCGAACTTGATGACATTTAATTGTGAAGTTAGAACATGAAAGACCAGTGGAAATTGAAAAAAGAGGTCATACTGGGGCTCCTATGTCTTCCAAATTCTGTCCACAATGGGAAGTGACACTCCCTCATACCAGTACTATGGGGATTGTTGGGACATTGACACAAAACTTAGACCTCAGTTTCCCCTCCCCAATCTATACACTATGCAACATCTGGTATGTTATCTACTGAAACATAAGAGACTCTTCACCCTACCAGGGCGGAGAAAATCCCTGCTAGCTGTATTCACCCTTTAGTACCAATTTCAATAACACAGACACAGGGAGAGCTCATTATTTTTAATGGTTAACAACAGTTTTAATAGTTCATCCTGGGAACTATCTCCCAGCTCCTCTCTCCGAAAGAAATCTATTCACATGCAATGCCTGCAAGAATTCAAATTTCATAAACACAATATTGCAAAAGCAGAATTAAGAAAAGCCTTCATAACCTTGAGATTAAAAACAATGCTTCATTATTCTCTCAGCATGTGTTACTTAATGCTAAATACTAAACACTAAAAAAAGCTGTACTGGCAAGCTGATCACTGATGGCTGGGAACTTGGGAGAAGAATAGAGAAGGAAGCTCTTATAATGATAAGCACTTTTACATTCATTTTTCATCTCATAACCAGAATAACACAGGGCAGATCTATTTTGCTAACTGTGTTGTTGTCAAAGGTAGAAAACTCCAGAAAAATATTCTCAGAGCAATGACTGGAGCTGGTTTTACTTCTGACATCTAAGTTAGAAGGAACCAGTATGAGCAGTGCCTTTAAAACTGAGGTTTCTCTTCCTGCTCACACTTTGGTTTGAAAGCACTGCAACTATGCACGCAGTACCAGAGCCATAATAATAGTATAATAAATGTGTTGAACTTATACCTAGGCTGCTGGATTGAACTTTCTTCCAGTGGAAACCTTCTGTACACTTCTTAGAGGCAACATTCACACATCCAGGAAGGCCTTATTTATCACAACTGGCCCTCAATGCCCTGAAATCCTGGGGGACCAAAGGAACAGTAGCACTACAACGAACAACTTTCTTACTTAGTTCATTCCAGTCTCCTGAATATGCCCACTTGGCATCAAAATTTGTGACCAGAGTTTAAAAGATTCAATATCATATGTAATCAACATAAGATAAACCTATGTATGCCTCCTTCATTATATTCATTATATGCAAAATTAAGAAATCTGGGGTAGTTGGCTATGGTGGTGCAGGCCTGTAATTCCAGGGACTTGGGAGGCTGAGGAAGGAGGATCTCAAGTTTGAGGCCAGCCTCATCAACTTAGCAAAACCCTGTCTCAAAATAAAAAATAAGAACTGGGGATGTAGCTCAGTGATAGAGCACCCCTGGGTTCAATCCCCAGTATCAAAAGAAAGAAAAGAAAAGAAATCTGGTGTAAGAAGTGACCAATGTGAAATCAGCTGCCCCTTCTGTTTTTTGTTTTGTTTTTTGTTTGTTGTTGTTTTGTTTTGTTTTTTGTTTTTCTCATTCACCTGTTCTCTTCCTTACCCTTAAGGAATTCTTTTTTCCCCTCCCCCTGCTTTTTTCTCTCTCTTCCTCATTACCAAAGCTATATATAGTTCTAAATATCTGCAGCCCCAGGAAGTGGGGTAAATAAAGCAGTTTTTAGTTCCCAGAAATGGGAGCAGTTCTTTAAAAAGGCTCTGGTCTTACTAACAGTGATTTGGATCCTCTTTCTTGAACTCATGGATATCCAGAACATTCTATTGGATGTGAATTCAATATCAACACAGTTAACTGGGGATTTTAGTTTGTAGGAAGAGGAAAAGAAAGAAGAAGAGGAGGAGGAGGAGGAGGAGAAGGAGGGGGAGGAGGAGATGATGATGATACAATAAAAATAAACCATTAGTCACACACATAAGATCCACTGGGGTGTGTGTGTGTGTGTGTGTGTGTGTGTGTGTGTGTGTGTGTAAAAGTAAAACAAGGAGTGGACTGTATTTAAGCTAGATGCACATTATTAAATACATATTTGTCACAAATTTCAAGTTTGAAATTGACGAAGATTGACTGGAGGAGAATATTGCTATAAGTAAATCAGTGTGCTCTTCTTTCATAGGATAGGAACCAGAACTAGAGAAGCCAGGTTGAGTAAAGGCAAGAGACCAGTTCTCTGCCTCCGTTTCTCATTCCTTGCTTCAAATAGTAGCCTAAGGAACTCTCCAGGCCATTTACTGGTTAGTATCCTTAGTCTGTTCTCTACCCTCAGGAGAACCAGCATCCTTTGCTCCATAAGAGTAACAAAAGTTATTTCCTTAGGGAATTCTGTGTAAGTCCTTCTATTAGTTCTACTCTGACATTACCCGGTTCTTAATGTTTTTTCATTCATTTATTCATTCAACAAACTCTTCTTGAGTATCCACTCTCTGCCAAGCACCATGGCAAATGCTAAATAGTTGATTAACTTCAATCTCTGCAATATTCATTTGTAGGTTGAATCTCTGACTCAATTAGGCTGCTGTGTTGGAAAGCTGGAATATGCTGAGATGTCAAAACTGTCACTAGGAAGTATTAAATCACTCTCAGCATATCTCATTCCCCAGCTAACTGGAAAATTTTCAATATGGCAATATTGATTTTTTTTAAAAAGATGACTCAAAAGGGAAAGGATTGGTTTTCTGTTTCTTTGGAAGAGTCTAAAAACTGATTTTTGAGGCAGCCTGGTGTTGTGGGAAGGTTACCAAATTTGTAGTCAGATGGCCTAGACCCAGTCTCTGCAGATGGATGAGGAGAAAAGGCACTCTTCACTGGCTCCCCTGGTCCATAATCCTAAGGAACCTATTGAACCCTTTCAAGGCCCCATTGTTTTAGCCTAAAAATGAGTCAGGTATCATTGTCCCACCTCCTTCTGACAATATGGGAAGAAAGAGATGAAATAATGTTTGTAAAAGTAGTTTGCAAACCCTAAAGCGCCATAAAAATGTAACTTCTCACTCGCAAACAAGCATTGATATTCCTTTCATGGAATTCATTACATTATAGTTTCTTTTCCTCTTTTTTTTTTTTTTTTAAAGGAGGGAGCTTACATCCAACCAACATTATTTGGGCATTTGATCCAGAATAACCTATATTTTTTTCCTCATGGAAGAGTTAGAAGTTTTCCTTGTTGAAAATGAAATGCACTCCCCGAGGGCCAGAGTCAGAGTTGGAGATGCACTGTTTGTTGAGGGTTTTAGCCAAGGCTTCAGGACCACAGAGGAACACGCCTATTCTGGTACTTTTGGGGAAAGAAGGAAAAAAAAAAACAGTTTCAGACTTTGGAATAAGATGGACTATAAAGCAGGTGGGGGATTTCCTATCAATCTGAGGCCTCAGGGCTAAATCCTCTCTGCTCCTTTGTCTTTTCTACAAATGACAAGAGTTGGGCTGGGGTTGTGGCTCAGTAGTAGAGTGCTTGCCTAGCATGTGTGAGGCCCTGGGTTTAATCCTCAGCACCACATATAAATAAATAAAAAATAAAAGATCCATTGACAACTAAAATATATATTCATATATAACAAATGGCAAGAGTTCAGATTACTCTGCAGGTTGGAGACTCAGCCCTGCTTGTGGGGACAGCTGGATATTTCAAAAGGCAGTTGACTTCCCTAGAGAATGAATTCTAAGAAGTGTTTTTGGAAACTTCTACCATAGAGAAAATGGTGGTTAATTTGTGAGTCTGTGAGTTACTTCCTTTCAGGGCTCTGGGCCCCAAAACCCTTTCTGGCACCTTGAAATCAAGAGCAAACCATGTTTAGGTACCCCAACTCTGACAGGTTGGTGTATCTCCTCCCTCAAAGAATTTAAGGCTTTGCTCTTCAATGGTAGTTCCACATCAATAGTTTTTTTTTTTTTTTTTTTTTTTTGTACCAGGGATTGAACCCAGGGATGCTTAACTACTGAGCCCCATCCCCAGCCCTGTTTTGTATTTTATTTAGAGACAGGGTCTCACTGAGTTGCTTAGGGCCTCACTAAGTTGCTGAGGCTGGCTTTGAATTCTCGATCCTCCTGCCTCAGCCTCCCAAACTGCTGGGATTAAGGCATGTGCCCAGCTCTGGCATTGGCATTTTAAGAATGCAGATTTTTTTTTAATATTGTTTTTTTAGTTGTACGCAGACACAATACCTTTATTTTATTTATTTATTTTTATGTGGTGCTGAGGATCAAACTCAGTGCCTCACACATGTTAGGCGAGTGCTCTACCACTGAATCACAACCCCAGCCCCCCCAGAACCTGCACTTTAAAAATATAACCAGTTGAATTGTATGCTCATAATAGTGTAAGAAGCAATGATGGCATGTATATATTTATGGCCAGCTCTTGAGTTTTTCATGTG
Source organism: Urocitellus parryii (assembly GCF_045843805.1). Lineage (NCBI taxonomy): Eukaryota > Metazoa > Chordata > Mammalia > Rodentia > Sciuridae > Urocitellus > Urocitellus parryii. Next base: position 101,086,402 of record NC_135547.1, read on the forward strand.
TTCAAGCAAGATGGGAGCTCTCAAGGTCTCGTGATGGGTAAAGCTTTAGTGAGGGCAGAAAGAACCTTGGGACAGCAATCAACTTACAATTTTAGATTCAGAAGCTACAATTGAAGAGGGCATGGTAGTAGCACGTGCCTGTAATCCCAGGGGAGAGGAGGAGGGAGAGGAGGAGAGAGAGGAGGGGGGAGAGGAGGGGGAGAGGAGGAGGGAGATGAGGAGGGAGAGGAGGAGGGAGGAGAAGCAGCAGCAACTATAACTGAAAGTGAAGAGTGCAGTGTCTCCTTAATTATAAGTGTAAATTATATGAATATTTAAAAGAAGTGGATACACTAGTGAGATTTAGGTAACAGAAACAAAACAAAACCATGACCCTGCTTGGGATAGGCAGTTAAGAAAGTCTGAGGGAGGGACCTGAGATTCTTATTTTCTATAACCCCCCAGGTAAGTTTGCTGTGATTTAAAGTTTCCCTCCTAAAGTCAAAGATATTAGGAATTTTCAGTTAGACATGAATTCAACCCCAGTATAGTAACATGGGTATCTTAGTTTCTAGAATATAGAAATGTAGGCATGCTTGGGAGCCACTGCTAAAGTAGATGAAAAGCCTCAAGAACACCCTGATGAGCCGGGCATGGTGGCACATGCCTGTAATCCCAGCTACTGGGGAGGCTGAGGCAGGAGGAATACAAATTTGAGGCCAGCCTCACCAATGTAGCAAGACCCTGTCTCAAAATAAAAAAGAAATGGGGTGTAGCTCAGTTGTAAAGCACCCCCCAGTATCAAAGGGAAAGGAAGGGGAGGGGAAAGGAGGGGAGGGGAGGGGAGGGGAGGGGGAAAGTGAAATGAACAGCCTGGTAGGGGGGTTCCTTACTTAGGATGTTGACTCGCAATTGTCTTGAACTCATTATCCCAGTTGGGCCGTCCATACAAAGTCTTTTGCTTCAAGCCTGTAATCACATCTTTCTCCTCATCATGGTGCACAGCAAAGTGATTGGCCTGCAGCAAAGGACATGAATTCAGGAAAAAGAAGCATGCTGTGACACACACACACAGGTACAGTTGCATAACCCAAGGCACCAAACTGGAGGCTAGATGAAAAACAAAGATAAACAAACTGGATTCTCTCTAGCAATTTCCCCTCCAGAAGGGGAGACCTTGAAGTATAAATATAAATAATATAATATGTAGAATCGGCTGTGATGAGTGCCAGGAAGAGACGCAGCATCCTAATGAGAACAAAGAAGGAAGGTCTAGAATGGGAGGCTAAGGGAAGGTTGAAGGCCAATAGCATTTGGGTCAGGCATTGAAGTGTGGGTACTGTCTCACTGTCTTTCTCTGGGTCTCTGACTCTGTCTCTGTCTTTCTCTCTCTCTCTGTCTCTCTCTCTGTCTCTCTCTCTCTCTGTCTCTCTCTCTCTCTCTCTCTGTGTGTGTGTGTGTGTGTGTGTGTGTGTACACCAGGAATTGAACTCAGGGGTGCTGAGGCTGGCTTCAAACTTGCAATCCTTCTGCCTCAGCCTCCCGAGTTGCTGGGATTATAGGCGTGCACTCCCCCCACACACTGTTTTACTCTTTCCTTTGTTTGAGCTTCTCTCCTCACCCTATGTACTCCACTCATTTGGGAGAATCACTAAGAACTGACATATTCACTGACTAAAATATAGTAATATTTCCATAACTTAACAGGACATCAAATCAAACCTGAAGCTGGGCTGTGTGCACATGCTCTTTTCGTGCTACTGTTCTAGGGAGCCTCAGCTTGAACAACAGGTATTTTTCATAAAACTGGCTAAAATTAAATGTATTTTTAAAATAAATCAGATATTAAATTCACCAGGCAGGGGATGGATGATGAGGATGGAGGGGATTTAGAAAGAGAGTCGCAGACAGATGCAGTGGTGCACACCTGTAATCCAACCTGCTCCAGGAAGCTGAGGCAGGAAGATCACAAGCTTGAGACCGGTCTGGGGAATTCAGTGAGAGCCCGTCTCAAAATTTAAAAAATGAAAAAGGGCTGATGATGTAGCTCATTGGTACAGCACTCATTGGTACACCCTGGCTCCCCAGTACTGCAAAAATAAGTGAATAGTAAAATGGTACAAACAATTTTAAAAAGAAAGGAAAATCAAAAGGTGGTCACTTTTTTTCATAATGCTATGGGACCAGTTTTCCAAAGCAAAATAATTTTTTTTTTCAATGCACATAAGTTTCCTATTTTAAAAAAATGTGTCTGGCTTTTTTAAATTGTAAAACTGTTATTGCTGGGCATGGTGGGGCACGCCTATAATCCCAGCTACTCGGGAGGCTGAGGCAGGAGGATCACAAGTTCAAAGGCCAGCCTCAGCAACTTAGCACGGCCCTAAGCAACTCAGTGAGACTCTGTCTCAAAAATGAAGAATTTTAAAAATAGCTAGTGATGTGACTCAGTGATAAAGCATCCCTGGGTTCACTTCCTGGTACCTAAATAAATAAAATAGCAAAACTGTAAAACAATTTATAAATCATAGATTTTTCCCCTGGGTTTCATTTTTGTCAAAGGGGTTTTACTGTTTTGTTTTTAAATTGCAGAAGTGGTATCTTTTTTTAAAAAAAAAAATTTTTAGTTGTAGTTGGACACAATACCCCTACTCCATTCATTTCTATGTAGTGCTGAGGATCGAACCCAGGGCCTCACACATGCTAGGCGAGTGCTCTACCACTGAGCCACAACTCCAGCCCCCAAAAATGGTATCTTAAAACTGCTTTTTCTGAAGCATCAGTTGTCATGGTCATGTGTCCCTGGATCTACATTTACTACAAGACTCTTCTAAGACTTGGAGAATCTATGATAGGCAATAATTTAAAAATTCAAATTAGCTGGACATGGTGGTGCTCACCTATAATCCCAGTGGCTCAAGAGGCTGAGGCAGGAAGATCACAAGTTCAAAAGCCAGCCTCTGCAACTTATTGAGGCCCTAAACAACTTAGTGAGACTCTGTCTCAAAATTTAAAATAAAAAGGCCTGGGGATGTGGCTCTGGCCAAGCATCCCTGGGTTCAATCCCCAGTACCAAAACAAAACAAAACCCAAATGAAATGGCACTCTTGACAGTAACAGGATGTAAGTGAAAGATGCCCAGGGTTGAGGAGCCAATGCCTAGCTAGAGCCAGCTGCTGTGCTCCAAATATGTCTCCTCCAAAATTTCAGGTGTCTCTAATGTTATAGCATTAAGAGGTAGGACCTCTAAGAGGTGATTGGGTCGAGAGGGCTCCTCCCTCATGAATGAGATTAAGAACCTTATAAGAGGCTTCATGTACTGTTGCAGGAGCTTGTCAATTGTAAGATGTTTACAGTGCCAAATCTCCTTGGGGGGCCTGGGGAGGTGGGAAAAATCACCCCCAGCTGAGAACTACTGGCTGATTTTATTATAGTGGCCTCTGAACAGTATTGAAAGCACACTTTCATTTGAAATACACACACACACACACACACACACACACGCACCACACATGTCTCACCTTCTTTAGCTATATAGGTTTATTTACTATTAATAATCATAAACTACTGGTAGTCACTAAGCATGCAGGCTCTGGAACATTCTGACTGTGCCACTTACTTGCCAGGTGCCTTTAGGCAAATGACTTAATCTATTCTGGGCCTTGGTTCTTCATCAGTAAAATGTGGATAATAATAGTAGCGATCTCATAGGGTTGTTGACAGCATAAAATTAGACAATCTGTCTAAACTTTAACCACAGTACCTGGTGTGCAGTTCAGTCTCTCTCTGTGTCTATAGGGGATTGGTTCTAAACCCCTCCTGCTTAGATACCCAAATCTGTGGTACTCAAATATTTTATATAAAATGGTGTAGTATTTGCATAGAAGTAGCACTTGGATCCAAGTTTGAGGCCAGTCTGGGCAAATTAGTGAGACCCTATCTCAAAAGTAAATAAAAAGGGTTGGGGATGTAGCTCAGTGGTAGAGGGTTCCTGGGTTCAACTCCCAGTACTGGAAAAATAAAAATAAGTCTATGCACATCCTCCCAATATACTTTAAATGATCTCTAGATTACTAATATTACCTAAAATAGTGTAAATGCTATGTACGTGTTGCATGCACACTGTATTATTTAGGGAACAATGACAAGAAAAAAAGCCTGTACATGTTGAAAACAGATCCAAGTTTTTTTCCAAATATTTATTATCAGTGGTTGGTTCAATCCACAGATGTAGAACCGATTCATAAGGAGGGCTGACTGCATATAGTTAACAACTATAAACATATCAAGTATGCATATTAAGTCATATGCATAAACATATGAATTAAAGGAACACAAACACATTTTTTCCTCATTGTCCCCTGGCAAATTTTGTGTCTGGTTTTGGACTCCCAGATGGGAGCATTGCATTAATAATGTCAAGGGCTTGGCCTTTATTCCCTCTTAGAATCCTTAGCTTTGAATCTAGTCTCAACAGTCTACCAGGTGGCGATGCTGAGTTAGAGTGAATGGGCTAGATCATTAGAATCCATTGACCATTCTTGGGGAAAAAAATAGTACACAGGACACACCAGTAACCAAGGGAAAGTGGGTAAGCCCTGGACACTAAAGGAAGGACTTGAGACCTGGATCTTTATCCTCACCTGAGACTCATCCCAGCCAGTGAGGTAGATGTTGTAACTGAGGAAATCAGCATTGTTCCTCTCCTGCATCTGGGACTCCAGCAGCTGCAGCAGGTCTGCAAACCACTCAAAAGCATGCGTATCCCGGCACAGCCAGTAGAAGTAGATCTGGAAAAGGACGGATCCCAGAGCAGATTGTATTGGCATGGGTTCCCGCAGCATGAACACATGCATTGCTACTATCCCCCTAATTTTTTTTCCTGATGCTCAGAATGCCTAGCAACAGGTTTTCAGCAAGCTCTGGACATTTCATAGGCTCTGGCAGGGCAGTAAATAACTAACTTGGCCTCAGAAATACGTAGTTAAGCTGGGTGCAGTGGTGCCTGCCTTTAATCTCATCGGCTCAGGAGGCTGAGGCAGGAGGATCTCGAGTTCAAAGCCAGCCTCAGCAAAAGCGAGGTGGTAAGAAACTTAGTAAGACCCTGTCTCTAAATAAAATATAAAATAGGGCTGGGGATGGGGCTCAGTGGTTGAGTGTCCCTGAGTTCAATCCCCAGTACCTGCCCCCCACAAAAAGAAAGGAAAATAAAAGAAAGAAAGAAATACATAGTTCAAAGTAAAAACAAGTCTCTAGTCCATCTATTGTCCATCTTGGGCTGGTTACTTCTTCTCCCCCAGAAGCCTTGACATCCCTTGTAGCTCCTCTCAGAAAGACATGAGGAAAGTAGACTAGCAGGAAAAAATAAATAGTTTTACCCATTCCTCCTCCACATAGAAAAGAGGTGAAGGGGAAGAATTCTAAACACAAAACCAAACAAAAAAATAACTATATAACATAAAAAAGTCAAGGTAGGCTCAATGTACCCTTCAGAATTTATCTTTATAGTTACTAGAGTGACTCAGCATTTATTGAGGATGTCCTTCATCAGGTAATTTACATGTAACACTCCCCTGGGAATTTATCCTGAGGAGACATCCATTAGAAACAAAAAGTTTCAGGTCTCCTGCCCTCAGCCTGCAAAAAAAAAAAAAAAAAAGTGTTAAAGGCCTAAAAAATTGATTCTATCTCAATATATAATCCCAGATGGACGAAAAATTAGTCTGCATCTTCCCAATGGAATAGGAGGGAATCGTTAAAAATCAACATGATGAAGTCTTAGAAAACATTATGATGTCTCTGAAAAATGTTTTCTGTGTTTTAAAAATCAGGATATGAAATTGTACATAGTTGAAATTTGCCAATTTCCAAAAATATGTAAGCCTGTAAAAAGAATATTACAAAAGAAGATAGACATCCACATTTACTATCATTTTTATTCAAACCTTATTTAAAAGGTTTGTCTCATGTATGACTATAAAGCCCTAAGAAAAAGGGGGGAGACATGGTGGCTCACACTTGTAACCCCAGCAGCCAGGAGGCTGAGGACAGAGGATCACAAATTCAAGGCCAGCCTCAGCAACTTAGGGAGGCCCTAGCAACTTATTGAGACCCTGTCTCAAAATTAAAGGGCTGGGGGTGGAGGCTGGGGATATGGCTCAGTGATGAAGTGTCCCTGGGTTCAATCCTTGGTACCAAAAAAAGGGGGGTTTGCATTGATGTAAATCAATTAATTTTAATCGCACTTTCATCCTCAAAAGTGAGGAATAAATGAAATGATTTTTGTGGGGGGTACGAGGCATTGAACTCAGGGGCACTTGACCACTGAGCCCCATCCCCAGCCCTATTTTGTATTTTATTTAGAGACAGGGTCTCACTGAGTTGCTTAGGGCCTCACTAAGTTGCTGAGGCTGGCTTTGAACTTGCCGTCCTCCTGCCTTTGCCTCATGAGCCGCTGGGATTACAGGTGCCCACCACTGCAACCAGCTGGAATGATTTTTAATAAACTCTTCTAAGACACACACAGAAAAAAAAAGAACATATACAAGAGGATGGAGGTATAGGTCAGTGGTGGAACACTTGCCTAGCCTGCACAGGCCCTGGGTTCAATCCCCAGCAGAAGGAGGAGGACTAGGAAGAAGAGGAGGAGAAGGAGGAGGAGAAAAAAGAGAAAGGGAAGGAGGAGGGTTAGGGCTGTAAATATTTCTTTCCCAAGTTTCTTTATTGGGAACATCCAGTAATGCTATATAAATACTGTATTAAATTACTTTGACCAATAGACCTGCTTCTAGAGAGCACATTTAACTTATCATATAGTCTAAGCCTGGGTCTCTGGAACCACGAAAGCTTTTCTTTACTTTCCATGTTCCCTGCCCACCTTGCCCTGAAGGGGATTTCACACTTCATTTGGCAATGAATGGCCACCCTAGGCCCTCTAAAACATGAAGGAACTTACCTTTTTGAGCCTCAGATTGGTGGCATTATTGCAGTATTTGTACCAGACCGACTTGAGAATGGATGCGAAGGGCGTGACCCCAATCCCTGCTCCCACCAACATCACCACCTCATAGCTGAACACGTCTTCACTGGCTGTACCGAAGGGTCCATCAACGGCTATCCTGAATGGGAGTGGAGAGGAGGTAGTTAAGGGATGTCCTGCTTTTCACAGTAAGATGGAGCTCTCATTCTACTGCAGATGTACAATATGGCAATTCCAACTGGGGCCATGTATCTATGACGCACTTTCTTCCATGAAATGATTAACAAGTAAACAACTTAGTGCAAACATTGGGGTTGAAAATAAGAAGAGGAATTTTAGCTAACTGAAAACATGGTAACTCACCACGGCTTTATTTTCACCTTCCCATCCTCCTTTCCTTCTTTTACACACACACACACACAAAAAAAAAAAAAAAAAAAACCAAAAACAACAACAACAACAAAAAAAAAAAACACATGCACACACATCTCTGTCTCTTGCCAGGACATCCTGCACTTGAAATTCCTACTTTTATTACACACTGATGTGAGAATTTTCTAATATTATAACATCCTATAGATTTGCTATTCCCACTTCTCTTTTGTCTATTGATTGAGCTATTCAACAAACTTTTCTTCAGCATCTGTTAAGCACCTGATACTATGTTAGGCATGTGGGGAGAGTGATGTAAAATCAATAATGCCTGGCATTTTCTCTCAAATAAATGGTGCTGATTAAAATTTAAGAATATTTTTGGCCAGGCACAGTGGCTCAGTGACTCAGGAGGCTGAAACGGGAGGATTGCAAGTTCAAGGCCAGCCTCAGCAACTTGGTGAGACCCTGTATCAAAATAAAAAATAAAAAGGGGGGCTGAGGTTGTGGCTCAGTGCTAGAGTGCTCGGGTTCAATCCTCAGCACCACATAAAAATAAATAAAATAAAGGTATTGTGTCCAAATGCAACTAAAAAAAAATACTTTTTAAAAATAAAATAAAAAGGGCTGGGAATATAGCTCAGTAGTAAAGTGCCCCTGAGTTCAATCCCTATATAATAATAATAATAATTATTATTATTATTATGATAATTTTGATACATTACAGCTCAGTTTGTAACTTGGTATTAACGAACTTAAAGGAATTTGAAAATATTTATTACTAATTTATTACTAATATTTGGTCCAAATATTTTTAATTTCACATAAATACATTAAAAATATGCATAAGCATACCACACACATGCAATGGGGAACACAGGGCTCGGTATATTCTTAGGACCTCTGTGTTTTGTCAGAGACTCAGGAGATAGCATAGTGAATGTGGGGGAAGAGGAGCTGTTGAATGCCATTTTCCTTGAACACCTATACCTTTGTAATATGTGCCTTGTACTCACTTAGGTAGTTTCCAGGCATCTTGAAACTCCTGCTTATCACAGCCACAAGCATTGAATAGTCCCTCTGTCCAGTCCCCAACGATGCGGATGTGGATGCTAAAGAAGTCTTCCTCAGGGGCAGAGGTCAGTGTGAAAGGGTGCCACTCCAGCTTGGACACCTTGGGGCACTTGACAAAAATGTACTGGCCCACCTCCATCTTGAATCCCTTCTTCTTCATCTGTAGCTCGATGGTTTTGAAAGGGTGAGTGACCACCTATGGAACAAAACATGTCTCTGTTAGTGACACTTTTCCCAAATATTTGCCCTTTCCGTGTCCATATGGATAAAAGGCTGAGCTAAGATGTTCCATCCAGGTCTCTACTTCAGGGCCAACATGGAAGGTTCTCTAATTGGTCACTCGGAATTGTCCTCAGCTGTAGCCCATAGCCAAAGATAGACTGCCAAAGGGATACAAAGATCTGGTTGTTTCTCCCAGATTTGGGACAACTCCAAGGGACCATCTCAACTCCAGCACCCCTTGTAGGATCAACTGAGGCCACAGTTGCCAGTATGTTGTAAGTCAGGGTCACCGTTTCCCTCTCCCCAATTCCATCTTTTGTACTTTCTTTACAGATGCAGTTCCTGAGAACACATCCCTATAAACTTTCTGCACACAATTCTCTGTCTCAGAGTCTTTACCAAGGAATCCAGCCTAAGTCATCAGCCTATTCTGATTTTCTCTCTCTCTCAGAAGTCAAGGAAGGTACAAAAAAAATAGGGGAGAAAAGGTGATAGTTTCCTGCTCAGCCTTCCTATCTCCCCAGGGGATGAGAGAGGGCCTTGAGAACTGGACAGAAGCAGATTCCACAGGCCATTATATACCAACACCCCCCAAAACCAAGTTAACTCTACTATCTGAACTTACCATGAATCACACCTGGAACCTGTCCTATTCCATGCAATACATTTTCCCTACTTGGGAAATACATGAGTCATCTCTCCCCAAGCCAGTTCCTTCCCATCCACCGCCATCTTCATTCTGCATATACCCAAATGTTCCTAACAGCTTAACTTATAATAGCAAAAAATGGAAACAATCCAGATGTCCATCAACTAGTAAGTAGATAACTATTTTTTTAAAAATAGAACACAATAAAGAGCCATGCAGAAAGTAACATGCTGTTTTTTGTCAAAGACCTATCTACACTCCCATGTTCATTGCAGCACTATTCCCAATAGCCAAGATACGGAATCAACCTAAGTTCCATCAACAGATGAATGGATAAAGAAAACATGGTACATACATACAATGGGAACCTATTCAGCCATATAAAGGAGAAAATCCTGTCATTTATAACAACATGGATCAATCTAGAGGATATTATGTTAAGTGAAATAAGCTAAACACAGAAAGACAAATACCACATGATTTCATGCATATGTAGAATCTAAAAAAGTTGATCTCTTGATCTCGTACAAGTTGGGAGTAGAATGGTGGGTACCAGAGGATGGAGTAAGTAGTGGGGAGGGAGAAATGGGCAAAGGTTGGTTAACAGATACTAAATCACAGAGAGGAGAAATAAGGCCAGACACAGTGGCGCAAGCCTGTAATCCCAGTGACTTGGGAAGCTGAGGCAGGATAACAGTTTGAGCCCAGTTTCAGTAGTTTAGCAAAACCCACCCTGTCTCAAAATAAAATAAAAGTGCTGGAGATGTAGCTCAATGGTAGAGTTCCCCTGGGTTTCATCTCTAGTACTACAAACAAACAAAAAAGCACAAATAAGTTCTGATGGTGACCATGAGTAACAATAATATACATTTCAAATTGCTAAAAGAGAGAATTTTTCTTTTTTCTCTGTGTGTGTGTGTTTTTTTTTTTGTGTGTGTGTGTGTGTGTGTGTAAATAGGGATTGAACCCAGGGTACTCTATCACTGAACTACATACTCCCAACCCTTTTTATTTATTTATTTTTTTATTTTGAGACAGAGTCTCACTAATTTGCTTAGGGCCTCACTAATTTGCCCAGTCTGGCCTCAAACTTGAGATCTTCTTGCCTCAGCCTTCTGAGTGGCTGATATTACAGTCATGTGTCACCATGCCCAACTAGAAGAGAGGATTTTGAATTTTCTCACCACAATAAAATGATACATGTTTGAAGTGAAGTATATTCTAATTACACTGATTTGATCATTACACAAAGTATAATATATCAAAACACTACATTTTACCTTCTAAATATGTACAATTATGTGTCACTTAAAAATAAAATTAAAATTAAAAAAAGAAAGAGTAATATACTGTTTCTTTCATGATTCCTAAAATACCTAAAAGAACTTCATGCTATACAACTAAAGATAAATCAAGGGTCATCAAAGGAAAGTAAAATCAATGGAAACAAAATAGTAAGTTTTTAATGTTATCTGATATTTCTGGGCTTTTCTTTTCATGGGTAAAGAGTTGTGGGAGAGTAGGAAATTCTTTTAATAAAAATTGTTGGTTGGCCCAGGTGTGGTGGCACATGCCTGTAATCCCAGTAACTCAGGAGGCTGAGGCAGGAGGATCACAGAGTCAAGGCCAGCCTGGGTAACTTAGCAAGACCCTGTCCCAAAATGAAAATTTAAATAAAACTTTTTTTAAAGGGCTGGGAATGTGGTTCTGTGGTAGAGTATCCCTGGGTTCAATCCCCAGTACCCATGCCATTCCCCACAAAAAGTTGGCTGGAGGCATAGCTCAGTGGTAAAGCATGTGTTTAGCATGTGTGGCCCTAGATTTTGTCCCCAATACCACACAAAGAATTGTCAAACATTTCCAAAGCTTGTGATTTAAATACATCTTATATGATATGGTTGTATCCAACTTCCCTTCTGCTTCAAAATACAGAGTTGGAAAGAATCATTTCAAATCCAGAAAATTATGTTGAAAATTGTTTGCCATGTCATCATTTTGTGTGAAGAAAAAATTTTTTGCCATATTGCAATTTTGCCATCACAGGCACAAATAGGATTTAACTAAGTAAGATACACTAGTGGACAGCATTCTCATTGAAGTATTTTGAGATAACACCTTGTTTCTTGTATTTGTTGGTCTGAGAAGAAAATGAATATCAATTTTCTTTACAGGAAAACAAGTTTTCCTTACAAGGATGGTTAAGAGACATATTTGTCAGGTTCACTCAGTTTTGTCCAGTAAGGGAAATTTTGTGGCAGCTTCTTTTGCTGATCTATGGGGTTTTTCTTATAATACAATATAAATAGCAAAAAAGGAGAACCGTTTGGTTTCCTATATTGCGAGACTTCCAATGCCAACAGGACTGGCTTTACTATGACCCTTCATAGACATCAAATGAAAAAAGTTTGGACAAAGGACAGAAGGAATGTGTATGTTTTGCAAAGATGACCCCATAGCAGGTCTTTGGTAAATACTTGTTGAGTTGAACTAAATTTCATTTGATAAGAATGATCTTGTGTAATGTTTCTGGAAATTGTAACAAGGAGTTTCCATTTATATTTAGTTAGCTGAATGTTTATCTATGGGGAAAAAAACCCATAGAAGAGTTTGTGGGGGAAAGCCCCTCTAGGCTTGGGGTTAGGAGACCAGATTTAAAGTGCAGCTTAATTAATTACTAACTTGCTTGAGACTTTGGGCACTTTGATATTCTGTAATTACATATAAAACACAGAAGAGGCAAAAATGACCCAAGAAATTATTTCAGCCTCAGTCAGACCTACCCTTGGTTCCTTAGTTCTTTTGTCATCTGAAAATTTTAAGACTCACTTCATTTCATTCTTCATTTTTAACTACCCAAATAATGCATCTTCTAGTGTCTCCAGTTAAAGGCCCAACCATTTGATGAATGGGCTAAGTACACTGAAGTAAACTATAGGTTTCCTCTCTGCTTTAAATTCATCAGAAGAAACTGGGGCAAAACGAACTGGGCAAAAGATAACTCATAGAGAGAGACAAAAGGAACTTGGGTAGAATTGTCCAATATAATCAGACACTGAGTACTAGTAATTCTTAACCCAACCAATACCTTGGTGATGACAACCTTCTGCTGAGATCGCCAAAACCGGACCAACCGCTCACAGAGATACAGGAACATGGGACCCACTATCCATTTCCAAGTCTGTAATCAGAGCAAAAATGAAAATGAGATATGTGAAAGAATAAAGCTAATAAAAGATTCAGAGAGAGAAAAAAATTTACAAGTCAGATTAATCTTCCTAGGATTGGCTAAACGTAGGATAAATAAATCTCTACAGCAGAATGTATGAAACATATCTGAAGTTTTGATATACTGTTGAACCTGTAAAAATGAATATTCTCACCAGACTTGGTGGTGCATGCCCACGATCCCAGCTACTCAGGAAACTGAGTCAGGAGGATGGAAAGCTCAAGGCCCCACTCAGCAACTTAGCGAGATGCTGTCTCAAAAAAAAAAAAAAAAACCTAAAAATGGCTGGGGATGTGGCTCAGTGGTAAAGCGCCTGTGGGTTCAATCCCGGGTACAAAAAAAATCTCCTTAGCCACATTGGAGAAATGTATCTATAGAATGAAACTTTCTAAGGAGGAACTACCCACAAGAATGAGATTTCCTCCTTCCTTCTCAGTGTCACAACTGCAGTTGCAATAACCCTACAGTAAAGCAAGGCTGGTTTCAGAATTAACATTTCTCTAAAGGATAACATTTCAACAACCCAATATTTTTATGCAACAGTGCAATTGCTTTCTCTCAGCCATGTAGTTAGGGAATAATCTTTTGCAAGATGACAAATTTTATGCAAGAGATTAGCTGTTTCTTCAATATCCTGATAAACTAGGAGCTGTGCAATGCACTTGCTGAATAGGAACAAACCCAAAGGTTTCTAGAATTCTCTAAATACCTTTCTGGTCAGATTATGCAGTGTTTCAGTATACTGGAATTATTCTATAGTATTGTTGGCTATATAAAAACATTTAGGCTAAGCAGATCTACCCTGAGACTCAGCTACTTGGATTCCCAGTTTAATAAAGTAGCAAAAAATTTTAGAATGCAATATCATCTGAAATATGACTTTCCAGAATGATTTCAAAGAGGAAAAAAAATCAGGGAATGCATCCCCTCCAATAGCTTCATATATGATCTTCCATTAAATTATTTGCTTATGAAAATTTGTTCCAGGTGAGAGCATGTTCCCATATTCAGACAAAGTTGGACAATATTTGCACCAGAGGTCAGGAATGTTCTGCTGCTAGTCTTCATTTTCATGAGACAGGTATTTAAAACAGTCTTGAGTCATCCATCTATTTCTTGGGTGCCAACACGGGGTGCCATTGAGTGGAACCAGGTTTGGGCATTGCTTTTAATAGCCCCAGAAAACCAGAAGCTCCTTTGAAGCAGATGTCTGCTAAGGTAGTAGTACTATGACTCTAGCTGTCATCGAGGAAATGTGCCTTCCCCAGCCCCTAAGAAGCCTGGCAATATGGTTCCCTTTTTATCCTTTCTATTGATGTTTGAATGTGGTGTGGGCAGTGCACTGATGTGTTTTGTTAATGAACAAAGATGCTCAAGGATAAGACTTCATAGCATGCTGCATCTGGGGGAAGGGTATTCCTATGCTAAGAGAGTAGGAAAAAGGGAGAAAATGGGATGCAAAATATGCTTTTATGTCATACTGTGTATAAGAAAAAAATAATAATCCTATCCAGAATCCCTTGTACAAATGATGATTCTTGTCCAGTTTTATAGCAATGGTGTTTTAATCAACTTTTTGCCACTGTGACCATAATATCTGACAAGAACAACTTGTAAGAGGGAAAGTTTATTTGGGCTCAAGGTTCCAGAGGTTTAGTACGTGGTCAACCAAGTCCATTGCTACAGAACATCATGGCAGAAGGGTATGGCAGAGGGAAGCTGTTCACCTCGTGGTGGTCAGGAAGCAGAAAGAGGAGAGAGTAGGGGCCACAGGGAAAAGGAACCATTCCAGACACACTCCATGACCCACCTCCTCCTGTCACACCCCACCCCCGCACCTACAGTTACCACCCCGTCAGTCCATTCAAAGTAGAACAGAGGGATTAGGTTGCAGCTCTCATAATCTAATCATTCCATCTCATGATTCTGTATTAACACAGGAGCACTGGGAAGACACCTCATATCCAAACCATAATAAATGGCTAGCACAAGAACCAATAAAGTATACTGTCTGTCAATGAGGGGAAAGATAGAAAAATTACAAGTCCCTCTTCTCACTTTATGGAGCAGAGATTTTGAGGAAACACGAAGAGGAGCCCTTCAGAACTCCTTATATAAAAAGGAAGTATTTTTTACCCTCAGTCACCAGTACCACACTCTTGCTCCGTCACATGGTGCCATTGGGTGTTTGTGTGAACCTAGCTTTCCAGCCTCCTTCAGGCCTGAAAGACTGGACCTCCTAATCCCTAAAGGCATTGCAGGGTGTCACATCATCAATTTTCTTCCCAGTTCTGAAAGCCTTATAGAAAGTCTTATTTCCTGGTATCTGAAGAGGCCTCTAGCTGCTTATAAGGGATTTATCAGCTCAGGATGGAATCCTTAACAGTCCTGGTGAAAAGCACTAACTGCTGTTTTTGTGGTCTTCACATCCAAAAGAAAAGAGATGGAACTTCTTGAACCCATAATCTTTTTTTGTTTCTTTGTTTTGGGTACTGGGAATTAAACCCAGGGCCCTTAACCACTGAGCCACATCCCCAGGCCTTTTTATTTTTTATTTTGAGACAGGGTCTTGCTATGTTGTTTAGTGCCTTACTAAGATATTGAGACTGGTCTTGAACCTGGTGATCCTCCTACCTCAGCCTTCTAAATCTCTGGGATTATAGGTGTGCCCCACCAGGTGCATGGCACCAAACAACAATTTTAAAACGCTACTTTGTCAAGTTTTCTTTCAGGACATTGATAACAGATAAATGCAAAAAAAAATTCTTTCAAGAAAGAAATTCTGTAAAATGACAAAATCATAGAATTTGGAGGGAAATGGATGGCATTAGAGCAGATTATGCTAAGTGAAGCTAGTCAATCTTTAAAAAACAAATACCAAATGACTCCTTTGATATAAGGGGAGTCAACAAGGACAGGGTAGGGACGAAGAGCTTGAGAAGAAGATTAACATTAAACAGGGATGAGAGGTGGGAGGGAAAGGGAGTGAGAAGGGGAATCGCATGGAAATGGAAGGAGACCCTCAGGGTTATATAAAACGACATATAAGAGGAAAGGAGGGGTAAGACAAGATAATACAAATGGAAGAAAGGATTTACAGTAGAAGGGGTAGAGAGAGAAAAGGGGAGGGGAGGGGAGGGGAGGGGGGATAGTAGAGAGTAGGACAGACAGCAGAATACATCAGACACGAGAAAGGCAATATGTCAATCAATGGAAGGGTAACTGATGTGATACAGCAATCTGTATACGGGGTAAAAGCGGGAGTTCATAATCCACGTGAATCAACCGTGTAATATGATGTATTAAGAACTATGTAATGTTTTGAACGACCAACAATAAATAATAAAAAAAAAACCATAAAAAAAGAAAGAATTCTAGCCAATAAATATAGTAGAGAAAACTAGATTTGACATCCTAGAAGTTCTGTGACATTTGTAACAGACAACTCTATGACATTTGTGCACATCTTAGACATAGTTTAAAGACTGACAGTAATAAAACTTTAATAGCAACAATGAGTTGTACATACCATAGGAGGATTCCCAGCGAAGTCCGGAACTGGGCAGCCTGGTTTTCCCCACTGTGTGAAATTGTCTTTACATGAATTTTTCCCAGTGTAATTCAAACTCTTGTCAGTCTCTCCACGTACAATCCGTCTAGAAGAAAAACATGCAACTAATTCATTTAGTAGCAAGAAATTAAGCTATCTGTGTTTTTAAATTCTGGGTTTTGAGGTTTTTTTTTTCTTTTTTATTTCTTTCAGTGCTGGGGATTGAACCCAGGGCCCCCCTTGCACTAGGCAATGAATATGTCCCCAGCCAGATATTCTGCATATTTTAAGTACCCCTAACATGGGTCCTGTAGTTTTTACTTAAAAGCTGTATCTTCTCATCACCCCCGAAATAGATTAGAAGAAAGAAAATACGCAATTTTTCCTTTTTTTTTTTTTTTTACATTATGTATTGAACCCAGGCATGCTCTACTACTGAGTCACATCCCGAGCCCTTTTAATTTTTTATTTTGAGATAGGGTCTTGCTAAGTTGCTGAGACTGTCCTTGAACTTGTGATCCTTCTTCCTCAGCCTCCCAAGTCTCTGGGATTAAGTCATACACCACCACATAACAGCAAAATATGTGATCCTAAGCAATGGGAAAAAAAGTGTTCAATGGCACAAAGAATGTCTGCATTTACCGTAGAGAGCAGATCTTGGATCATCAATATGAGTTTTCTTAAGGGGAGAATATGTGCTTCTGCCTTGAGATTATTTTCATTTACAAAAAATAGAAACCAAAAAACTTCAAATCTACAGGGTGGCTACTAGCCTAAACAGTGCCTTTGTGTATATTAGAAAAAAAGGCTCCCCTTCTGTGAGGGCAGTCCTGCAGGCAAAGGGATTAGCCAGCTACCTTGCCTCTCTTTGGTTGGGCACCCTTGTGTAGTGGACAACCTATTCAGTCATACATAGTGGCCCTGAGACTTAGCAGAAGTACTTTATTTGTGGGTACAAAAATCATATAACTGCCTGTAATCCCAGCAGCTTGGGAGGCTAAGGTAGGAGGATTGCAAGTTCATGACCAGCTCCTGCATCTTAGAGAGGCCTTAAGCAATTTAGTGAGGGCCTAAGCAATTTAGCAAGGCTCTGTCTCAAAATCAAAAATATGTGGCTCTGGCTGGGGATGTGGCTCAAGCGGTAGCGCGCTCGCCTGGCGTGCGTGCGGCCCGGGTTCGATCCTCAGCACCACATACAAAGGAAGATGTTGTGTCCGCCGAGAACTAAGAAAAAATAAATAAATGTTAAAATTGTCTCTCTCTCTCTCTCTGTCCCCCTCTCTCTCTCACTCTCTCTTTAAAAAAAAAAAAATATGTGGCTCAGTGGTTAAGCCCCTGGGTTCCATCCCCAGTACCAAAATAAATAAATTAATAGTCAATTGTTTTTGGAGAGTTGAGAGGTTTTTTGTTTTGTTTTGTTCTGCTTTATTTTTTGTTCTATGGATTTCTCAGTGCTTAGAAAGAGTTTATCAAGGATCAGAGTGAGGAAGTGGGTTAAGAATGCATGCAGAGGTTGCTCAAGGGTGCTTCTCCCCACCCTTCCCCTTTTCACACTTAAGTCTTGGCCACAGCTAGACTGACTTGGCTCTGGGCAGACTGTTTGAGTATCTACCTCCCCCACTCCTACTTTCCTGGAACTCTGTAGCCACCAGGGAACTTCCCTGGGCCTGCCTTGGCAAGCAGGTGGCGTGAAACAGTAGAAAAGGAAGCCTGGTATTAAAGAGGGTTCCTCCCGAGCAAGCTCTGTATCTCCATGAGGGTGTTCATCACAGTTCCCTTTAAGCCGCTATTATTCTAGGCCATTTACCAGCCAAGGTGGCCTGGCCTACATATTTTTTTTCTGCTTCCACATTTTTTATTGGTGCATTTTTAGTTGTATAAAATGATGGGATTCACACAAGCACAGAGTATAGCAATATAACTTGGCCCACACCCCTCCCCAGCACTTCCCCCTCCCTCCCCACGCCCCCCTTTTGATACCTTTCCTCTACTGCTCTCCCTTTGATTTTCATGAGATCCCTGCCCTTCACCTTTGTTTTCCTTTTTCCTCTCTAGCTTCCACATAGGAGAGCAAACATGTGACCCTGGACCTTTGGAATTTGGCTTATTTTGTTTAAAATAAAGGCTTCCATTTCTATCCATTTTCCTGCAAATGACAATTTCATTTTTTCTTAATGGATGAATAAAACTCCATTGTGTACCTATACCACGTTTTCTGTGTCCATTCATCCATTGATGGACACCTAGGCTGTTTCCATATTTTGGCTATTGTGAATTGTGTTGCAATAAGCATGGGTATGCATGCATCACGAGAGTATGATGACTTTAGTTCTTTTAGACAAATACCAAAGAGCATATAGCTAGGTCCTATGGTGGTTCCATGCCTAGTCTTTTGAGCAACCTCCACACTGACTTCCATAATGGTTATACCAATTTACAATCTCACCAACAGTGTTAAAGAGTTCCCTTTTCTCTATATCCTCTTCAATATTTATTACTATTTGTACTCTTGATGACAGCCATTCTGACTGATATGAGATTAAAATCTCAGTGTAGTTTTGATTTGCATTTCCCTAATTTGTATTTTTTCTTTTGAAAAATGTCTGTTTATTAATTGTTTTTTTTGGTGTTAAGTGTTTTTAATTATATATATATATATATATATATATATATATATATATATATATATCCTAACAGAAGAGTAGCTAGCAAAAATTTATCTTTTTGATCCTCAGATTCCTTGTCTACAATTACCATTCCCCAGAAATGGGGATAGTGAGAACAATTATTCATTTGGGGGGGATTAAAAGAAACATTTCATGCCAAATTCTTAGCATAGAGCCTGATAGAGAACAAATGTTCAATAGAAGTTCACTGCTACCTTTATTATATTAGAATGTTAGAAGGTAAGAACCACAGATTTTTCTGACTAATACTCCCCACAGTACCTGAGATAGGTCCTCATATGCAGTAGGCAACCAAGAAATAATGGTTGGCTTAAATCAAAACCCAATGAACTACAACAAACCTGTTCAACTAGCACATTGTTAACCACTCTGCCTTGGGAGTTTTTCTAATTCACTAGTGATTGAGCCACAGGAGACAATACTATAGACCATACCAGTGCTCTCAATATGTTTTTTGTTTGTTTATTTGTGTATTTTTGTTGTGTTTTTGTTTTGATTTTGGTTTTGGTACTGAGGATTGAACCTAGGGGTGCTTAACCACTGAGTCACACCCCAGCCCTTTTTATTTTTTATTTTGAGACAGGGTCTAGCTAAGGTGCTTAGAGCCTTCCTAAATTGCTGAGGCTGACCTTGAACTTGCAATCCTCCTACCTCAGCTTCTGGAGTCTCTAGGATTATAGGCAAGCACCACCTCATCTGGTTCAATATGTTTTATATACTAGCAAAAATACTCAGACTTGGTTGTATTTTTCAAGCTTGCTATAAATACCTGCACTGTAAATAGCAACTAGTTGTGTGTAAGAAACTACAAGTGTGCTGATTTCTATTGAACTGACCTCTGCAGACAGGCTGACCACACATAAGTAAGGAAGTCACCATGTCTAGTAGGGCACCACACCTGGAAATTGAATGACATAAAGTCCTTGGCTTTGGAATTAAAACTTACTCAGCTCCGTGGATGGCAAGACCAATGAAGAAGATCACAAAGAGATGGTGTGTGTACCAAAACACTTCAAAGTAAGATCTCCGGATGGTTTTGGTAGAGGAGGTGATAATTAAGATAAGACACAGTGTTATGACAATTCCAGTGATGCCTGCCAAGCGAGTCACAGCCACATACAGGCCTCCTTCAGGGTTCTGTAAAATATGCACACACACACACACACACACACACACACACACATACACACACACATTATTGTAGGCTCTCAGATGCAAGACTGCCCATTCACAAAGTGTCCAGTATACAGGACAATAGGTGTTTTCATCTCCCCCCCTTTTGGATAATATTAATCACCCCTCACAGAAACATATAGACACAGAGTAGATATCTCTAAATTTTAAAGGAAACTTACATGGTTGGGGAATCATAGAAAATATGAATTGATACCGGGGATTAAACCCAGGGACGCTTAATCATTGAGCCACATTCCCAGCCCGATTTTGTATTTTATTTAGAGACAGGGTCTCACTAAGTTGCTTAGGGCCTTGCTCAATTGCTGAGACTGGTTTTGAACTCACAATCCTCCTGTCTCAGCCTTCTGAGCCACTGGGATTACAGACGCACCACGGTACCCAGCTTAGACAGTTTTAAGGGAATATAAAATAAATCATTGACTAAAAGATGACCTAGAACTTCCTGAAGGTCTTTCTCCCTTTTATTTGGAAAAGGCCACAGTGCTTATAGACTTATAAATACATCTTAGGCTGGATTCCCCAGAAGTAGACCCTGAAATGAGGATCCATGAGCAAGAATTCATTATAGCCAGGTGCAGTGGTGCACCCCTGTAATCCCTGCGGCTCTGGGAGGCTGAGGCAGGAGAGTCTTGAGTTCAAAGCAAGTCTCAGCAATTTAGCGAGGCCCTAAGCAATTTAGCCAGACCCTGTCTCTAAATAAAGTATAAAAAGGGCTGGGGATGTGGCTCAGTGGTTAAGTGTCCCTGGGTTCAATTCTTGGTATCAAAAAATAAATAAATAAAAGAATTCATTATGAAGAATGGACCTCAAGGGAAACTATAAAGGGAACAAAGAATAGAACAAGATAAAACAAAAAGCTAAGCAAGGGGATGGTCTCAGAACAAGTTTCACGGGGGAAAGCTTCAGCTTGATCCCGCAGGGGAACTCTGGAGGAAGTTACACCTCGGAGTTTATCCTGAAGAAGCTGGACTACTGTGGTCTTCTCTCATCAGTTGTTGGCCAAGGGCTACCCAGGGAGAGATAACCAACCAGGCCCTTTCAGATGTCTGAACTTTTGGGCAAAGGGATGCTAGTAGTCCCAGGGCAGTTTTTGCAGAAGGAAACCCATGTACAGGTCATTGAACACACTCCGAGGAAGCACAGGTACAGTACAGGTGACTCAAGGAGATCTGGTCAGAGTGTGACAGTGTCAGCTCACCCTTGTGTTCATTTTGTGGCCCTTATTATTACTGGGCAAACAATGAACAATTAAAAGAATAATTATTCAAGATATCATAGGAAAAGAATTTGTTTTGTTTGATGCTGTTTAATTCTGTCCCTAAGAAGATCAGGCAATTTTTCTCTCATGTCACTTTGAGGATATGAATTTGAGCAAAATTAAATGTCTTCTCTTGTGATCTTTTCTGAACAGAAAAAAAAAACATGTTTGAAATTTAATGCATAGTTATGAGATTTAGCCATCTTCCCAAGCCATTGGGCATATGAAATTGGCTTGGAGCTTCTCTAATAAGCTTTGACATCTCCTGGGACAGGAGAAGTCCTTGCCTCTGGATACCCTCATGGCTGCCCAAGAAAACAGTGAACTTGGGCTGGGGTTGTGTCTCAGTGGTAGAGCACTTGCCTGGCATGCACGAGGCACTGGGTTTGATCCTCAGCACCACATAAATGTAAAATAAAGATATTTTTTTTTAAAAAAGAAAGAAAGCACTGAACTAACTCTTAGTGTACCAAGGAATGCAAAGTAGCAGACACAGGCCACCCCTCAGATGCTGTAGGTTAAAAAAGAACAAAAGATCACTGTCAACTGTCTGCCAGTGGCTGGCCTGATGGTAACACTTAGGCCAGGGTGCTCCCTAATTCATGAAAGTACTTTGTAGAACACCAACATCTGGGATAGGGAATAGTAATCTGGAGGAATAGTAATCTGGGGTGGGGGTCTGCAAATTAATCCAAGCAGGCCAGATTTGCCCTCTATCGGTTCTTTTTTTATTTTTATTTTTGCTTTTGTTACAAGGAATTGAACCCAGGGATGTTTAACCACTGAGCCACACCCCCAGCCCTTTCTATTGATTTCTTTATTTATATTTTGAGATGTTATTGTTCCAGCCAAGCTGAGTTCTTCACTCAGTGAAATCCTGTTTTAGGGGACTTCTAAATCAGGAAAAGAGAGGCTTACCTTAATTTTTTCTCGAGCAAAATTGAGATAATTTTCACCCTCTTTGTCTCCAATTTCAGAGAGTGCTATTGAATAAGGGTCAGAGTTATTGACTCGGGCATTCACACACCACTCCACGTTGAACAGATGTGCAATGGTATGGATTGCTAAAGAGGGCAGAGAAGAAAAACAAAGAGGGTGAGGCATTTGCACAAATGTAGTATGATCTGGGTTTCTGGCCATAGCCTCTGACTCTATGATAAGTCACAGAGACACAGAGGTGGCCTAGAATGCCACAAGAACTGACTCTTCATAACCCAGAGAGGCAAAGTTATTCTAGAGGTGAAACGGACTCCTTATGAAGTATGAAATTCCTTCCTTCAAAACTGGCTATTTTCCTGCCAATTTGATTCTCAATTTTTGTGGAGCAATAAGCAAGCAGTATAGCCTAGCCTCTTTCCCCAGGGTGCTAATGGTTAATACCATTAATAGTGGGTAAGCTCCTTTCTGCTTTGTGGTTATGGAGAAATCACTTAACCTCTCTGATCTTGGTTTCCTCATTTGTAAAATAAAGGTGTTGAGCTACATACTCCTAAAGATTCAATCAATTTCTGAGAATCTACTGAGGTAGGATAGAGGAAATGAGAGATAGAAAGGAGATATAAAGGAAGGACAAGAATATAGAATTTTAATTCAGAGTTCCACATACTTTTCCAGGCCTGCTACTTCCACCTTCCTGAGAAATCTGTAAATCTACCTGTACACTGATAATCAACCCTTCCAATAATTAGATTAAGCAAAGAGAGATATATGATATAATGAGGAACCTATAACTTAGGGTACTTTCCAGAGTTATCTATTGATCAGATAACAAAGATCACATTAGCCTAAGGATACAGAGATTGACCAGACCACAAGAACCCATCCTGAGATCACTGGACTGATATCATTCCTACATACCTTTCCATACCCGCCCCTCTCCAAGTTTCCTTTAAAGCAGAGCTGGGAACCCCCAAAATGCATCTCCTCCTTGAGATGGCCCCCATTATCCCTTGAATGTGCACCTATTTTCTTAAATAAACCTGTCTATGCCTCTGACTGGCACGTGCTAAAATTCTTTTCCATTATGTATGCCAAGAACCCCACTGGTCGGGGGTCGGGTTCTCCCTTCTCTCTGGATACTGCTCATACCCTTCTTCTCAGGCACGTCTTCTCCTGTGACACTACAAAATAGCCTCAGTCTCTGAGAGGGTTAGATATGCCCTCATTCTCTCTCCCTCCTTAATATATTTGTGCTCAAACAAGAGAATTCTTTATATATGCCTAATAGCTGGCCCATTCACCTGACTCCATAATTACCTCCAGAGAGAGATGACAAATGTGAGTGCTTTGGTACAAACCAATGGCCACCAGTATGAACCTCTTAAGGAAAAAACAAATTGCATTTCTTTATTTCACTTACACAGCATCTACCAGATGCCAAACACTGTTATAGGTGCATTATGATGACTTAATCCTTACCCTGACCTGTTGATGTAGATGCACTTAATAACAGCTCTAAAACCTTGCCCAGGGTCACCAATCCCTCAAAGCTGGCTTTGAATGAAACCTATTTTCTTACCAATTTGACTCCCAATCTTTGTAACAGGATTTTGGCAAACATTCCTTTTTTTGGGGGGGGGGCAGGGGCATACGGGGTATTGAACTCAGGGGCCCTCGACCACTGAGCCATGTCCCCAGCCCTATTTGTATTTTATTTAGAGACAGGGTCTCACTGAGTTGCTTAGCACCTCACTTTTGCTGAGGCTGGCTTTGAACTCGAGATCCTCCCACCTCAGCCTCCTGAGCTGCTGGAATTACAGGTGTGCGTGTGCCACTGCACCTGGCTCAGAAATTTATTTTGAAAGATTTCATTTGCTACGACTCAAAAAGCCTGTGTGATCTGGTAGGAAAAGAGGAACCCAGTCCAATGCCTATAAACTAAGCCTCTTTTACTCAGGGATAAACTTAAGGGCAGAGTAAAAGCCTGGTTTGTTCAGTACATGTCTACTGCCTGGCACATGAATTATTTACTAAATGAATTAATGGAGATTGGATAAGGTCCTAGGCACATCCTGTCTTGTACCACTACCACCTTAATAATTATAATAACAACATGTAATGTATGTACACACATATATCTAATATATATATATATATATATATATATATATATATGATAATAAAATAACAATAATGAAATGCTTAGCTGATAAGTGCTTTCTTAAGGGATTCTCAATTTATGAGCTAATATTCCCATAGGTTTACTATAAAAAACATCAACATGTATAGCCAGGCAATTCTGTAGGATAAATAAAAGCTGTCATATGTGACAGACTTTTTTTTTTTTTGGTACCAAGGATTGAACCCAAGAGTGTTCAAACACTGAGCCATATCCCCAGCTTCTCTGCTCCCCTGCCTTTTTTGAAACAGGGTCTCACTAAGTTGCCTACAGCCTTGCTAAGTTGCTGAGGCTTTGTACCTGTGATCCCCCTGCCTCAGCCTCCTGATCCTCTATGATTACAGGCATAGCACTCCCAGTAACAAACATTTTGATACTAAAAAAAATAATGAGAAAGTGTTAGGACACCAGGATTGACTTTTCCTATGGCACATTTTAATTTATAGGAAGATCCTAAAATGAAAAACTTTAAACCTAAAGGAATAAGTCCTAATTACCAGAAATAGTCATGAATACTTTTGAACAGAACTCATTAAAAAATACAGCATATCTGACCACAGCATAATCAACCTGTAAAGGCTGATCTCTTAACACGTAGGTTTTCAAGAACAGAGAGGAACTCTCTGCAGGGCACAGCGGCACATGCCTGTAATTCCAGCAGCTCGGGAGACTGAGGCAGGAGGATCATGAGTTCAAAGCCAGCCATAGCAATTTAGTGAGGCCCTAAGCAACTCAGGGAGACCCTGTCTCTAAAAAAAATACAAAATAGGACTGAGGATGTGGTTACGTGATCAAGTGCCCCTGAGTTCAATCCCTGGTACCAAAAAAAAAAAAAAAAAAAAAAAAAGAATAGAAAGAACTCTCTGATTCCAATTTTTCTGCCCAATTTCAATTGTCTTAATAAACTTACCAGTGTGAAGTGCTATCATCCATGCCACCATTTTATGAAAGGTGAGGTTTCTGTCCAGTTGTCTTCGAATTCTTGTTGAGCAGCACTTTGGATTAAGGAGAAAAGAGTGGAAAAGAAATTATTATCAAGAAGTCTTTGTAGGCCAGGTGTGGTGATGCATGCCTGTAATCCCAGTGGCTTGAGAGGCTGAGGCAGGAGGATCATAAGTTCAAGCCAGCCTCAGCAACTTATCGAGGCCTTAAGCAATGTAGTGAGAACCTGTCTCTAAATTAAAAAAAATAAATAAATTAAATTTAAAAGGCTGGGGATGTAGCTCAGTGGTTAAGTGCCCTTGGATTCAATCCCTGATGCAAAAAAAAAAAAAACAAAAGCAAACAAACATGAAGTCTTTGTCTGTGCCAGACATTTGACCTGTATCATCTCATTTAGTTTTCAGTACCACCCTATAAATTTTATCCTTCTAGTCATTTGATAGATGAGGAAACTAAAGCTCAGAGAGATATAATCATCTTCCCTATCAAACAGCCAGTAAGAAATGTGACTGGCTTAACAAATATGTTTCCTGTTCTCATACCAGTGATACAGTCTCACTTAGAATCCATTGTTTAATTGTATAAAAATGTGAATTTGGATAGAAAACATATCTAACCATGTAGTTTCCAGTTCCAATTAGTTTATGCAATAAGCAGAGAATGTAGAAGTTAATAAAGAGTAGGCCTGACCTCACACACCTGTGAATATACAGTCTAGAAGGGACACAGACAAGTGAAAAGTTGTACAGCAAGTGAATAGTTGAAAAAAAAAAAAAACAGCACTGTTTCTAGAACATCCACAGCTCGGGAAGAGTAAAAGGGGTCCACTTGCTTATGTTGGTCAGAGACATCACAAGGGAGGTCACTGAACAAATAATAATAGATAGAAATAACAAGAATAGTCTGGCATGGTGGCACACACCTATAATTCCAGTGGCTGAGATGCTGAAGCAGAAGGATTGCAAGTTTGAGGCCAGCCTCAGCAATTTAGCAAGACCCTGTCTCAAACTAAATAAATAAATAAAAGCCTAGAGATGTGCTCAGTGACTAAGTGCTCCTGGGTTCAATTCCCAGTAAAATAAGAAAAAAAAATCCATTAAGGAGATATCATTATTATCCTACACAACAGATGAGGAAATAAAGGCATAAAGAGATTTCCTTGCCTTAGGTCACACAGCCAATAAGTGGCGGAGATGAGACTTAAACTTGGGCTATCTGACAATAGAATTTATACCAATATACCAATATTTCATATCTCACATGATTACATTGACATTAAAAGTAGCATTTGGGGCCAGGAGTGGTGGCACACGCCCGTAATCCCAATGACTCTGGGAGGTTGAGGTAGGAGGATCGAAAGTTCAAGGCCAGCCTCAGCAAAAGCGAGGCACTTAGCAACTCAGTGAGACCCTGTCTCTAAATAAAATACAAAACAGGGCTGGGGATGTGGCTCAGTGATTGAGTGCCCCTGAGTTCAATCCCTGGTACCAAAAAGAGGGAGAGAGAGAGAGAGAGAGAGAGAGATAATGGGAGAGTAAAGCACCAAAATATCTTAGATATTTTAAATATCTGGATCTATTTGATTTAAATTAGTGGTGTTGGATATTTGGCTTACTTATCGTTAATAAAATGTTCTGATTTTATAGAAAAATATAACTGCATGGAAAATTGTGCTTCCTCCACTATGTCTCAGTGAGCCACACCCAGACAGGGCGAGTTGATTAAACCATGAGAGCTGACTCCTGGAAAAATTGAAGAAGTACTAGGAAGGAAGAGACCAATGATTTCAGAAAAAGAAGAAAAAAATTAGGTCTTATTAAGTGCTTTCTATGAGCCAGGTAGTTTATCATAATCATTACCTCATTTGATGCGATGACATAACATTATTGTGTTTTTTCGTGGTACTGGGGATCAAATCCGGGGCCTCACACATGCTCGGCAAGTACTCTACCACTGAGTTACAGCCTCAGCCCCTTATTGTCCTCTTTTTATAGAAAACAAAATTAAAATCTCACATTGACTGGGATATAAGTCTATTTGTCTATAAAAGGTTAATGCCCTTCTCCATCAAATCAAATGCAAGGATACAGTCACTATTGTGTTAAGTGCCTAAAAACCTAAGACAAGAATTTAAATGTAAGTACTTTATCTGGAAGGTAGTCACAATAAAGACAGTAGAATTAAAGCCTCAGGAGAAACCAATAAAGGGTGTTTTATCGTGTCAGTTACCACTAGCACATATCAGTGGGCTGAAATACATCAGGGAACTCTGGGAGACAATAGGTTTTGTCCAAAAGGTTTTCTGGTTTGGGGTTTGTTTGTTGTTTTTTGGTTTTTACCCAAGGGATTAGGAAACTTGGGTAATCATCCAACAAATTTCCCCCATCATTGGCTAAGGGATGCTCTCAGGGTTCAACTCCCTAGTATTTCAGACTTGCCCCAGGAGAGGGCTAAAGGAAAACCCCCAGGCAGAGAATGACAGGTGCTAGCAGGAGGCAGCTGCCTATTTATTGCAACTGCCAGTGCCTAGGGAAGATGGCAGAGCACCAACCTCATCAGCAGTGACTCAGTGTTCACCAGTAAACCGAGCAGTGACTCGAGCCATCAAAAGAAGATTTTCCTATCTGAAATAACTTATTTTACATTTCTGTTGGTTAAAAATTTAAAAAAAAAAACCTGCCCATCTTTGTTTTCTTGTATGGTTTCATTGTCTTTTGTGCTTTTTTCAAGTTGTTTTAATACTTTGTGTCCTTTACAGTTTTAAGGAAATACCCTTTCCAATTTTCCAACTGCCACATTCCTCCCTAGTTTCTAAGAGTCCTTGTAATATTATGACTTTATATCATCTTTCCCCCATGAGTTTGAATGGAACCTGGGACTATGAGGAAATATCACTCTCCTGATTTTGTTATAGGGCAAAAGGGATTTTTGCAGAAGTAACTAAAGTCCCAAATTGACTTTAAAAGAGAGATTATCTGGGTGGGCCTGACCTAATCACACAAACTCTTTACATCTGGGTCTAAAGTCTGAGATGTAGGAAGTCAGAAATTTGAAGCCCAAGAAGGATTTGCTGTGGTATTTCTGGCTTGAAGAAGAAAAGGGGCACATGACAGGGAATACAGGGGACTCTAAGATCCAAGAGTGGTCCCTGGATGACTGCCAGCAAAGAAACAGGGATCTCAAATGTGCCACCACAATGAATTGAATTCTGCCAACAAGAATGAGCTTGGAAGGGAATTTTTACACAGAATCTTCAGATGAAAATTCAGTCCAGCAGCCACTTTGATTTCAGTCCTGTGACACCCTGAGCAGAGAAGCCAGCCACAGGGTATTGGACTTCTGAACTATAGAACTATAAACTCATAAATGAGGGTTGTTTTAACCTACTGAACTTGTGGTTTGTTATACAGCAATAGATGACTAATACAGTCCCTACTAGAGGAGTGAAACCAGGCCAATCCAGAGGATGAGAGAATGGGAATTAGTCGGGTTGGAAAGCAGTACTGAATTACATTTGAGAGCAAAAGTTTTGCCTTCAGATATAACTATGTTACGTCCCAGCCCTACCACTTAGCCACATGGCACTAAACAGTGTACTCAGTCTCCAGTTTCCTTACCTGTGTAATTATTGTAGTTCTTCCTTATAGATCTGTTGCATAGATGCATTGAGAGGTATTTAATAGGTATTTGATGCCAGGCATGGTGGCACATGCCTGTAATCCCGGTGGCTCGGGGGTGGGGGGGTGGGGGCTGAGGCAGGACTATCGTGAATTCAAAGCCAGCCTCACCAAAAAGTGAGGCCCTAAGCAACTCAGTGAGACCCTGTCTCTAAATAAAAATACAAACTAGGGCTGGGGATGGGGCTCAGGGGTTGAGTCTCCTGAGTTCAATCCCTGGTTACCCCTTCCCCCGACACACACACAAAGAAATTGATGTTATTTTGTATCATTATTTAACTTTTCAGCTAGTATGGCCTGGCTCCCCAGTTAGAGGGTAAGCTTCTAACATAACAGCAGTATGTCAGATACTTTGAAAAATCCTTTAGTAATTATTTGGTTGCACAAATGAATTACATATTCACCTCCCTAGAACATAAGATTATTTATTCTAAGTTTGCAGACAGCATTTACTCCTGTATCTTCATTTGCCACACTATTTTATTTTCTACCCCCCAACAAAGTTTTTTGAAACTTTGTTTGAAGGAGTGAGCTCACTGGCTCCTGCATGATAAATTTGAAGGAGAAGAAATATGGTTTTGTTATGGTCCCTATACACTATCTCCATATTTCTATATTTATCATCATCAACAACATAGATGATCAAAAACGTGAAACAATACATGTTGATGGCTCTTGACAGCCTTCCCAACAAAAGCTTAGAGAAAAATCAACTGGAAAATAGAACAATAGAGAAGAGTGACAGAAATACAACATTCATTGTGCAATACTCTTATCTTTTTTAAAATTAATGTATTTTTTTAATTGTAGATGGACATGATACCGTTTTTGTTGTTGTTGTTTTTATGTGGTACTAAGGATCGAACCCAGTGCCTCACATGTGTGAGGCGAGTACTCTGACACTGAGCCACAACCCCAGCCCTAATGTATTTTTATATAACCAATATATCCAGCATATTATTATTTCAACATATAATCAATATAAAATATTCTCAGTGAGATAGTATGTATTTTTTCATGCTGTCTTTTTTATTGGTTTTTTAGTTATACATGACAGTAGAATCCATTTTGACATAATTATAAAAGCATGGACTATATCTTGTTCTAATTCAGACCCCAGGACCTCTCCTTCCCCTTCCCTCTCCCCACCCCATCTCCCTGCTCTCTATTGATCTTTCTGCCATTTACCCACAGTTATTTTTTAAAGTTAATTTCTTGTGGATGTACGTGGTGGTGAGATTCACTGTGAACTAGTTAAAATAAAAAACATTTTATTCAAAGGAAAAACAGATCTAATAGTTACCATTGGGCCAGTGGAATGGGTCCCATGGGGGCATTAATTTTTTTTTGGGGGGGGTATCAGGGATTGAAGTCAGGGGCACTCAACCACTGAGCCACATCCCCAGCCCTTTTTTTGTATTTTATTTAGAGACAGGGCCTCACTGAGTTGCTTAATGCCTTGCTTTTGCTAAGGCTGGCTTTGAACTCACAATCCTCCTGCTTCAGCCTCCAGAGCCACTGGGATTACAGGCATGCACCACCACACACAGCAGGACACTAATTCTTAATTCCTCCAGCTACCCACTCTGGTATGGTCAGTAATGGCAAAGCAAGCCCAAAGAGATTTGAGTCACTTCTGAATACCACCAACCAACCAAGCTGCCATCATGTCCCAGAGCTGTGCCACTGAACCTCTTTGCTTTCTATCATTGACTTCTAAAGGGAAGTTTCTCGGTTACTGTCACTGAGAGTCTTGCCCAATTTCAATACACTATCATGCTAATGCAAGGCAGATCATTGAGACACCTTGGAGATTTCTATGCTCTATTGAAACTGGACTTCCAAAAAAAAAAATGAGAAGTGGAACTGAAAAGAAGTGTATATTTAATGGGGTGTAACATGAGAGTCTGTAGCTCTATTTTATGTACATTTGGTGTTGCCACATGCACCATTAATGCATCTGAATTAGATATTTATATACAATGTGAGAGAAATGGCAAACAGCAGCCTTTCTTCTGCAGAACTCAGGCAAAGTAGCCAATAGGAACGTCTGCACCTGGTAGCAGTAGAATATATAATAAATATAAAGAACACCACTTTGTTTGAATAGCATTATTTATACTTTTGAAATCACATGTTTTATTCACTATTTGCTCCATAGGACTGTAAGCTCATTAACCTTGTGACCCATGGTCCTTACTTTTTTTTTTTTTTTGGTACTAGGAATTAAACCCAAAGGCACTTAACCACTGAGCCACATCCCCAGCCCTTTTTAATATTTTATTTTGAGACAGGGTCTTGCTAAGTTGCCTAAGGCCTCACTAAATGCATGAGGCTGGCTTTGAACTCATCATCCTCCTGTCTTAGCCTCCTGAGCTGCTGAGATGACAGGCATGTGCCAGTGCACCCAGCACTGTCCTTACTCTTTATTACCGTGTGCCCCCGGTGCTTAGCATGTAGATGGCACTTAACAAATATTTATTGGCTGACCATTCATTGATTGACAGGCTTAGTCAATTAGTATACTTTTACTAAAATATATTCATTATTTCTTTATTTTTTTCAGTGCAGGGAATTGAACTCACACATGTGCTCTAACACGGAGCTATGTCCCCAGCTAGAATTCCATGTTCGTTCTTACATTTGCATTATTTGACCTGTTTTTCAACTAAGACATCTATGAGACAGAAAGCATAAGGAACACGCTGGTGGAGGCCACAAGGCTAGAGATACAGCCACACTGAGATCTTCTGACACACACCCCCCACCACCACATTATATAAGGTAACAGGTAAGACCTAACCCTCTCACCTTCCTGTTTCTTTCTGATTTTAAGATTAGAACTGTCAACCAGACCTGCTTCAGTAGAAAAACAACTCAGGAGACAGAGGCAAGAGAATGGCAAGTTCGAGGCTAGCCTCGATCACCTAACAAGGTTCTGCCACAAAATCAGAAGAAGGGCTGGAAATATAGCTCAGTGGTAAAGTGCCCCTGGGTTTAATCCCCAGTGTCAAACAAGCAAACAATTTAAATTTACAACATCCTTGACATTTCTAGTCTAGGTTATTCTGAATGTTCACTCATATATATTTTGCATTTCTAAAACCGAAATACAGCAACAGGAAAGTTTCAAGAAATTTAGGGGGCAAAAAAAAAGTGAATAGCCAGGTGCAGTGTAATATGCCTATAATCCCAGTGGCTCAGGAAGCTGAGGCAAGAGAATCGTGAGTTCCAAGCCAGCCTCAGCAACAGCGAGGCGCTAAGCAACTCAGTGAGATCCTATCTCTAAATAAAATACAAAATAGGGCCAGGGATGTGACTCAGTATTTTTAATGCCCCTAAATTCAATCCCCGGTACCAAAAAAAAAGTGAATAGGCTCTGGGGCACAGTGATCTGGGTTTGAATCCCAAAACTCCCACTTAATTTTGTTCCCATCTCACTCATTTGATGTGCAGATTTACTGAGGTGAGTTCTATGAAGCAGCAATCCCCAGTACAAAGAGAGAGAGAGAGAGAGAGAGAGAGAGAGAGAGAGAGAGAGAAGAAGAAGAAGAAGAAGAAGAAGAAGAAGAAGAAGAAGAAGAAGAAGAAGAAGAAGTTGAAATAAGTATGTTGTATGTTGTAACTAATGTTGGAAATCACAATAGCTATTGAACCCAAGGACACTTTGCCACTGAGCCACATCCTCAGACCTTTATATTTTAAATTTTGAGACAAGGTCTCACTAAATTGCTTAGGGTCTTGCTAAGTTGCTGAGGCTGGCCTTGAACTTGCAATCCTCCTGCCTCAGCCTCCTGAGTCCTGGGATTATAGGTATGTGCCAATGCATCTGGTTGTACTCACTCATTTTAATCCCAATCTGTAAAGTTTCAGGTGCAAAGTTTGCATTGCAGGTAGGAAATTGTGGAAGGAAGGACATGCTCAACCAAATGCTGCTTGTTGCTACTTAAAATATATATATTCTTTTATATACTTAGATAAAGTATCTATCTGGTTACAGAGATGACCCTCCCTGCAATTTGAAGAGCAGCTCATTTCACCCCTGTCTTGGGAGATCCTCACTAAGATCTTCACTTCCAAGCTACAAGAAGCCTAAAAGCTGCCATTACAACATGTGCTGTCATGGGACATGGGACATGCTCAACGGCAGTGCAATTTGAGGTTGTGGGGTAATCAAGATTTCTTAACTTGGTCATCCTGGTGAAAACACTTCCTGTTTCTCAGATTTTACTTCCTCTAAATAGAAAGTATTCGAATGGGGGTAGGGAAAATGAAAAAGAATTTTGTCTCTGTAGAAACAAAAATCTACAGGCCATGGACTTCATTCGGCGAATGTTCATGGGGCATCTACTCTATATGGAACACTGTAGATGTTGGTAGGTGGTTCACCGGTCGACTTTCAAGCCAGTGGAATTTCAAGTCTGTGGTTTCAAGAGGTGGTTTGAAAATCCTTGTAATCAATGACTAATGTTATTGTTAATTGGGGATTTTGTTTGGAAGTCAGTTTGCAAGACAACATGGTGCCACATAGAGTTTGTGACTTAAATAAAGGAACTTCTTCACAGTATTCTCCAGAGGAAAAAGTCATGATTCTTTCTGGAGCATCTTGAAATGTTTGCCATAGGGCTGGGGACATAGCTCAGTTGGTAGAGTGATTACCTCACATGCACAAGACGCTGCCTGGGTTCAATCCCCAGCACCACAAAATAAATAAATAAACAAACAAACAAATAAATAAATAAATAAATGTCTGCCAACATTCTTTCTTTTTGTCTTTATTGTTCTTGTTCCACTGAAACAAAGATGAAGATATTAGATTTATTTTTTGCCACTTATTGATCTATTTATTTATTTGCAATGCTGGGGATGGAACCCAGGGCCTCTCACATGCTAAGCATGTGCTGTACTGCTGAGCTTCATTTCCATTCCCCAACTCTTATTTTATTTTATTTTTTTTGGTGCCAGGGATTGAACCCAGGGGTACCTAACCACTGAGCCTCATCCTCAGCCCTTTTTATTTTCTATTTTGAGACAGGGTCTCACTAGGTTGCTATGGCCTTGCTAAGTTGCTGAGGCTGGCTTTGAACTCATGATCCTCCTGCCTCAGACTCCCAAGCTTCTGGGACTACAGGCTTGTGTCACTGGTCCCAGCCCAACTCTTATTTTAATTTAGACTTGGAAGAGTTCAATTTGGGTAGTAGGTTTAAGATGGTATGGCATTTAAAAAAAAATTCCCATTGAACTTTATTCCTCTTTCTATACTCAGTACCTCAGATGATATGGCATTTTGTAAAGAGGTAAAATAATTTGTACCTACTTAATCTGTCTTAATAAATTAGGTGTTATAGGTTCTTAAAGAATTTTTTTCTTTGGATCAATGTGAATTTAATATAACTAGGGAAAAGCAGGCAAAATTTAAGGCAAATTAAACTTGTTATTGACAATTTAGTTTGCCTTTCTCCCTCCAAATATTCTGTGATTGCTAAATGAAGTAATCACTCCTCAGCTGGATATTTTAAATTCTGGTTCAGTAAAATCCCAGTTTTCCTCTCCAGCCTTGCCTCACACACCTGCCCTGTGTGATCCTCCATTCCCATAAAAGTACTTTGCTTGCCGCTCTCCTCCATTAATGATCTCAATAAGTATTTTTTATTTTTTTAAATTTCAATTTAATAAGTATTTTTTGAAAGCTTGTTGATATAAACACATACATTTTGTTAAAAGGAAAAACCAAGGCTGCTAGTCACTAATAGTCCTACCTAGGCTCCGATTCCTAATTTTCCCAACTACCTTCCTTGTTATGGTCAGGAATAGCAAAAGAATCCAAAGCAAAACCACACATCTTGCTGGACAGGATTTACAAGAATAAGATTTCCTCACCATTTTCTGCTCTTTTGCTCTTACCATTTTCTCCATGTAGAATGTCTTTGTCTCTCATTTACACCTCCGAAGTGTTTATTGACCCTCATATGCCCATTTCTAATGTGACCTTTCTTCATTCCTTGGCCACCTTATAGAATTTCTCTGTCCATTGATCCCCTATAGGTCTTTTTTGGGGGGATTGAAGGTACCAAGGATTGAACGCAGGGCTGCTTAAACACTGAGCCACATCCCCAGCCCTTTCTTTTTTATTTTTTATTTTGAGACAGGCTTCACTAAGTAGCTGAGACTCACTGAACTCGTGATCCTCCTGACTCAGTCTCCAGAATTGCTGGGATTACAGGCAATTCTTTTGCCTGGTCCCTGTAGATTCTTTTGTTTGATTTGGTTTGGTACTTGGGATTGAACACAGGGTGCTTTACCACTGTCACACATCCCAGCCCTTTTAACTTTTTATTTTGAAACAGGGTCTCCCTAAATTGCTGAGGGCCTACATTGCTGGGGCTGACTTTGAATTTGTGATCCTCCTGCCTCAGCCTCCTGAGTCACCAAGATTACAGGCATGCACCACTGCACCGGACTCCTCATAATTCGTTATTTATAACCAATCAAATTGTGCTTTGTAACATACTTTTTGAGTATATGTACAGATGATAAATTCATTGATTCTTACCTAGTAAGAAATTGTTGTCAGTTACAAATATTCTTCCCACTGATTTTTTTTTTTTTTTTTTTTTTTTTTTTGCCTTTTAATGGAGTACATTTAGAGGCCACTAAAGTGTTGGCATGAAAGTGAAAGGAGCCCTGGACATTTAGAAAGCTCTGTACTCCTTAATTCCAGCATTCCATGGACTCAATGATTCTTAGTCACATTTCATTGTAATGTGACTCTTTGCCCATGGACTCCATCTGCTTAGGATGTTATACACAAATATATTTTCTCTGACTTAAATTTTTTGGAATGACACTGAAAGATTATTTCCCAAATATCACATGACAGCATCATAAAGCCCTATTTATATATACATACATATTATATGTATTTATATACATATTATATGTATATGTGTATATATGTATGTGTGTATGTGTGTGCACATACACACGTGTGCTTACTTCATTGCTGTTGTTGAGATACAGTTTAGTTGGTTGCTTTTTTAAAATCTCTTTTCAGGGTGAAATGGTTGCCTTAGGGAGTTCCATCCACAAATAGCATAGGAAAACAAAACAAATCAAAAAACAAAAAATGGACATGGATTGGCTCATGAATATTCTATAGAACCTGGAAGCCTCACAGACCAGTGGTTTGCTGTTCCTAAGAAAGGGCATTTTGCATGATGGCTTTGAAAATTCCAGGAGCTCAGTAGAGTGTTTGCTCTTACCGCACTGGAACCCCTGAGGAAGGAGAGCAGATTTCTGCAGACAGGCAGCAGGATCAGCATGCAGTTGAAATTCAGGCAGGCTGCAGGGGCCCTGGCCAAGGCCAAAGCCGACTGGAAGAGGCAGAAGAGAGCAGAGTGACTCCTAGGAGCACAGGACGCCCCACCCCCACTTCCCCAGGATTCCCCGCATGACGCCACACCAGAGCTCCAAGAGATCTGGAAAGGAAGGTCCTTCAGACCAAAGGATTTTCTTTTAGGGCCTGCAAGGACCCTTTGTTTTAATCTTAAACTGGTCTCTTACCCAACCCAACGTTTTATTATGAAAAATAATAAAGTGGTCAAAATTTACTCTGAATACTTGTTTATTCACCTCCCAGATTGCACCTTTTACATTTTACATTTTACAATGCTTTTTTTTTTTCTTGGTACCAGGGATTGAACCCAGAGGCTCTTAGTCATTAAGCCACATCACCAGCCCTTTTTATTTTTATTTTGAGACAACCTCTTGCTAACTTGCTTAGGGCCTCGCTAAATTGTTGAGGCTGGCCTTGAACTTGCCATCCTCCTGTTTTAGCCTCCCAAGTTGCTGGGATTACAGGTGTGCACCACCACACTAGATATAAAACTGAACCTTTTAAAATTTTTAAACAGGACTTTCATAGCACTTAGATTTCAACAATAACTGAAGTTGCTTTGGTATGATGTTTCAGCATAATCATTAGCTTTATAATGTTTAAAGAAGTTACAACCAGGCACAGTGGCACAGGTTAGTAATTCCAACTACTTGGGAGGTTGAGCAGAAGGATCACAAGTTCTAGGCCAGCCTGGGCAATTTAGCAAGACTCTGTCTCAAAAATAAACAAATAGCCAGGCACGGTGGCACACACCTGTAATCCCAGCAGATCTGGGAGGCTGAGGTAGGAGGATCACAAGTTCAAAGCCAGCCTCAGCAACTTAGGCCCTAAGCAACTCAGCCAGACCCTATCTCAAAATAAAAAAACAAAAAAGTGGCTCAGTGTTTAAGCATCACTGGGTTCAAAACCAAGTACCAAGTAACTGACTGGGGATGTTGTTCCATGGTAGAGTGCCCCTAGGTTCAAT
The DNA here is from genome assembly GCF_045843805.1 of Urocitellus parryii. Lineage (NCBI taxonomy): Eukaryota > Metazoa > Chordata > Mammalia > Rodentia > Sciuridae > Urocitellus > Urocitellus parryii. The sequence continues at coordinate 101,123,692 of NC_135547.1, forward strand.
CCTCAATATTTTCCCCCACAAAAAAAGGAAGTTGTTTCATATTTTGGAGGAAGAAAGCATCAATGTGAATAAGTTTAAAGCAATTATAATAATGTAGCAAATTGTGTTTTATAAGTATTTATACATGTGATTTATAATATACTGAATACTAATTAATTAATTGATAGTTTCATCATTAAATAACAAATGATGTGTTCTGGGAGCAGGCACAATAATAATTACTTTCATTCTTGATAAAGAGGTCGGACAGTTCAAGGAAACTGAGCTTTCTAAAGGACCCAAGGAAACTCAAGGGCCTCACTCGCTGGCCTACTGAAGAAATGGGACACTAAAGCAAGTTCCTCAAAGTTTCCTGGTGTAGACAGAGGCTGATTTTTCTGAAGGCCACTTCATCACATGTCACCAGGAGCAGGATTCTCTATACACAAAAGTGGTAGGAACCAGATGACTTGGAAAATATGGAAAATCTCACTTGTCTTACATGCATCATCCCTAGATGGATGGCTTCAACCTGGCCTCCCATGGTACCATGGTTCTTGGGAGGGAAAGGCTGCTGCTGGGACCCTTTACCACATCCTCATTTGTCACACTGACAGAAGCATTAAGAGACTCTTGCCCAAGAAGTTCCAATGGAGGGAGCGAGGCTGATGGTGATGTTTGGATTGGTCAGAATATATATTTTTTAAACATTAAAGGAAATAAAAATAAGAATGTCTGACTAGAAATGTGAACTGGTCAATATTGCACAAGACAGATATTATACTCACCCCAAGAAGTTTTCGAGTGTAATAGTACTTTTCTCCATTGTCATAAACTCTGTAGTACCAGACAAAGAGGAAGATGTTCATCCCCAGCCACACCAGCTGCACAAACAGAAAAAGTCACTTGAATTTCTCCTGTCTCAATAGGTAGATTCCACAAAAGATCAGAGTCAGACGAAGGTCAGGACTTCCCCAAGTCCAGCATTTGACAAAGATGGTTACAAAGCTAGGGGAAACCAGCTTAAAGCCCACAAGAGAGTCTGAAATTAACCTTTGCACCCTACATTGCTCCCCATGATTGTTTTACTACTTGGACAGTATGCCAAATTATCCATCTGTCCTCCCTTCTTTTTTCCACTTCTTTTCTTCTTCTTCTTTTTTATGGGGGAGGTACTGGGGATTGAATTCAGGGGCACTCGACCACTGAGCCACATCCCCAGCCCTATTTTGTATTTCTTTAGAGACAGGGTCTCACTGAGTTGCTTAGAACCTTGCTAAATTGCTGAGGCTGGCTTTGAACTTGTGATCCTCCTGCCTCAGCCTCTCTAGCCACTGGGATTACAGGTATGCAGCACTCCACCAGGCCCACCTCTTTTCTTCTTAAACTTAGATAGATAGCAGGGGTTGACTGGCAAATAACAATGGAAGGAAATACGTTACTGTTGCCATCCCCCTGTCAGTGGGACATTGTGTTCTGCTCTCACAGGTGCCAGTCACCTCTCTGCACCACACTGCATTGTACCCCAACTAGAGGGAGTCTCATCAGCTAAGATGCCAAGACTTCTATTCTACTTGGTAAGTTTTACTTAACTTTTAAAGGAGGAAATAGAGATCATGAGCAAGGGGTAAGAGACATGAGATTTAAAAGCAAAGAAAGCTTTCTAGTTTGTGACCTATTTTTTCGTACCCCAAATTGAGTTTATTAGTTGGTGACACTACCTAGTTATCTACCTTCAGCTCCATCATGATCTTTTCTTAACTATTAAATTACTAGTTATTAGCCAGGTGGTGCACACTTGTAATCCCAGTGACTCAGGAGGCTGAGACAGGAAGATCTTAAGTAAGACTGTCTCAAAGTTAAAAAAAATAAAAATAAAAAGGGCTGGAGAAGTGGCTCAGTGGTAGAGTACCCCTGGATTTAATCACCAAAAAATAAATTAATTAAATTAAATTAAAAATTTTAAAAAAGAATTGGGGACATGGCTCAGTGGTAGAACACCCCTGGGTACAATCCCCAGTACCACAGGGGAAAAAAACAAACTATTTATTCTTAATATTGACTACTAAGTGTCCATATATGCTTGAGAACAATCTTACTTTACAAAGAAGAAGGTGCAAAAGCAACTTTTCCATTTCCTGACTTTGTCATTCTTCCCAACTCTGGCTTTCTAAACAGTGCCTTCACTTTCAAGTACATGAGCACATAATTTCAAAGGCGGTCACTTCCTGGGGAAAATTATAGAGAAAGCTAAAAGTACAATTTCAACTTGTTTTCTCTAAGAGTACCCTGCTCTTAAAATGGTGATAAGAAGTCAGGTTTACAGTTTCAAATCTGCAGAGTTCGATATTGTATTAAAATGTTGGTTTGACATAAAATATAATTTCTAAAGCTATCTTTATATGTCACAACATGAAAATTGGAGTAATGATATACCTGAGATTTCTCTCGTGACCTATGCTTTTTTATTATCAACTCTTAGTCTTGGAACCAACCTTAATGATTAGCAATACCCTCGTCACTTTAAGCTGTCTTGGGTTTTACAATATTTCTTCTTATATGTACCAAAGCTCACCCTGAACAATGAGTTCTGGGTTGCAAAAGATTAGTTTTTTTGTTTTTTTTTTTTTTTTTTTTTTTTGGTACCAGGGATTGGAACCCCGGGGTGCTTCACCACTGAACCACATCTCAAGTCCTCTTTATTTATTTATTTATTTATTTATTTTGAGATAGCGTCTTCCTAAGTTGCTTAGGGCCTCGATAAGTTGCTGAGGCTGGCTTTGAACTTGGGGGTCCTCCTGTCTCAGCTTCTCAAGCTGCTGGGATTACAGGTGTGCACCGCTAAACTGGGCCAAGGATTTATTTGTTGCACCTGTCTACAAGTCTTTATCCACAAGTTAAAGAAACACACACATGTGCTACAAAACATAGTCTTAATAACAAAATATTTGTTGCTATATTTTATTTGTGCCTCTAATTATTTTTGTATCTCTAAAATTCAGAGTCCATAGATTTTGTGATAAATTCTTAACAAAAGTTCCATTCATAAGTGTTCCTTTTTTAACATCATGCCTCTATCAGCTATTCAAAAAGGAAATTTAGAAATCACATTTCTTTCTACCCAATTTGTCCATTACTGCTTTGCTGAGACCACCATCTAAGATATAGTTGTAGTCTTTGTAAAAAAGAAAAAGAAAAGAAAGAAATCAACATCTACTTGGAAATTAGTCATATCTCTACTTACAAAAATTGTGTCTCCAAAGAGTTTATACAGATATATATATATATATATATAGTTTATTATATATACACGCTATATATGTGAGTATAGACAATTTATTTCAATTATTTTCTCTTGAATTTTAGTTAACTTTATAAATAACTCAAGTTTAGACCACAGGAGAAAAAGAAGGTACTTATTTTTAAAAAGAAATTTGAGAACTTTGGGTTCAGTACCATTACTGAAGTAAAGGCCAATTTCTCATACATGTGCCATTCTTCTATTGCAAAAATGGTACAAAATTTCCATTGGCCATTTTTAAGTAGTTTAAACACAGAAAGTAGGAACATTTGCCTCTGAGTAATGAATAAACACTAAGAATGAAGGATCATTAGCAGGAACTCTCTTTTACACTCTCTGAAATGCTGGCAAACAGTACTCCTAAGAACTCAGAAATAACCCAGGAGAAATGAGCACCCGAGATACATTCTTTCTACTAAAGAATTTGGAAAATGAACTCAGTACTTCTAAGGATAGACATTTGTTCCCACACTCAATCAATTTATCAAAGAAACAAAACAATGTTGTTCTATTTTAGCTTCCAAGAGAACACAAACATGTCAGAGCATTCATAATTAATCTCTTGTTGGTACTTACAATGACAAAGATGGAGAGCCCCTCGTTGACAGCCCAGTTCCCCATGGTGACAGAGGTTCAGTATGTTGTGTCTGCCTTTTTTCTATACTGTGCTGCTTCTCCCCATGAGGAAATGAAAACAGCAGGCTTGGGGCAATATATTTCCTTTTGTGCTATCAGAAATTAGCTAATCATTGGTCAACTGAAAAGCCTGTTTCCATAACAAATTTAAATCTTTAAACCACAAAAAGTACAGATGATACGGCTCTAAAGATCCAATAACAACTAAGCATGTTATAAAATGAAACCAATTTCTATAATTGAGAGACAAATAGTACAATTCATAGGATGTGTTTTACAGCATGAACTCACATTTTACTAAGCAGTTATTTGCTTGAAATTTTCAAGTCACTCGACTAACCATTTCTTGGTAGCCACAACACAAGTGTAATTTCTTTTCTTTCTTTCTTTTTTTTAAAAAAATGTTTGGGCCTGTACTGGTGATGGAACCCAGGGACGCTCTACCACTGAGCCACATCTCCAGCCCCTCTTTTTAAAAACTTTTGAGAGACAGTCTCACTAAGTTGCTGAGGCTGGCCTCAAACTTGTCATCCTCCTGCCTCAGCTTCCTGAGTCACTGGAATTACAGGCATATACCACTGCACCTGGCTTGACTGGCTCTTTGAAAAAAGAGGGCATTTACAGCCTCTTTGAAAAAAGTAACAATAATGATGCTTGATATTTATAACTTTTGCAGGGAGGTACTGGGGATTGAGTCCAGAGGTGCTCTACCATGAGCCACATCCCCAGCAACCCACCCCCCCACCTTTTGTTTTTGGTTGCTCAAAACATTACAATGCTTTTGACATATCATATTTCATACATTTGATTCAAGTGGGTTATGAACTCCCATTTTTACCATGTGTACAGATTGCAGGATCACATTGGTTATACTTCCACGTTTATACATAATGCCCTATTAGTAATTGTTGTATTCTGCTACCTTTCCTATCCCCTTCCTATCCCCCCTCCCCTCCCCTCCCATCATCTCTCTCTACCCCATCTACTGTAACGCATTTCTCTCTTTCCCCCCCTTTCCCCTCACATCCTCTTCTATGTAATTTTGTATAACAATGAGGGTCTCCTTCCATCTTCCATGCAATTCCCCTTCTCTCTCCCTTTCCCTCCCACTTCTCATCCCCGCTTAATGGTGATCTTCTTCTCATGCTCTTTTTTTTTTTTTTTTTTTTTTTTTTGAGAAAGTTCTTTCTAAATTGCCAAGGCTGGCCTCAAATTCTCTCAGCCTCCCAAATTGGTGGGATTACAGACTTGTGCTACAGGACCAGGCTGGTGACTTATACTTGTAGAATGTGCCAGTTTTCTATCACACATACACACACACACACACACACACACACACACATGCATGTATCTATGATTTGAAATGTGCATGTAAATATATTTGTGTATACACACAGACACATATGCTCACACATGTACATCAATTCATTTGATTCTTGCAACTCAATCCCTATGAAATAGGTTCTATTCTTATAATTGTATTTACACATGAGAAAACCAAGACCCTGAGTAGTTAGGTTGCTTGGCCATAGTCATATAACCAGGAAATAGTGGAAGTTGGGATTTGAAACCTAAACAATGTGGCTTCAAAGTCTATACTTTTAACCATAATACCAGAAAAAAAAATCCTGTATTAAACCCACCCTAAATCACTCCATCTACAAATACAGGAAATGAAAATATAACAAAATGTTCAGTGACAATCATCTACCATGGCAAATATGGTATCCCCTGTGCTAAATGTACAAACATAGTCAGAACTAAGGTATGTCAGATATGGTAGATGCCAAAGCAAGATGTAGCAATCCACTCTCAGCTGCTACCCAGTCCTTAAGACAGGAAAGAGACAGGAGGGTAGGATGGTGCTGGGTATGACGGCACACGCCTATAATCTCAGTGACTTGGGAGGCTGAGGCAGGAAGATCACAAGTTCGAGGCCAACCTCAGTGGCTTAGCTAGACCCTCTATCAAAATAAAAAATAGAAAGGACTGGGCAGAGGTTTCAGGGGGTTGGGGGATGTAGCTCGGTGGTAAAGTGTGCCTGGGTTCAAACCCTAGTACCAACAAAAAAAAAAGAAAAAGGTAGTATGGTAACTTCCACTACAAGATCATAGTTAACTAATTGCACAAAGATGGTTGTACAGCACCTACAGCTAATAGGGAGATTTTAAAAAGAAATTGGCCAGGTGTTTGGTGCACACCTGTAATCCCAGCAGCTCAGGAGGCTGAGGCAGGAGGATCATGAGTTCGAAGCTAGCCTCAGCAACTCAGTGAGACCCTGTCCCTAAAAAAAAATCAAAATAGGGCTGAGGATGTGGCTCAGTGGTTGAGTGCCCCTGAGTTTAATCCCCAATATCCCCCTTCCCCGGTGGGGGGGGGAAGAAATTGGAGGAGTGGAAGGGAATTGGACCAGCTTCTGGAATTGACAAGTAGCAAAGTAGTATTGTTTTTCACTTTGTAATGTTCAGTAAAAGATATTCAACTCTGACCTTCTCTATTGGTCTTGGAGCACGGATAAACCACATAAAGGGAAGCTGTCCTGGTTCCATTCCACAAAGAGACGAATTCAAAGAAATACAGTGGAAACGTGTGCCAGTTATTTGCTTCTTTGCTCTCATTTATTCCTGACCTTTTCCCTGCCCTGCTGTGTTTCAGAGAGAATTGTATTTGGCAGCTTCGTTGGCCCTCTGACTTCTGGTATGTTTAGCTAAACTGGAGGAGAGGGAGCCTGGGAGAAGCCAGAATGCTGCTTCTCATAGCTTCCATTTCAAGTGGCTGCATTTCCACTGAGCCTCCAGCTCCCACCAGTCAGTCCCTCCCTCTGTGCCAAAAGCTCCTGCTGGCCAGTAACCATAGTAGTTCTGGATCTTGCCAAAGGTCCTGGCTGTTGAGCTGGAGTTTCATTGCCTCCCGCCTCCTTGAAGTTCCCCTCTAACCCTGAGGGTGGTAACCATTTCCTGTTGTTTATCTTAATGTTGCCCCTGCATGCCCTGTTGGGATTCTCCATTTTTCCATCATGCATACAACAATTTCCTGGTATGAAATTCCCTCTGTTGAAATACAGTGGTTTCTGTTCTTCTAACTGGACTTTGAAACAAAAATGATTCAGATGTGTACTCATTTTCTCATGTAATTTAAGAATTGAGGCATATATGCCTAAAGAGCAATAAACCCCCTTAAAAATCTGTTCTCCAAACTCATCTTCTGCCATTCTCAAACTCCTCTACAGGGATGACTGCCCTTCCACCAGCTCTTTGAAATAAAATGAAGTCTTCTCTTTAGTACCGCTTCTTGTTTTTTTTTTTTTTTCTTCTGTGTCCCTGCCTAATGGCTCATCTTTCTTTGTCCTATCTAAATATTCAAGCTTTTCCCACAGTTTTTCATCTACCTTCTGAAGCTTATATTATTTGGAGAAAACAACAAGAACAAGACCATGTTATAGTAGGAAATAGTGTTCCCTATTTTATATATATATATATATATATAAACCTATTTCTTCAGCTCAGGAGGGTGAGGCAGGAGGATCCTGAGTTCCAAGCCAGCCTCGGCAACTTATGGAGGTCCTAAGCAACTCAGCGAGACACTGTCTCTAAATAAAATATAAAAAAGGGCTTAGGATGTGGCTCTGTGGTTAAGCGCACTTGGGTTCAATCCCCAGCACAAAACTAAATAAATAAATAAACTATTTCCTAAACATTTTTCCCACTCCATTTCCTGTCCTCTGCAATTTCAGAAGAAACTTCAAAAAAGAAAGGTTCTTTTTCATGGGTAATCAACCATTCCCTCCGATGGCTTTTTTTTCTTTCATGAATGTTATCACAGGGCTGCGAGCAGTGATTTCCTGGGAGTCTTAAGAAGCTCAATTGGTTCACAGGTGGAAGAAGAGAGATCAGTTGCAATGAAGAGGAAAATCTTTCTTTGGAAAGTAACTTCCCTTTTGAGAACACTGTGTAAGAAAAATGTACTGTGCTCTGCTCTTAGAAAGGCAGGAAGGTTTATAAAGGAACAACAGGATGCATTGACTGGCATTGACTAGACAAGGAGATGAAGAAACTTGAACTTCAAGCAGTAGCTAAGGCTTACTTTCTCCCAGTCACTTTGATTTCCATTGTATCCTAAACTGTTAGTGTTAAGCTAGACAGTAGTGAACATCAGATACACTCACCAAGCTGTGTGCAGTGGTGCACACCTGTAATCCCAGTGATTGCAAGTTCAAGGCCAGCCTCAGCAATTTATCGAGGCCCTAAGAAACTCAGTGAGACCCTCTCTCTCTAAATAAAATATAAAATAGGGCTGGGATGTGGCTCAGTGGTAAAGTGCCTCTGGGTTCAATCCCCAGTACCAGGAAAAAAACAATTGTTAACACAAACAGAATGAGAATCAATAGTTAAGGAAGGAAAAGGGATGAGGATGTTTGGAGACAAATACAATGGCAGTGTTTGAATTCTTGAGTGCCATCTGCCTGAGACACTTGTTCATCTCAGTTATTCTTGAAGATTAGGTTTCCTGAGAAGCAGACTCTGAGATGACAGTAGTGTGCAGAAATTTTATTAGGGAATGTTTTGGGGAGATAAAGACCTGCAGAGGGAAGATAAGAAAGTAGGAGAGAGCTAAAGGGAAAATTGAATAACCATGTGGTCACACTAAGACCTCCACAATGCTGGAGAGAGACCTGAAGCTAGGATGACCCTCAGTGACTTTGGGAAATATGGTTTTCTTCACTGAGACAGTCGGGAAATAAATGCTTCATTTTTGAATTTGGACCTGGTGGCCAGGCTTTAGTATTTAACCCAGTTACTTAAGACAGAAATTCCCAACACTTACTACTTCCTACTTTAAAATTAAAAAAAAAAAAAAGTGTAGTTGTAGATGGACAGAATGCCTGTGTTTTATTTGTTTATTTTTATGTAGTGCTAAGAGTTGAACCCAGTACCTCACAAATGCTAAGCAAATACTCTACTTCTGAACTACAGTCCCAGCCCTCTACTTCTTACTTTTAAAAGAACACTTTCAACTGGATTTCTACTGTTAATTTTGAGGAGTGTTCTTACTAACTCATGCTTTTATGAAACCCACATTTATTCCATAACCAGAGTCTCAAAGTTTAATGAAAGTCCAACAGTATTGCGGGAATGGGATTCAGATACTTCATCTCCTGTTTGAAAGAAAAAAAAAAAAAACAAGGCAAAGAGAGAGAGAGAGAGAGAGACAGAGACAGAGACAGAGACAGAGAGACAGACTGACTCAGGTAGGAAGGGGAATTTGCCAATTTCTGCAAGTAAAGACATAAAAATGGTTTTAATTGGCATTTCACATAATAGAAAGTGAAAATATCTCGGGGCTGGGGATGTGGCTCAAGCGGTAGCATGCTCGCCTGGCATGCGTGTGGCCCGGGTTGGATCCTCAGCACCACATACAAACAAAGATGTTGTGTCCGCCGAGAACTAAAAAAAAAAAAAAAAAAGTAAATATTAAAAAAATCTCTCTCTCTCTCTCTCTCTAAAAAAAAAAAAAAAGAAAGAAAGAAAAAAGATAAAAGAAAGTGAAAATATCTCAAGCCAATTAGGGTGGTGCACACCTGTAGACCCAGTGACTCTAGAGGGTAAGGTAGGAGGATCACAAGTTCAAGATCAGCCTCAGTAACTTCAAGGGATCCTGTCTCCAAATAAAACAAACAACAACAATAAAATAAAGGGCCGAGGATGGGAATGTACCTCATCAGTAAAACACTCTTGGGTTCAATCTCCAGCACCCCATCCTTTAAAAAAAAAAAGTGAAAATGTCTAGTGATGAAGTTTTTATTTTTAACTCTTTTTTTAAAATATTTTTTTAGTTGTAGATGGACACAATATCTTTGTCTATTTTTATGTGGTGCTGAGGATGGAACCCAATGCCTCACACTTGCGAGGCAAGTGCTCTACCACTGAACTACAGCCCCAGCCCTATTTTTAATTCTTTTTTTTTAATATTTATTTTTAGTTGTAGTTGGACACATTACGTTTATTTTATTTATTTATTTTTATGTGGTGCTGAGGATCGAACCCAGGGCCTCGCAAGTGCTTAGACAAGTGCTCTACCGCTGAGCCACAACCCCAGACCCCTATTTTTAATTCTTAATGTTAAATGTGATTTGCATACATTAATTCATCAGAATGAGGAAGAAAATGGGGAAATGGTGCTAAATATTAATTTGAATTTAGAACTTTTCAGTATGCCTCCTGTGGTAAATTGGCTTACTTCCTTTTTTTCTGAAAACAATCTGTTTTTACAGGCTTCACTTAATCTTAGTAACAACACCTAACATTTATGAAGTACTTTAGGCATGCCTTGTTTGCTTTTCTCATTTATTTTTCACAACCACCACTCTATAAGGTATGTAAAACCATTACATTCATTCATAGTAGGAAGAATGCTAATCCCTGAAAGATGTCTAGGTATTAATCCTTAGAACCTGTGAATATGTCACCTTACATGGTTACAGAGGCTTTGTAGACGTGATTACATTAAGGAACTTGAGATGAGGAGATTATCATGAATTCTCTATATGGGCCCAATATAACCAGAAGGGTCCTTATTAGAGAGAGGCAGAAGGCCCAGCATCAGAGGAAGAGGATGGAAACAGAGGCCATGAGAAATAAAAGATGCTCTGCTACTGACTTTAAAGATGGAGGACGGGGCCAGGAGCCAAGAAATGGAGTTGTAGAATCCTTAAAAGACAAGGAAAGGTATTCTCCTCTAGAGCCACCAAAAAGAATGCAGATCTGCTGACACCTTGATTTTTGTTCAGTGGAACTGATTTTAGCCCTGTGACCTCCAGAAATGGAAGAAAATCAGTTTGTGTTGTTTTGAGTTGGTTGTACTGATTTGTTACAGCAGCAATAGGAAGCTGATACCATTTTACAGATGAGAGATACAATCCAGGGAGATAAAGTAACTTGCCTAGGGCTACATGAGTATTTGATGGCAGAGCTGTGATTTGATATGTCCTGGCTTGTCTGAGCCACCAGAACTACTCTATAAAAATAATTTCATGAACCTCAACTGCTGTCTGAAGACCCCTGGCTTGGACTCTGCCATGTTGGTTCTCAGTTTGCAGTACGTTATATAAGTCTTCTCCATAGGCTTATCAGAATAGCCCTTGTTTCCAGTATCCTGGCAGCCTAGATGTTGCTACAGTAACCACATGTATGCAGAGGCTCACTCAGGCTAAGGAGCCTGAAGATGTCTGTTGAACAAAAGTGTTAAGTTCCTACAACCAGTTTCTGTAAATTTCAACTGGATCTGACAAAAGGAAAGTTCTGTCTCTGTGTCTTTTACATCACTTTTCCTTGCCCCAGTATGTACCTGAGCTCTCATAGCCCCACATTGGGCAGGAGGTGAAGGCTCAATCTTGTAAAAATGTCAACTACTAACTTAGGTATTATCCAGGTAAGAGCTTCAACTGTCATCTTTCTTAGGAATGCTGGTACTGTAGTAGGTGTTTCTCTAAGAAAAAGGTTTATGCAAATCATTTATCTTTGAGGTCTAATACCCTTGATACTTCCAGCACATAACGTTTGGCTTCAAACAGAGTCTGACTGGCTGCTGTTGAGAAATTGAAGATGCTTCAAGCAAACACATATGTCCACACGCAAAAAGTCTGTTAGCATACATAACCATAGTACTATTGTCAAAATTAGAAAATATAAGCTGAGCACAGTGGCACACGCCTGTAATCCCAGCAGTTTGGGAAGCTGAGGCAGGAGGATCACAAATTCAAAGCCAGCCTCAGCAACTTATCGAGGCCCTGAGCAACTCAGTGAAACCCTGCCTTTAAATAAAATATAAAAAAAGGGCTGGGGATGTGGCTCAGTGGCCAAGTGCTCCTGAGTTCAATCCCTGATACCCAAAATAAATAAATAAATAAACAAATAAATAAAATTTTAATTAGAAAATATAACATGAATACAATATTATTATCTAATCAAAAGTTCATATTCATACTGCCAATTTTTTTTCCATTCTGATTCAGAATCCAATCTAAAGATCACACATGGAATCCAGTTGTCATGTATCTGTGACTTCATTTAATTTGGGCCAATTCCTCAGTCTTCTTCTTCTTTTTTTTTTTTTTCTTACATGGCATTGACATTTCTGAAGACTACAGAGTGGTTCTTTTGTAGTATGTTTCTCATTTGAGGTGAGTCTGATATTTGTTTATGAGTGGATTCATGCTATGCATTTTGGCACATTCTAGAAATGACATGAGTCATTCTCATTGCATCATATCAGAAGGCACATGAAGCTGGTTTGTTACATTACTAATGATGGTCTTCTCTTAGGTAATACTGAAAATGTAGGCAACTGATTCTCAAATGAAAGAAATAATATGGGGAGAAACTGCTAATGAAAATGTAATCAAATGTTAATAGCTAATAAGTCTGAATCAAGAGTACTCTGGATTTTTTGTAGTATCCTTGTAACTAAACCTTCTGTATGTTTGAAATTATTATTATTATTATTATTATTATTATTATTACCACCAGGGATTGAACTCAGGGGCACTCAACCACTGAGCCACATCCCCAGCCCTATTTGGTATTTTATTTAGAGACAGATAGCATCTCACTGAGTTGCTTAGTGCCTCACCATCGCTGAGGCTGGCTTTGAACATGCACTCCTCCTGCCTCAGCCTCCTGAGCTGCTGGGATTAGAAGTGTGCACCACCACGTCCAACTGAAATTATTTTCAAATAAAACAGTTTTTTTTTTTAAATCGGACATATCAGAAGTTATCTCCAGTGTGCACTCACTGCTCTAGGAATTGGGGGGCGAGGAATTAGTTTGGGGATGCTGCTGCTCTTTTGTTAGGGAAGACACTTCGATGGGCCTTTTGGTAATTCAAAGGTTTGGTAATTTCATGGTGTTTAGAATTGGTTCTCACAGAGATGAGAGAGATCCCAGAACAGGACAGAATTCCTGGCCCAAGAGAAGATATAATCAATAAAGGGTTTTTCTGTTCATGTGTTGATCTTAGAGATCAGAGGAACGCAATTAAGATTTTCCTTTTCTATATTATAATTCCTTTCTGTTTGTATATTCTCAGTAAAGCTAATTAACAAGCATACCAACACCAGCCCTGAGTGAATGATCACTATGCAGGATAAGGCAGAAGTTGGCCGTGGAGTAAAGCATACCACAGGGGACTGAGGCAGCAGGAAGGGGTGATTATGAGTGGGCAAAGATGACCTAGATAAATAAATAAATAAATACCCCAGGAGACAACCAGGAGGATAGAAGCAGTCTGAAACACCTTGGAGATATTTGGGAAAGACACTGGACTTTGCCCATTCTCTGGGCTTTGAGTTGTAGTGATTTGTAGGGTAAAGGGAAGATGACTGAGAACACTGGAGAACTTGATTATATGCAGGATAGCAGAGTTCATTTGCCACATATTGGTCACATGCAGTAAAAGTTAAAGATATTAGCTAGGCACAGTGGCGCACACCTGCAATCTTAGCGACTCAAGAGGCTGAGGAAGAAAGATCCCAAGTTGGAGGCCAGCCTCAACAACTTAGTGAGGCTCTAAGCAACTTAGCAAGACCTTGTCTCAAAATAAAAAATAAAAGGGCTGGGGATTTAGCTCAGTGGAAAAGCACTCCTAGGTTCAATCCCACCCCCCCAAAAAAAAAGTTTCAATGGTTTATTAAGGTTTAAAGGAAAGGATTAGTGTACCCACTTTTTACTCCAACTATTATTAGAATAACAATTTAGCAAGGCCAAGTCAGCCATTGCAGATGAGGTGGATCAAGAATAAGAATTTTCCCATCTGCATGTTTTCCACTATTATTTATGGTCTATTTATGCTTTTTTGTAAAAGCAAAAGTTAAAGCAAAAAATGAATATTTATTTTATTTTAATCAGTGAGATTATTAATTTGTGGTTCTCCATGAGATTTATAGAATTGCTTTTTGAGATCAAAATTAAAGAATTTCAAGACAATTAGTAGGACTTCAAATGAACCACAAAGTTTTACTTTCTCACAGATGTGAGAACACATCTGCACACACTAAACTTAAAACCAGAGGCATAACATGTGAATATTACTCTCAGTTCCAGAAAGTGAGCACATTCAGACTCAAACCAGACTTTTGTATAATTCAGAGACTGCACTCATTTTCCTTGCTAAACTTCTCAGGACTCAAAAGTTAACAACTGTAAACAAAGCAAACATTTTGATGGAAATGAAAACATATTTTATTTTTATTTTATTTTTTGGCACTGAGGAATGAGCCAACCACTGAGTCACATCCCCAGCCCTTATTATATTTTATTTTGAGAAGGGTCTCACTAAGTTGCTTAGGGCCTCACTAAGTTGCTGAGTCTGGCTTTGAACTCGTGATCCTTTTTCCATAGTCACCAAGCCACTGGGATTACAGATGTTTGCCACCATGCCCTACTGAAAACATTTTAAAAAATTGATGACTATAATGACATTTAAGATTTGTTTACTTTTGAAATTTAAATATCTACATTATACATATATAATTGGACAAATATCAGTCCTGTCAATTTGGTTCAGTTTTCAAAGTACGGATTGGACTTAAAAATTAAATATGCCCAGTCTGGCATGGTGGTGCACACTTGCCATCCCCAATGACTAGGGATACTGAGGCAGGAAGATCGCAAGTCCAAGGTCATCCTTGGCAACATAGGAAGACTGTCAGCAAACTAGAGAGACCTTATCCCAAAATAAAATAATAAAAAAGGCTGGGGATGTAGCTTAGCAGTAAAGCTCCTCTGGGTTTAATTCCCAGTACCAGAAAGAAATGAAGAAAGGATAGAAAGAAGAAAGAAAGAAAGAAAGGGGGAGGAGAGAGATAAAGACAGAAAGAAAGAAAGGAAGGAGGGAGGGAGGGAGGAAGAAAGGGGGGAGAGAGAGAGATGAAGAGAGGAAGGGAGGGAGGGAGGAAAGGAGAAACTTTCAAAAATAGCAAAGTGAGATGGGCATGGTGATATATTCCTGTAAACCTAGTGGCTTGGGAGGCTGAGGCGGGAGGATCGTGAGTTCAAAACTAGCCTCAGCAACTTAGGCCAGGCCCTGAGCAACTTAGTGAGATCCTGTCTCAAAATAAAAAATAAAAATGGCTGAGGAAGTGACTCAGTGGTTAAGTGCCCCTGGGTTCAATCTTTGGTACTAAAATAATAATAATAAAGTCAAGGATGATGTCAGCAAATATGGTAGTGTAATAGAATGAATTGTGTGGGTCCTAATCTGATACAACTAGTGACTTTATTACAAGAGGAAGAGGGCTGGGGGTGTATTTCAGTGCTAGGTCTCTCACCTAGCATGTACAATGGCCTTGGTTCCATCTCTGGTAATGCAAGAAAAAAAAAGAAGAAGAAGAAAAAGAGGAAGAGATACCAGAGAGCTCTCTCTCCGCACGCACACAGAGGCCACATGAGTTCATAGTGAGAAGGTGGCCAACTGTAAGCTAGGAGAGAGGCCTCAGCAGAAACCAATTCTGACAGCACCTTGGTCCTAATCTTCCAGTTCCAGAATTCTGAGAAAGTAAATTTTTGATTTTTAAGCCACCCAGTCTATGGTACTTTGTTTTTGACAGCCTGTGCTAATAGTTATACAAGTAAAGTAAAGAAATCTGAGGGGCTTGTCCATCCCCCAAATCATTGAAAAGTATAGGAAAAACAGGATAAACTTATCAGAATTCTGGAAGACAATGAATGTTTTATTCAATCGGGAGAAAAGGCCACCAAAACACAGTAGCTTTGTGGTATTTTAATGCACCCTTGTTTCATACCCCTTCCGGGTGGGGCAGTGGTCTTGAGGACAGCAGCCATTTTGTTCTCCTGGTTCTGAGGGGAGCAAAAAGTAAACATCATACCCAAGGCATAGTGTTTGTCTTCTGTGACCTGTATAGGGATGGGTTCTCTGAAGAACAGACATAGGATGCTTCAATATGTTTCAAATAATTCAGGGTTCTCTCGGGGTGGAGAGAATTAAGTGAAATTCTTCTTCAAAAACATTGAAAATCAAGTCACTGCCACCAACAAAACCCTAAAAAAAAAAAAAAAAATTGGATAAAAAAAATAGACAACTGAAATTCCCTTAGGAAAAGTTGGGGTATGAGACTCTTTGGGGCAGGGAAAATAAGGGCTTAGAAGAGCTCCCATGTGGACCAAGTAAACTAGAAGTCCACACGCAGGACCAGGGCAGGGTATGTGCTCAGAAAAAACATCAGAAGACCACAGGTTTCCATCTTTGGCTGATTTCTAGGCTCAGAGAAATCAGGCAGTGAAAGTTAAGTCAGAACCAATCTTCAACAACCTGGAGAATATGTTTCTCTTCTTTTATTTTATCTTTTCTTCTTATATTTTCCTTCTCATTTATTTTAAAAGTTTTGCCTCTAGTTATTTAAGGAAATCTCTGTCAAAGGGTAGCTGACCATTCGGTAAGAACAGACCTCATATAGGACTCACGGCAAAGAATATAATCTTGCCGGCTGCAGTGGAACAGGACTGTAATCCCAGGAGCTTGGAAGGCTGAGGCAGGAGGATCAAGAGTTCAAAGCCAGCCTCAGCAACTCAGCGAGACCCTTTCCCTAAATATTTTTAAAAGGGCTGGGGATGTGGTTCTGTGTTTGAGTGCCCCTGGGTTCAATCCCCAGTACCAAAAAAAAAAAAAAAAAAAAAAAAAAAAAAAAAGAAAGAAAGAAAGAAAGAAAAGAAAAAAGAAAGAAAAAGAAAAGAAAACAAAGAAAGAATACGATCTTTACAAAAATAGTTTAGAAAGTCACTAAACAAACAAACAACAGCAGACAACAACAAAAAAAAATCCTGAAGAGGGAAAAGAATCTGAGCTAACCACTTCATAATATTCAAAATGTCCAATTTCCAGCAAAACATTACAAGGCATGCAAAGATTAAAAAAAATAAAAAACTTATTTTCCATGCACAGGAAAAAGAAAGAAATTAACAGACAATGTCCCTGAGGGAGCTTAGTTACTGGACTCACTATATAAAGACTTTAAATCAACAATCTTAAAATATTCTCATAGAGCTAAAGGGAACTATAGATAAAGAAAGAAAGGAAAATGATCTCAACAGTCTACCAATAAGAGATAGAAATCATAAAAAGGGAACCAAGTAAAAATTGGGAAGTCTAAGAAATACAATCACGGAAATTAAAATATACTAGAGGGATTAAGCAGCAGATCTGAGCACACAGAAAAAAAAAGAAAGAAAGAAAGAATTGGTGGACTTAACTATAGATCAAATGAAATGATCTCATTTGAGGGACAGTAAGAAACAAGAACAAAGAAAAGTTTAAGACACCTGCAGTACACCATCAAACATAATAAATACACACACAGTGGAAAACCTAAAAGAAAGAAGGATAAAAAATATCCAAAGAAATAATAGTCAACAAATTCCCAAATTTGATAAAAGGTATGAATCTATATATCCAACAATCTCAAGAAGCTCAAAAATCCCCAAGAGGGATGATATATTTAAAGTGCTAACAGAAGAAAATCTGTCCACCAAGAATCCTGTGCCCAACAAAACTATTCTTCAAAAATGGAACAATAAATCCCTAGCAACACACACACACACACACACAAAAAAAAAAAGATAATGAAGAGCTGAAGGAATGAATTACTAATAGACCTACCTGTCAAGAAATATTAAAAAGAGTCCTTTAGGCTGAAATAAAAGAACACTAACTTGAAGCCATATGAAGAAAGAAGAACATCAATAAATGTGATCACATAAATAAATAGAAATTTAGTACTAATGTATTGTTTTTACTGAATGCTTTTTTTTTACTGCTTAAATTTTTTTGTACTTTCATGTAAGTTTCATTTTAACTTTAAAAGTTAGTGTAGATGGAGAAATACACACAAATATATACATATATGTAAGCCATATATATATAACATACAAAAGTATACATATAAAAATATTACATGTTAACAATTATCTAAGAAAAGGGGCTGAATGAAATCTTGGTTTTTCTGACTATGTCTTGTTTTATTAATTTGACTTAAGTAAGAAATGTTTTATAAAAAAAAAAAAGAAAAAGAAATGTTTTATGTAATTGTTACACAAAACTAATTTATATTTGAAAAGGAAAATCTACTAATCAAAGTGAAATAAGTGAACCTATGCAACAGAACTCCCTTTTGATGGAAAACAAGAAGAACTTCATGTGTTTTGCACAAAGCCCTTGCCACCAAGTGCATTTTTTTAAATAAAGTATTTTCTAGTTGTTGATGCACCTTTATTTTATTCATTTATTGATATGTGGTGGTGCTGAGAATTGAACCCAGTGCCTCACACATGCCGGGCAAGTGCTCTACCGCTGAGTCACAACCCCAGCCCCAAATGCATTTTCTTTTGATTTTGCTTTGTTGTGGGAAAAGGAAGGACCAAATTAAGAGAAATATCCAGAATCCTAGTTTCTTAAAAATGCCACACAAAAACCAGATTGAGCATTTCTGTTGTATAAGCCCAAATATTAAGTAAAGGCAGTCATTATTGCAAATTATTAGTAGATCAAAGGATAATAGTTCTGGAGATTTCTTTTTGGGTAACAAAGATTGAACTCAGGGATGCTTTTACCACTGAAGGACATCTCTAACCCTTTTTATTTTTATTTTTTTAATTTCTTTTTGTTGTTGTTTTGAGACAGGCTCTCCCTAAGTGGCTTAGGTCTTTGCTAAATTGTTAAGGCTGGTTTTGAATTTGTAATCCTCTTGTTTCATCCTCCAGAGTCACTGAGGATTAGAGGCATGAGTCACCATACCTGTTTTTTGGTTTGTTGTTGTTGTTGTTTTGTTTTGTTTGGGTATTGGGGGTTGAATCCAGGAGCACTTTACCACTGAGGTACATCCCCAGTTCTTTTTACTTATTATTTTTAGACATGGTCTCACTAAATTGCTGAGGGTCTCACTAAATTGCCCAGGTTCACTTTGAACTTGTAATTCCTGCTTTAGCCCCCAAAGTAGTTGGGATTACAGGTGTGTGCCTCCTTGCCTGGCTGTTCCAGTGCTTTTGATCCAAAATTGCTTAAGAGTATTTCAGGAGCCCAAGACAACTACCCAGAAATGGAGTAGCTAAGAAATATCAATTTTCTTCTACTCAACATGGAGAGTGGAAGGATGGTCAGTTCAGGCTCTGATTGAGAATATTTAAAATTAGTGAGGCTGGGATTGTAGCTCAGTGGTAGAGCGCTTGCCTAGCACGTGTGAGGCACTGGGTTTGAACCTCACCACTACATAAAGATAGATAGATAGATAGATAGATAGATAGATAGATAGATAGATAGATAATAGATAGATAGATAAAATAAAGGTATTATGTCCATGTACAACTAAAAGAAATTAAAATAATATTAGTGAAAAAAATCATCGGTCTCATTTCCTCTCTGACAGAAGTTGAAAGGAGAGTGGGCTCCAGTAATAAAATATGAAGAGTCTAGACAATGGCGTATTAATAAATGTTTAGTAACTGGCTGTCTAAGTTTGGGAAGTGAACCCTGATTTGTAGCATTTACTAATTTCTGTGGTGTGTATAATTCTATCATGGCAGATTCCAAGGATACACATGTTTAATATTCAGTTCATAAAATTTCTGACGATTTAACAATTTGCTTTCATGAGCCAATATGAGATGACTTTGGCATAACACAGTGTAAGAATAAGATAAGGTCCAGGATATAAGATGAAAAATAAAATTTCTAAAGGGTATTTGTGAAAAGAAAAAAGGGACATTTTATTTCTAAAATATATAAAAGAGAAAAGAGAGACACTTAGGAAATTAGCATTAGGAAAGAAGGAAAATAGAGTCAGTGTCAAGGCCCAGACATTGACCAGTTCTAGGAAATGATGAAGAGAAAAGTAGCCAAGAATAGGTAAAGACGGAGAATTTCATAAAAACAAGCAGAGAAAAAAAAAATCAAGTCACTATTTTGGTTGAACAAATTTATTTTAAGAGACTTTTTGGGGGGGTGGGTACAGGGGATTGAACTCAGGAGAGCTTAACCACTGAGCCACATTCCCAGCCCCCCCTTTTAAAATATATGTATATTTTTTTAGTTGTAGTTGGACACAATACCTTTATTTTATTTATTTATTTTTATGTGGTGCTGAGGATCGAACCCACGGCCTCACAGATGCTAGGCGAGCACTCTACTGTTGAGCCAAAACCCCAGCCCCCTCCCAGCCTTTTTTTATACTTTATTTACAGATGGAGTCTCACTAAGTTGCTAAGTGCCTCGCTGAGTTGCTGAGGCTGGCTTTGAACTCACGATCCTCCTGCCTCAGCCTCCCAAGCCGCTGGGATTACAGGTGTGGGCCACCATACCCAGCTGGTCTTCACATTCTTCATGGAACTCATAGCATAGTGGATTATGCAGAAATGTTCACATGCAACTAACAAACAGGATGGAATGTGGCCTAACAGGGGACATTTATAATGTACTTGTTCCATATTCAGTAACTCATAACATTTGGTTTCTACATTGCTTTCAATCTTGTTCATATCAGCTTGTGTCTAAAATGAAAAATGGTCTGGTCCAATCCATTTTCATCCAATCCATTAGAAGATTCATATGGGTCATGAAATGTTTTCTTTTCTTGGGAGGGAAAAGAAGACAAAGATAAATGAATATACTTAACTGCTTTCAGTGAATTCTAGGGCTTTGGGGCTATTTTAATCTTTATTTTCTTGGAGCCTGTGACTCCTCATTCCTCATTTCTTTTCTATAGTTGATGGAAGTTGAATCAGAGAAGGAATGGAAGGAAACTTATCCAAAGCACACTATTCAATGCTCAATGTGTTATTTGGCAAAAAACCAAGCAAACCTCCCTGAGTAATCCTGGAATGGAACTTAGGCCTTTTTCTCATTAACACTATTAGTGATAAGGAGACAAACCCAGCCTGTTACACAACTACACTATAGCAAGCACCACTTTTACTTGAGGTGTGTTCCAATCTCCAAACCTGCCATCCACAGATCCATAGAAATTGTCCCTTGAACGTCATGTTTGAACGTAACCCTATCCCAAAACATAGCTGGTTGTTTAATGGCTTAACATTAACCCAAGCTGGGACAACTAAATTACTTTCCCTAGGATTTTTGAATACTATATCTGTGTCCCAGTGAGTGGCTGAACCAGTTATATTTAAACTTGGGGGTAATGGGTTGGCCATAAGTTTGTGAGTCACGAAAAGCAAAGAAAGCTTATTTCATGTGGAAAGAAATGCTACTTATTTACTAAGAGAAATAGACATGGAGAAATTTTGGAGAGAAAGTCACAAAACTGTTTGAATTTCTGGTCCCATCTGACTTCATAATTTCTCTTAGAGACAAATAACTAGTCCATGACAAAGCCCATATTCCATCTCGGTGTATCACCATTACATTCATAATATAGTAAGATCTCATTTGATTGAAAGCCACTAAATCTATTTATAATGTGATTGTTCCATATTCAGTGACTTATGACATTTTGTTTATACACTGAAGTGGTATTTAACTATGTCCTGGAGACAAGCGAAGCTTTCCTAGGAGAATTGATAACAAGAATGAGATCTGATACATGAGTAGGATCAATGGCTGTAAAAAGCCAATCAGAAGAGTGTGCTGCTATGGGTTTACCTGGGTCTTCCAAAAAAGATATATTGATGTCCTAAACACCAGCACCTCGGAATGTGAATTTATTTGGAAATAAGGTGATTGCAGGTGAAAGGAGATAAGGTTATGCTGGTGTAGGATGAACCCTTCATCCAATACGACTGATGTCCTTATGAAAAGAGGATGTGCAGACACGAGAGGAGAACAGCATGTGATGATAGAGGGACACAAAAATATTGCAACTGCAAGCTTAGAAATGCCCAGGATTGCCAGCAACTGCTAGAAGCCAGGAAGAAGCAAGGATGAACACTTATTTCAGAGGGAGTATGGCCCTGGTGTCACCTTGATCTCCGACTTCTAACTCCTAGAAGTATGAGCCAATAAATTTCTGTTTGTGAAGCCACCCAGTAGCCAGGTGTGATGGTGCACAGCTATAAATCCAGCTATTCAGGAGGCTGAGGTAGGAGGATCACAATTCCAGACCAACCTGAACAATTTAGAAAGATTCTGTCTCAAAACATACAGTATAAAGGGCTGGGTATATAGATAGCTCAGTGGTAAAGTTCAATTCCCAGTGGGAAAAAGAATAAATAAAGAAAGGAAGGAAATATTTATTGAGCTGGGTGTGGTGGCTCATGCCAGTAATCCCAGCTACTTGGGAGGCTTAAGCAAGAGGATCAAAAGTTCATGGTCAGCCTCTGCAATTTAGTGAGACCTGGTCTCAAAAACTAAAAAGAACTGAGAATATAACTCAGTGGTAAAGTGCCTCTGGGTTTAATCCCCAGTGCAAAGGAAGGAAGAAAATTTCATTGAATAAAGAAGATAAAGTGATCAGAGTTGTGTCTTAGAAGAGCACTATAATTTTAGTAGGAAATAGATTCAAGAAGAATATTGTGGGCAGGAAAAAAAAAAAAAACAGGCTGCAGAATTTGTCCAGGTGAGCATATAAGTTGCCTATTGCCATGTGAGAAAATAATCAAAACTTAGTGACTTAAAATGACATGCAAATATTATTTCTCACAAGTGTGCAGATCAGTTGATAGATGGCTAATCTAAACTGGGTGCATCTGGGCGTGTACTACAAACTGAGAGTCAGCTGACCTGGACCGGGTTTAGCTGGGAATGACTCCATACCTCCTGGGAACAATGGGGAAACGTGGGCACATCCTCCTCACAGAGATGGAAGATTGCCCACAGAAGACAAGCCAAAACACTCTGTCAAGCCTCTGCCAGCATCAAGTCTGCTAACATCCCATTGGTACATCACATGGTTGAGTTCAATTTCAAAGAACAGGAAAATTCTTTTTGCCCCTCAATGGGAGAATATGTAAAGTCACATACTAAAGGGCGTACATATAGGAAGGGGTGAAAATTTGATATCACTAGTGCAATCCCACTGTCACATGGGAAATTACCTTGATTAGAATGGTGGCCTTCAAGTACATTACCAGACAAGCCATCCCAGAGGGCATAGAAAAGACTTAGAGATCATAGTAAGGAATCACAGTTTATCAAATAAAATTTAACATGGATCATAACAATCAAAGGTAGCACATGCCTGTAATCCCAGAAACTCAAGAGGCTAAGGCAGGAGGATCAAAAGTTCAAAGCTAGCCTCAGCAATTTGGTGAGGCCCTAAGCAACTCAGTGAGACCCTGTCTCTAAATAAAATACCAAATAGGGCTGGGGATGTGGCTCAGTGGTTAAGCACCCCTGACTTGAATCCCTGCTATCAAATAATAATAATAGTAGTAATAAAGAAGAGGAAGAGAGAGATCTCTCTTCTCTGAGCACATGCACACCGAAAAAGATCATGTGAGGCCACAGTAAGAAGGTAGCCATCTACAAACCAGGAAAAGAGCCCTCACCAGAACCAGACCATGCCGGCACACTGATCTTGAAGTTCCAGTCTCTAAAATGATGAGAAAAAAATTTCTGTTTAAGCCATCTAGTCTATGGCACTTTATTTTTTTTTAACATGTGGCACTGAATATTTAATTCATAAAATAAAAATAAGTTAGTGACATATTGGAATCAATGTTCAAATAATTACATCAAATATGATAACAGTAAAATTCTTTGAAAAGCACAATTTGCTGGTAAGATTGCCTTAATATAGTTGTAAAATTACAAGCAAACTGGGGATTGGCAGGTAGTGTTTAACTACCTAGATATAAAAAAAAAATTAGGAATAAGAGTGGAGGATAATGATAATAAATACTGACCTAAAGTCTAGTTATTACAGAAATATTCTTAATTTATTTATTTTAATTAGGTATACATGACAGCAGAATGCATTTTGATAATGTTCCCAGTACAGAGTTAGTGCAACATAAAATTTGAATGTTCACATTGTTTCTCTTTTAGTCATTCTGGACTTATGTAAGTGTTTGATAATCATATTTATGACTCTTTGATCAGGTTGTATGGCACTTTATTATAGCAGTCCAAACTGACTAAGATACTCACTTATGCCAAACACATCTTATGGATTCCATGTTTGTCACTTGTTTTCTTCTACGGCAAAATTGAATATTCTCAAACAGTACAGCAAATATACATTACGCCATCACTTTGAGAGAGTGTATGAGTGTGGATTAGACTAGAGAAAATGGCAAAGAAGACAAATGGAAGAATTTGGAAGTAATAGGCACTTTTACAAAGAAATAACATTAGATGGTGCTAAGGGACAGAATGGAGTCAAGACCAACCTCAGGTTAGGATATCTGAGTTAATATCATTCCCTGAAAGAAGTTCACAGGAAGAAAATCTGTCACATGGAGAAAGAAAATGAATTCAGTTTTGCACAGGACTGAGTTTAGATTAATTGGGGAGAGGAGTTCTCCAAGGGGAAGTGCTAGCGAGCTAATTGGATGAACAAATATGGAGGACGATGATGAAGTCTTCCTGGCGACTTGGGAGTGAGTGTGATCAGTAAGTCGAAGGTAAACAAAGTAATGAGTTCGTGCAGCAGTAAGAAAGGAGGAGGCATGGAGGAAGAACATTTCTTGGGAATCCTGGATTGGGGGACAGTAGGAGAGGAGGAATCTGAGGTAGAGAAGAGAAAAAGCCATCAGAGAAGAGAATGCAGATCTGGAGATACACGGGGCTTGGCAGCCATAGAAATCTCAGGTACCAGTCATTTGATAGTAAGAATTAAGTACAAAACAGGCTGATAAGTGACCCCTGGGGTTAACAATAGGAAGTTATAAGTGACCTCAGTAAGGGGTTTCACTAGAGAGCACAGAGAAGAGCCAGATGTTATGAGTTGAGGTGAGGGAGTGAGTCACCTCAGAGTGGCTAAGGCCGTGATAGGGAAGAGAGAGTTTGGCTGGAAAAAAGAAGGCATGCGGGCCCCAGAAGATTCGGTTTCACTTTCTAAAAATAGGAAATTGTAAATATTGTAGAGAAGGAGTATGGACAAAGGGAGCAGCTAAACATGTAAGAACTTGGATAGAGCAAGTTCTCTAAGCACAGGGAGGGAAGACAATCAAATGAATATGACACAGGAAGAGGGGCCTCTTCTTTCTTGAAAGGGGGAAGGAGGGTGCAGATGCAGGAGGGTTTGAAGAGCTGGTGGCAGGAGAGTAGGGACTTCCTTTTTGTGGTTTCCATTTTCTTTGTGAAAGAGAGGGCAGAGCCATCTGTTGAAAGTGAAAAGGTGGGCAGATATTTCAGGAAATAGATGTTAGTTTTTGATACTGTATTTGCTGTTCAGAAGGGACGATTTGACTGTAGAAATACAAAATGGTTTCCAGGCCTAATTAAAGACCCAGTTGAGTGAGCTGGGAAAGCACATATTAAATAGTGGTATGAGTCTGTGGGTAACTTTGGCAGCTTTCCTTATCAACCCAGGTGCAAATATACAGGAAGGCAGAGGAGTTGATCACAGTTGCATTGTACCTGACATGTGGGACAGGAACCCAGCATGAGAAAATTCAGGGTAAATCCAAGAAAATAACTGAAGGGATAGATGAGAGAGTTTAAGTTGGGTAGAACATCAAGTAAACACAAGAGGGAAGCAAAGCTAAAGGGTCAAAATAAACTCAAGGTCAGGATGAGGTTGAAGACCAGATGTCTTGAGCCTGAGTGAATGAGGAAGCCAGAAGAACAGGAGGTCATGGTGGGAAGGTACATATGAGATGGAGACTTCAGAGGTGATACACTTCTGAGAGATGACAAGGTCCAGTGAGTGGCTCTGAGAGGGTGGCTGAAGTGGAGGAAGGTGAAGATCTTGGAATGAGGAGGCCAAGGAAGATTTTCTGGAAGTTACTCAGAAAGAAGTGGTAACGTGGAGAGGTGGGCTGTATAGAGCATGTGTTCTTAAGAAAGCAACTAGAAGGCCAGTACATGACCTCAAAAAAGAGGGGCTGAGGAGGTCCCTCTGAGTGCCCCCCTACACATCAAAGGAGCACAGGGATTTGCATATATGGGAAGAATGAAAGTCTAGAAATGGCAATGAGCAGCTAGAGCAAAGGCAACCCCAGTTCCCCCTCCTCCCACCCTATAGCCACGGACTGTGAGAGAATCAACTTCTGTAGCTAGCAGATCAACCAGCCCTTTAAGAGGAAAGAAAACCATGACCTAATAGAATGTTCAGAGAAGAGATGAGGATGAAGGGGAGGTTGTTAACCATGGGGTGGGAAGTACAGATAGATGTGCAGAAGATCCATGGAGCCCAGATACATTAGGAGACTGTGGAAGAGAAGGGATCATTGGAAGAGCTTACCTCCCTTGATACTATTATCTCACAAAAGTCCTGAAAACATATTTCAGCACACATGAGAGATTCTTTTCAATCTTCCCAGGTGGCTCCAAAGCCTTTCTTGTCCCCCTTTAGTTTGATGAAGTTACACCGAGTTTGAATCCTGACCCTACACTTACCAGCTGTATGACCTTAGGCTATCAATTTATCCCCTCTTAGTCTCGGTCTCCTCATCTGAAGAATGGGAGAGGGGATTAAGCGTGCACAATGCACATAACCTAGTGCTTCACTGCAAAATGCACAGATTGAAGTCCCTATCTACTGCTATACAGAGTTGAAAAAATGTTCCAAATATGGCCTGACTGGTCAAGAGTGAAGGAGGATCTCAACTTCCTCTGTGGAGACCACATGTCTATGATGCAACAGTAGACCCACTTGCTACCCTTTCAAGACTTGTCTCCTTTCATTGGCTCATACAGAAGTGTGCAATCAACTACAACCACCAGAAGTTTCAATATTTATTATAGCAATCAAGTAGCTGTAATAGACAAAATTATCTGCCCAAGTATAAAGAGCTTCATGGAAGGAAGTGTTGTGCTAGTTTGCAGGGCCACCTTATCTGGGTTCTTCAGTCTGTGGGACTCAAACTACACAAATTTATTTTCTTATAGTTCTGGGGACTAAGAGTCAAAGATGAAGGTTTCACCAGATCTGGTTCAATTCCTAAGCCTCTCTCCTTGGTTTGTAGATTCCCCTCTTCTTCCTTGATCCTTCTCAGGGCATTTTTTTCTAAGTGTGCACGTCTGCATCCTAAGCTCCTCTTCTGATAAATGAATAAGAATAAACAGTGGTCAGGTAATCAGGGTTATGGGCCCAATTAAGGTCTTGTTCTTATGTAAATACCACATTAAGAGGCGAACCTGCAGAAATATTAATGGGCCCTATCAAGGCCTTTATCAAATGCAAAGACCATGAGATGAATCTAGATTCATCAATATGAATGACACCAGTCATATTGGACTAGAGCCCACCTTTAAGACTTATTCTAACTTAACTGCCTCTTTAAAGACCTATCCCCAAGTGCAGCCTCATTCTGAGGTACTAGAGGCTAAGATTTCATCATGTGAATGGAGCCAATTCAGCCCCTGACAATGTGAATGAGAATTCCATTTCTCAAATGCTGGAAATTTATCAAGACTTCTTGTCCCATTTTAACACATATTAGAAAGGCCCAAAGAAGTTTAAAATCTGAGAGAGAATATAAACTAAGTTTCAGTAACATATAACAAGAGATTGACCTCTTCATACCAAAGGAGGACTCTCTGAAGAATTATTCACCCAGTGAAGAAGTAAATAATGTCTCCTCTTTACTAAGAACAGAATGTGTAAACTGTTGAGCCTAAGAAACAAAAGACAAAGAAAACCCCATGATATGGAAGGGATCTTTGTGTATTTGGGGGCTGGGTGGGTGTTCTAGCCACGCATTTCTCCTTAGGCACAGGAGCACAGGTGTGTGTCTGGAGTTTGGGTTCTGGAGGAAGTCCTGCTACAGAGCTATAGGGCTGCCCTGGCCCTGCTCAGGTGTGCGGGGACTTCCTGTTAGAGATGTTGGGTCGGCTGCACTGAATCATCAGTATTGTCTCACCAGTCACACACTGCCAAGGCGACAGAGGGATGGGAAGGAAAACCCAATAGCTCCTGAACATCAGCTGCTGGCAGGCTCTGTGATAGTTGGTTTGCATTCATGAGTTTTAACATAGTATTCACTCAAGATTAAGATGCATCTCTTCTCACCCCTATTTCACAGATGGAGATGTTTGTTACTGGGACCCCAGTCAGAGGCTTGGCTCTGGGGGTCCCAACAGCCTGGATTCAGTCACTCACCAACATCCAGAGGAAGAAATAAAAATGATTCCCAAAATTTTCTTACTGTATCATCAAAAGCGGCAAGGGCAGTCGACACTGGCTCGAAGGGAAAGAAATGAAGGTCCTGATACGAAGCTATTTTCCAATCAAACAAAACCATCAAGGGCCAGTTTATGTGTTCCTCTCCTCCAAAGCCCCCTGGCCCCTGGGGGCGTCCTGACCAAATGTCGCCAGCAGGGGGCGCTTCCGCTAGGTCCTTCAATTCTGCTGCTGGACATAAAAAGAAAAATGAATTTATTCGCAGGTTGGCCAAATCGGGAAGACGGCTAATCTGCCTTCCTCCAACCCACAGAAGCGTTAGGATTAAATGGGGAAGAAGAAAATCAGGGGCCCAGACTATGCATATGTCCTAGGCTGCGTGGGGTTGCAAATCTGGTTTGTCAGGTCCAGTGGGCACCCTCTTGGTGCCGGGCACCCTGGTTTTGAGGAGCATTTTCCTGTTCTGCTTCCCTTAACACGAAATGACTGCCTGTAGGAAGCTAAGAAGGAGAAATAAAGAACTAGTTAGCAGGACAATGGCTGGGCCTTGGGGAATGGTTTCCTTGTTAAAGGAGCAGCTGTCACTGGGGAATATTAGAAAATGCAAGGGGCACACCTGGAGTTTCACCAAGGAGGTGAATTAAAATTTAGATTTCTCTAAAAACAAACAAACAAATAAAGAAAAATTAAAAAGGGCTGGGATGTAGCTCAGTGGCAGAGCACCCCTGGGTTCAATCCCCAGTACGTGCACCCCACTCCCCCAAAAGAAAAGACACCTATCAGTACTTTTGATTACATCTACCAAATGGCTTTCCACTAGTGTTGTCCAACAAGGTACCTACTGGCTATGTGTGGTTCTTTAAATTCAAATGAATTGAAATAAAATATGATTTAATGTTCAGTTCCTCAGTCACACTGGACATATCTCATGCTCCACACCCACACCTATTAGACAGCATGGATACAGAACACACCCTCTGCATTCAGTTCTATTGGACAGCACTGACCTGGAACTAACTGGCCCTGATAGAATTTAACTGTTTAATCACTTCTGTGAAACTTTCATTGACAAGCTGTTTTGCAGCAACCAATAAAGACACTTACATTGAAAGCTGAAAATGTCTTTCTCATACCAGGAGGACTCTACAAGTTTTGGGTCAAAGTCCCTATTGGATATTTGTCTTAAAATATATTCTCTTGAAGGCTGAGGTTGTGGCTCAGTGGTGGAGCACTTGCCTCACAGGTGTGAGGCCCTGGGTTCAATCCTCAGCATCACTTAAAAATAAATAAATAAAGATATTGTGTCCATCTACAACTAAAAAAATAAATAAATAAGAAATAAGGAAAAAAAATATATACTCTAATGTTCCACAGCTTGTATTTCTACTCTCTGTATGAGATCTTTTGCTGAAGTAAAGTTTTTATTTTATATAAGCTATAGCAATGGAGTCAGGGTAACTGATTAAAAAAATAGTTGGCAGGATATATATATATATATATATATATATATATATATATATATATATATATGATGATATAATGAAAGCCATTTGATAGACACAATCAAAAGTACTGATAGGTGTCTTTTCTATTTTGGGGGAATTGAACCCAGGAGTGCTCTACCACTAAGCTACATCCCCAGCCCTTTTTATTTTTTATTTGTTTTTAGAGAAATCTAAATTTGAATTCTATCTCCTTGGTGAAACTTCAGGTGGGTCCCTTGCATTTTCTAATCCTCAGCCGGTGATAGCTGCTCCTTTAATGTGGAAACATTTCCAGATGTAAGAATGATGCCCCTGGCCTGCAGATGTGTCCTTGGGATGTTGGGTGTTAGGTCCTTAGGCCAAAGTAACTCCATTTTGAAAATCAGCACCTGCCCACCCAGGCATGACCTTCCCGTTAGCCCTGCCCCCAAAGAGTCCCTAACAACGGAAACCACAACAAAGACACCAAGTAACAATCACAGAACCAGATGGGTTGTTTTTATCGACTCCATTGTACATGACTATATAATTAAGAAGTTTTTTTTTTTTTTTTCAGCAGGATACTGTGCCTTGCAGAAGGGCAGCCTGGCAGATATTCGCTGTCAATAAACCACTGCTTGAACTCAGAGCTGTGTCTCTCGTGGATGTTTGCTCCAGTTACCCTAACATTGAGTAGGCAGGCTAGACAAACTATTTGAATTTTCTCACCCAGTCCTTATCTGAAGGAGATCACACAGGTTTGAGATGGCCACAAAGGTATGGGAACAAAACAACATTTCTTGAATATCAACTATTATCTGGTGCTGAGTTAGTTGCTTTATATACATTAATTTTGGACAGTTCTCACATTATGATTATGAAATATCTCTTTTTGGGGGGAGGGGCAGCTACTGAGCATTAAGCTCAGGGGTACTCAACCACTGAGCCACATCCTCAGCCCTACTTGATTTAGAGACAGGTCTCCCTGAGTTGCTTAGTGCCTCCCTGTTGCTGAGGCTGGCTTTGAACTTTCGATCCTCCTCAGCCTCCAAAGCTGCTGGGATTACAGGCATGCACCACTGTGCCCAACATGAAGTATCTCTTTGCATCCCCATTTTTTAGGTGAGTATATTAGTATCAGAGAAGCCAGGTAACCCACCTAAAACCTCATTGCTCATGGTGACAGATCTGGGATTCAAATTCAGAAGAAAGGCATATGTTTTTCTGAGTATACTACCAAATGAGCCTGTGCTTGTGTTGTCCAATGTGG
The DNA here is from genome assembly GCF_045843805.1 of Urocitellus parryii. Lineage (NCBI taxonomy): Eukaryota > Metazoa > Chordata > Mammalia > Rodentia > Sciuridae > Urocitellus > Urocitellus parryii. Next base: position 101,154,585 of record NC_135547.1, read on the forward strand.
CGGCCAATGATCACATATAGCTTTTTCAATTTAAATTAATTAAAATTAAGCGTAATTTAAAGTTCAGTTCCTCAGATGCACTGGATACATTTCAATTGCTTTAATAGCCAAATGTGGCCAGTGGCTATTGTATTGGACAGTGAAGATATAGAATATTCCATTATCACTGAAAGCTTTATTGGATAGTGCTATTCTAAAAGTAGGCACTGACATTAACTTAATTAGATAATTGCATAATCACTTCTGTGGATCTTTTATTGGTAAGATGTTTTTGCAGGAAATGATCTATCTATATCTATATAACTATATATCTAGATATATATCTATTTATGTATAGATAGAGCCAGCATTGTGTGTCTTCAGGGTGGTATGAGGTGTACACTATTTAAATGTACTATTTAGAATTCTTTTTTATTGTGAAATATGCCTGCAGTAGAGGGCATATAGCATAAATGCACAAATTAACAAATCATTATAAAGTGAATCCCCATGTAAGGACCACTCCAGTTAGGAAACAGAGCATTGCCTGTCGTCTAGAGTCCCCCACTCAGAATATCCCATCCTGGTCATTGTCCCCTCTTCCCTTCAGGATAACCATTTTGCTGACTTTAGGACTTTCCTTTATTATTTTACCACCAATGGATACATGGTGAGGCCACAGAGTTTAGTTTTGCCTTTGTAAAACTGTGCATAAATTGAATTATAAAATGTGAATTCTGTCCTGCTGTTGATTATCCTTTGGCTGACTCCTATTTTTACCTATAGAAACCATTTCTTGGGGGGCTGGGATTGTGGCTCAGTGGTAGAGTGCTCGCCTAGCATGCACTAGGCACTGGGAGTCCATCCTCAGCACCACACAAATGTAAAATAAAGATATTGTTTCTACGTAAAACTTAAGAATAAATATTTTTTTTTTAAAAAAGAAACCACTTCTTGGGCTGAGGATATAACTCAGTTGGTAGAGTGCCTGGGTTCAATCCCCAGAATCACAACAACAACAAAAAAAAAAAAAAGAAGAAGAAGAAGAAACCATTTCTTCCTCTGAAAGAAAAAAATAGGCTTTTGTTTCCTGTCAAAATGGGAAATGAGTGAAACCAGGGTTGGTGGCAATTTATAAACTTTTATGGCCATGGCCACAGAAAAAGTACATTTTATATTTGGCCCAGTACACTCACAAGTGTATAGAACTGAAACAAATTTTTCCCAAAGAATACTTCATTAAAAATGTGCAGTGCATTCTGATATTTTCCTTTGTATTCAGTTTTAGTCTAGTTCCATTTAAAGAATATTTCTGGTTGTGTCCCACTAAATTGATGGGGGGGGGGTTCCATTAATGGTTTCCAACCCAGAGGTGGAAGAATTCTGGAATATAAGTTACAAACTATATGCCAACACTAGATAGTATGGCCCTTCCGGAACAAGCTTCCACAGTTGCCATGACTACCCATTTTTCAGGCCAATAAAATCAACCATGCAGTGAACCAAAACTATCAGGGCAATCTGCTCCTGTCTCTTCCTCAGAACTGGGCCTGCAGCCCCCAGGTGAAGCGCTAGGAGTGGGCTGTCTGCTGTGCTCTCATAGAGAACCAGGCAGCCTCCATGGGAACCTCAGGTCCTAGAAGTGGCTTGTCCATCCCTCTCCCAGGCTACAGGAGAGCTGACCCCTTCTCTTTCCTTCTTGGTTGGTCCAGCAGAACTGGCCACTTCTCCATGTCATGTGCCCCAAGTGCACCCAGCTTCTGCATCTCTGTAGACAATGTCATTTCCCAGGCCATGTGCTTTGCCCCTGGGCCATTGTGCCTGCCTGGGTACTGTGATGCCTCTTTCCACCTGGTGGAGATGGACTCCAAGGAGAGGACACGCTCTCCCAGAGAGGCAGACCACATTGCCAGGTGTGGTGTCTCTGCAGAGCTGTGAGCTGGGGGTAGTGAAGAGGGGTGACTTCTGGGACCCATGGCATGATGGAACTGCTCTACCTGCTGTTGCTGGAGTAAGATCACGTGACCGCTAGGAGGCCCTGAAGGCAGTGGAAGGGTAAGGGCCAGGGGTTGAAAGTCATGGCCTGGACTCCATCCCAGCTCTTCCCCTGAATGAGCAGCTGCACCACCTTGACCAATTACTTAACCCAAGCTAGACTTCTACTTCTCAGCCTGTTTGGAGGATCAAATGGGGTGTTGCTGTGAATGCCAAAATGCCTGGTGCATGGCACTGGCTCATTAATGATGGCTGCTGTCACTAGCACATGTGGTAGGAGGACCTGGCGAGGAGACCTAGGCAGTGGCTTCTGGGATGCAGCTGAATGCATCACAGAACATCTGGGAGCTGATACAGTGACCCAGAAACTCGCCCTACCTGGGCGGGCCAGTACAGTCTCTTACCTGTTGGCCACTCTATGGAAGCCTCTCAGAGGACAACTCTGCCGAGAAGGGCTCTGAAGCCAGGGCAAGCCCCAGTGTGGCGGCAGAGCATCAGACCTGACCCTCCTGGCCTGGTCTGGGTTTGCAGGGGACAAGCGTTGGCCACCTACTCAGTGCTCACCCTTCCTGCCTCTCCGAATTTTAATGTTTGGTCGTTTGGCCTTAACTTCTGCAGACTTTTTATGGTGGCTGTTTTTAAAAGCATTATTCTTGGTCATCATCTGGTGTGTGTGTGTGTGTGTGTGTGTGTGTGTGTGTGTGTGTGTGTGTGTGTGTTGGGCGGTGGGGGATGTTAAGTGTCACTATGTTTCTGAATGGCCACAATCCACAAGGAGTGCGTTTGAGGAGGGGTTACATGGATATAGTGGTGAGTCAGCAGCAGAGGGGAGACATGGAGGGAGGAAACAGCCAGTCATAGAATAAGAAAAACGGGCCTAATGTAAAGAGAACATTGGAAAGCATGCAACTTCCAGAGCAGCTCCAGAGCACTGAGCAACTAGCACCCCCTGCTGCCCAGGGAGAATGTGACAGCCAAAGGATGCTTTTGGAAATGACGTATATTTGAACAATGTGAGGAAACAGGGGTGAATAAAATAAAAGCAAAATATTTAATCCGCAGCGCTTTACCATGCATGTACAAGTAGGTCCTTGAGGACCAGAAGCCAGGGAGCAGAAGTGAGATCACCAAGCGAATGAGAGGCTTCAAACCATTTGTTGTTGTTTTGAGACTGGGTCTCACCCTGTGGCCAGGCTGTCCTGGAACTCCCGGACCCAAGGGATCCTCCCACCCCAGCCTCTGGAGTAGCTGGAACCTCAACCCAGACCACTGCGCCCAGAAAACCCCCTCTGTTTTCATAGCTGATATATATGGACAGTGTGTCTGGCGGCTGCATGTGTACTGTCCCTTTACTTCCCAGGGTGACTTCCTGAGACACCCTTTTACATTGTGGAAACAAGCAGAGAGGTTAGTACACCTAGCCCAAAGTCACTGGGCAAGGGACTGGAGGTGCTGAAATATTCCCCGGGCAGCTTAGCTCACAGCCCAATGCACACATGTGAGATATAAAGGAAACAAGAGATTGAGTGTGAATTTCAAAGATTCAGAGAGCAAACAAGTCAGGAAAAGAGCTGAACTCCTAGAGAAGACATGGAGATGACTTTTCTTTCCATGTGAATCAATTCACAAATATTTCCTGTGGGCCGACTATGTGTTCCCTACTATGCCAAACACCGTGGGGCTGTCAAGCAGATGCCCACAGTCAAGTTGGGGAACTCAAACACACATGTAGAAGCACTCCAAAGGCACCATGGAACTACACGGAGACGTGTCATCAACTGCAGAGCAGAGAGGAGGAGAGGAGCAGGGGAATCAGGAGGCTGTGATGAGGGAGGCCAGGGACCAGGTTGCAGGGCATGGGGCAACATAGAAGCCAAAATGGATCCACATAAGTGTCTGGAATTCCAGAGAGCCTTAAGGAAAGGACCTGGACTTTGCAGTGACTGACTGAACACCGTCGGGGGAGGGGCTTTAGTGATGGATGAGAAGCACAGTTGACGCTGTTTCCTGCACATTATTTATTTTTCAAATATTGTACTCCAACTCCTTGCAATAAGCATAACCATGGGGGAATCTCTTGGATTCCCCATGTCAAAACATTGCTTTCTTACAGCTTCTTCATCTCTGTGTACCCAAGAGAAGAGATGGAGAGAAATGCAGAGGGCACAGGGCCACATGGGGAGAGAAGAGCTCAGTGGTTAAGAGTACAGACTTTGGAGTCATCTGGAGTCAAGCTCCTCACTGGCATATGACAGCTATGTGTCTTTGGGCAAGAAACTTAACCTCTCTGTGCCAGCTACCCCATTAGGTTGTGGCCAGTATTAAGAGCCTTAATTCTTGTAAACTCCCCAGAACAGAGCCTGTTCAGTGAACTGTTCCCATAGAGTAGAAATAATCCTATCTTAAAATGCATATCATTAGATGGGGCTGGGGATATAGCTCAGTTGGTGGAGTGCTTGCCCTACACCACAAAAACAAAACAAACAGCATATTGTTAGAAATACCGTGTGACACAGGAAAGTGCCAGGGCAAGGCAAACCTTTACTTTTGACAGAAGGGCTTGCTACAAAACCTGGCTAGCCAGCACAACTGGGCTGGCAGTATGCCTGTTTATATGCCTCACGCAGGGCTGCCCTTCGCCCTGATTGGAGGAGCTCAGGGATACAATCTACGTGATTGGCTAATTTTAAAATTGGGGTGGGCAAAGGGAAGGGTTATAGTTAAAGTGCTACAATTGGTTCCAATTAAGGCTGGATACTATATTCTGAAAATGGACCTCCAGACTTTCTATTTCTCACAATATGAGCGAGTATTTCCCTTCCTCATTTGCCTGTCCCTGCCCCTGGTCACCCCCGAGGCATTTTCTGCCTGGGATGGGGGAACAGAGGGATGAAATGGGTGGAACTGGAAAGAGGAACGTGGGGTTTCTGCTCAGGACTGACAAGAGCAAGATATTTTGAGTTGAAGCCCCATCTTGAAAGACAGGCTTTGTTGGGAGAGATGATTCTTGACCAAGTTCCCTTTGCTTTTCTTTAACACTTCAAAAACCAATCCTAGAGGGTGAGGCCACCCTGTCCTGGCAATGAGAGAGGACCCACCCTCCTGCAGCCCCAAACCATGGCTTTGGGGAATGGTGAGGAGGATGGATTCCATTGTAGAAAAGGCACTTAATTGGACACCTGAGCACAGCGCCAGGAAATCAGTGATCCTACTACCTTTAGACACTTTCATCTGGTGAATGGCCCTCTGTTTTTAAACCCCAGGCACCTGCCTTCACTTATGTAGGAAGATTTCTAGAACACTAGAGAGGTATAGTGCAAATCCTGGTGTTTGAGTCCTACTCCAGGAGATGCTGGTTTAACCCAACTTTTTCCCTTGTCCCAGATGGGGAACACCTATAAAATTTTTAAATTTAGCATATAATAATATTAATTAATGTAATAATATATATAAGCTCTTGGTTATGAGTTCCAACCTCTTTTATTGCAATTTTGTTGATTTTCTTGAAATACTTGCAGAATTAAAAACTTGGGCCTTTAATGGATTAAGTGGACGAAGGTGTGGCCTGTCATTTCCAGTTTGTTTGTTTGTTTGTTTGTTTATTTTGTACCAAGGATTGAACTCCTGGGTGCTTAACCACTGAGCCACATCCCCAGCCATATTTTGTATTTCATTTAGAGACAGTGCCTCACCGAGTTGCTTAGGGCCTTGGTAACTTGCTGAGGCTGGCTTTGAATCTGCAATCCTCCTGCCTCAGCCTCCTGAGCCACTGAGATTACAGGTGTGCATTACTGCGCCCATCTTCATTAGCAGTTATTAAAGCCAATCCTCCTCCCCTGGTGATGCTGATGGGCCTGTAAGTTAGGGAATCACACACAGAAAACATTTCCCCCACTACTCAGGGCATTTTCTGAATACAGAAATGAGAAATTAGGATGAAGAGTGCCTGCTCTTACTCTAAACACTTTTCCTGACTTGGGAAAGGGACAACGCCATTGAGGAACAGAGCTTGACTGGGTTGACAGTTTTGGAGGTGTTCATCATTTTTTGTGTGTGTGGTGCTGGGGATTGAACCCAGGGCCTTATGCATGTGAGGCAAGCACTCTACCAACTGAGCTATATCCCCATCAAATATATTAGAATCTGATGCTGAGCCTGGCGTGGTGGCACATGCCTGTAATCCCAGCAGCTCAGGAGGCTGAGACAGGAGGATCATGAGTTCAAAGCCAGTCTCAGCAAAAGTGAGGCTCTAAGCAACTCAGTGAGACCCTTTGTCTAAATAAAATACAAAATAGGGCTGTGGATGTGGCTCAGTGGTTGAGTGTCCCTGAGTTCAATCCCCAGTACCAAGAAAAAAAAAGAAAGAAAAAGAATTTGATGCTGAATGCAAGGGCTATCTAAGTAGATGACATTCTACCATAAAATTTCTTTCTTTCTGGAAACATGTAGATGCTATCAGGGCTCTGAGAACATCATATTTATTTTCTCCTGTCATCCCAAGTATCTCTGTCAGTGAAAAATAGTGTTTCCATATCCGAGTAGGTCTTTGGGGTTTAATAGAAACCTTGGTTATCTTTTTCCTTCAGAATTTCCTTCTCTAAAGAAAGGAAGGAATTAACTCAGTGTGGAAGGTGGAATATGTAATGTAGAACAGTGCCAAGGAGTTCTAAGACCTAGAAAATAAGGTCAATGTTCAGGCAGAAGAATCTGGATTATTATTATTTTTCTATAATCCATGGTACTAGGTGAAATGGTTATCATTGTGGTGTCCAGTTGGTCCAGGTCATTAGTGTCCTGAACAAAGAATTGAGCAAGACACACACAAGTAACAGGCAAAGTACAGATTTATTAAAGGTGAGGGGATTGGGTTGAGTGGGAGAGAGAGGGCCAAGGCCCTGGTGTATGGAAATTAGCATCATAAGCTGAGCTGTGAAGTGTTCTCTTCCCTATATGGATCTGTACCCATTTTCTCCCATTGGTTACCTTATGATACCTGTTTAGAATATTCTCCAACAGCCCCCCACACTTGTGACTTTAAAAAACCTAATTAGAATACTTCCCACTTTACTCCCATTGGTCATTTTAAAATATTGAACCCGTGGCAGGAGTTGTCATGGTGATAAGTACTCAGTGGCAGAAGTTGTCCTGGTAATGGAATTTATCCTAAACAGGGACAGGACACATCTCTCTGTCTTGTCCTCCAGCATCATCTTTCTTATACCCTGCTTCTGGCATTTTGGCATCCCTGAACTTCTACCTAACAAAATGTATGACCCTGGCGGTTGAAGAAAGACCACTGTGCCTGCTTACACAACTCCTGGAATCCTTTCTATACTTAAGAAGGAAAAGTCTGGGGCCAGTTGGTCAGATTTCAGGGCCAAGATTAGTCCACATTAGGCACTTTACAAGTGAAAGATATGCCCTTAGGTACAGGTGGTTGAGCTTTCTCTCCCATTGATCTCTTATTTATTTATTTATGGTACTGGGGATTGAACCCAGAGGTAAATACTGAGCCACATCCCCAGTCCTTTTTATTTTTTATTTTGAAACAGGGTCTCACTAAGTTGCTGAGGCTGACCTTGAATTTGGCATCCTTCTGCCTTAGCCTCTTGAATCACTGGCATTATAGGCATGTACCACTGCACTCGACTCCCATTGATCTTTTAATTTCAAGAGTTATAAAATATATATTTATATAAATATAAAAGTAAAATTTATGGTACTGGGTGAAATGGTTATCATTGTGGTGTCCAATTGGGGTCCAGGTCCTTGGTGTCCTGAACAAAGTAAAATTTATATTTATATAAATATATTTATATTTGGGGATATAAATATCACCAAGATATTTATAGGACACATAAAGACAGGTCTTATAACCTGCTTTTAAATATCGAAACTAATTAAACCTTCCCCAAGTGGGGAAAAAGATCTTTCTACTAGTATCACAGAAGTTAAGTGGAGTTCCCACATTGGGGTTGGTAGACATGATAAAACTTCTTGCTTCTTTCTCTTAATAAACATCATCCTTGGGGACACTGAAGGAAGACATGAATGGTCTGGGTGGGGACTGAAGTATTTCTTGACCCTTAACCCGATACTATCAAACCTCATGTAATTCTGTGGTCCCTTAATCAAGACACAATAAGAGCTCTTTTTTTTTTTTTGAGAGAGAGAGAGAGAGAGAGAGAGAGAGAGAGAGAGAGAGAGAGAGAATTGTAATATTTATTCATTTTTTTTTTAATTCGGCGGACACAACATCTTTGTTGGTATGTGGTGCTGAGGATCGAACCCGGGCCGCACGCATGCCAGGCGAGCGCGCTACCGCTTGAGCCACATCCCCAGCCCACAATAAGAGCTCTTAATAGACACCCCCTAAAATTTCAGTTGGAAGAAAATATTTTTTTTCTATTTTATCTATGTAAGATGCACTAACTTATTGATTCAAAATATAAAAAATAAATATATGAGAAACCAGGTTCTAGGCTCTAACTCGCCAGTTCAACTTGGTAAGCCCTGTACTTTTATTCCCCAGGAAGAAGAGAGTGGTGGACACAACAAATATTGTTATACAATGATGGGATCTCAATCCCAGAGTCTGTTCCTTTGTAACCCTTGTGACTTTAGTCCATTGGCCTTCCTACGGCTCTGAAGAGCCATGCTACAGTTCTTTGAGCTACAGAGGGCACTCCTGTCCCCCATCTGACACCCTAGAAGAAACCACCTCCCCCTTTTCAGTAAGGGCTGCCCTGTATGAGTTTCTGCCTCTTCATAATAGGACAATGGCACCCAGTGTGCTTTCCTTGGTCTCTGTCATCTTCCATAGTCAGCCACATCTGCAAACTGGACAAAGTTTGGGAGTCAGTGATTTAAGCACTGGGGCTTTGGCATTAGACAATATTGGGCTTGAATCCCAACCCTGCCACTTACAATGTAACCACAGAATTTCAGCCTCAGCTTTCCCCTCTGTACAAAGGGAATAATTACAGTAACTGTTGAATAATGTTATTGTGAAGAATAAACGTGATCATGCATATATCATGCTTAACATAATGTCTATCATTTTCTGCTCCATCTTACAAAGTGGACTCTGATCACATCTCCAATCTTACTTCTCTCCCATGTTCTAGCCTGTTCTCTGAATATAAATATCCTTGTTACTAAGCTAGTCTTTTATACGTACTGTTTCCTTTGCCAGGAACACACTACTCAGGGCCTTCACGAGGCTAAAGTGTAGTCACATATCAGATTTGGGCAGGGAGCTCAAAGCTTAGGGGGCCGAGGGTGTAGCTCAGCGGTACAGTGCTCACCTAGCACGTGCAAGGCCCTGGGTTTCATACTCAGCACCACATATAAATAAGTAAAATAAAGGCATTGTGTCCAACTACACCTAAAAAATAAAATAAAAAAAGAAGCTTAAGAAATTTGGTTAGGTAGAGGTGTTAAAAAAATAAAGCTTGATCTCAAAATTAGCTACAAAATGAAAGGGCATCAATTCAGAATGAAAAGGAAATCACAACAAATTATTAAAAAATTAGAGGAGCTGGGCATAGTGAAGCATGCCTGTCATCCCAGTGGCTCGGGAGGCTGAGACAGGATGATCCCAAGTTCAAAGCCACCCTCAGCAATGAGACATATTGTAATAATGGTTCACTTCTCCACACTGCTTATTTAAGAGGGACCTGTTTTTCTTTTCCTCTTCTCCCTCTCCCTGAATTGGAGGGGATGGGGAACAGATTATTTTGAGTTATCTGTCCTTGAATGCATATCCACCTCAGGAAGGAGATGTCACTGGAAGGTCTAGGAAGTGACTGTCTCCCAAATTGGCAAGTGAATTTCAACATACCATCAGGGTGCACCTGGGATGGAGCTTCTTTTTATTTATTTTTTATTTTTTGGTGGTGCTGGGGATTGAACCCAGGGCCTTGTGCATGTGAGGCAGGCACTCTACCAACTGAGCTATATCCCCAGCCCTGAAGAGCTTTAAAAGCCTTCTGTTCTCCCTGATGGGCAGAACCACAGCCTCTGGTACTGAAAATACCTCATAGTTCCCTGTGCTTCTCCTTTGCTAGCAAAGCAATATACCTTTTTTTTTTTTTCCTGTAACAGTGGTCCCTTCACCTTCTGAATATAGCCCTCATTGCTATAAGCCTATTTTTTTAAACAATGGTTTTATCTCTCTTCTCCCCTCTCCCCTTCCCTAACAAGACTGGGGAGTCAGTGTTCTCTTTTCTTCCCCTAGTTAATTGCCCTTGAACACATCCACTACAGGAAGGTGAAGCCTACTGAGGATCTGGGAAGTGACTATCTCCCAAATTAACAAGTGAATCCTAACATGCCATCAGGGCACCCTGGAACCCCCTACCAGAGCACACCTGGAATGTAACTCTTGAAGAGTTCCTTAAAACCTGGTCCTTCCTGATGGGGAGAGTCACAACCTTTGGGACAGGTGTCCCCTGTATTTCTCCTTTGCTAGCAAAGCAATAAACCTTCTTTTTCCTTTTTCTCAAAACTGTATCCTTCTTATTGGATAGGCATCAGGGACAAGGATGGAGCTTTTGGTAACAATAAGATGCGAGATGGGATAAGTAGTGGATTTTTTTTTCTTTCCTTGGAAAGAGAGGACAAGGAGCTTTTATATTCTTCCCTAATTCATCAGCTTAGCTGGGTATTTATTTGTCTAAAATATCAGCAAAAGACACTACAGGTTGCTCAGCAATTGGCCACTTCCCCATTCTTCTTCGTTGCCAGTAGGACCCTAATGTCACTGGTGTTCTTCCTTCCATACGCTAAGGGATGATGGTGGTTCCTTCACCAACTCTGAGAAGTGAATTTACATAGTCAAAGGAAGCTGTGCCATTTCCATTCTCCTTGCCAGAGACAGCTTCTGGGGTGGGATTGTTACCCAAACTTGCCCAGTAAAAACCTTAGGAAATTTTGCTCCAAGGCTTGGGGATGGTGGGAGGTTCTAGGAAGGATTTTCCTCCTGAAATAAAAGATGCCCAGAGAGAAATGCCATTTCTGATTTTTGGATTCAGGTCATAAGGAGAGAAGCACAAATTTGAAGATGTCAGAAAGGAAGGACAGGGGAGCTTCTGGCACCTGAAGACATTTTTTTCCCCCCCTGGTGGTGCTGGGGATTGAACCCAGGGCCTTGTACATGCGAGGCAAGCACTCTACCAACTGAGTTATATCCCCAGCCCTGCCTAAAGACTTTTTTCCTTGTTAGAATCTAGAATCACCTCTCTCCAATTCTCCAAACTTCTTGTTAGGTTAAAGAACAATTCTAACGTTTAAGCCACTTTTAACCACGTGTACTATAAAATGCAGCTCCAAGACCTTGGTGCACTTTCACCATCCACTTTTAAAACACAAATCTCTTCTCATTTCTTGAATCAAGCTGGAAATGATAGAAGCCAAGTAATTTGTGCAAGAAGAGTATAACCAGAAGTACAGAGGAGAAACTATTCCAGCAGAGGAAAAACCTGGGGAGTAGTTTCCCAGAGTTTCAGTTGCAAAGAACATCTTTAAGGTTACCCCCTACATGATAGTGGTTGACTTTTCAATTTTTAATAGTCTCGTGGTGGGGGCTGGGAGGATAATGACAAAGTTACTTTGACAAGAGTGACAGTTTTCAGGGGTCCTGTGGCATTACAACAGCATTCCCACTAGCTAGAAAAATAATTGCTCAAGTATGTGCCAGACATTTCTAGTTACTGGGGAGGATAACAGTATCTTTGCACTGCTTGGAGCCCTGCAGCTGTACAGCTGAGCATCATTGTTCTAAACAATTCTGCTACTCCACTTAGGAAGGTCCTTTTGTTAGGAGGTGACAGCAGGGAGCCCTTTTGGGCTCTGCTGGGCTGTTGGTGGTCATGGTCTGGCAGCTGCACTCCAAAATAGAACTTGGAAATCCTGTTTTCTATCTTGAGTGCTATTGCTCCTGAAAATTTGACTCATTAACTGTAGAGTTTAGGTAATTAAGATCGGAAGCAAACTGATAAGAAATTAAACCAGGATGCATAATTCAGATGTTTAAGGAGGATGGTATTTTCCAGGGCTCTAGGAAGCACGCTAATCAGGTTTCAATCAGGAATTCATCATTCAGAGAGAAAATTAATTCAGGATGGGAAGGTGGCAGAGAGCAAAAGCACAGGCAGAATCTCCCAATCAATCTGGATGAATTGATCCTCCCTGAGAGGAGGCAAACCCCGCAAGTCCCTCACAGAGATGAGTTGCCACAACATAGTCTGGGTGGAAAATTTTCTGATTATCTGCTGCAAGAGAGAGATGCTGTCACATGCTGCTGTATGCTCCTTGAAGATGCTCTTGGTTCCAAAACTTGCTTAAACCAGTTTAGTCTCTTAGGTCTAGTAATTTCCAGAGAAACAATCATGCCAAGAGGGTAACAGGAGCTGAAGGCATTCCCTAGAGCATGCTTCTGCAGTGAACTCACCATGGTTTTTAGCACACTAGGGCCTAGGCTACCAGGGCTTATTGTGAACTAGGGAAGAAGGGATTGGGGGTTTCTGAATTTCCAGCTTTATCCAAATCCCGGCTGCTACGAAGTACCTTCTCCTGAAAAAAGAGAAAATGTTATTCATTTGCCTGGTGTGGTGACACATGCCTGTAATTCCAGCAACTTGAAAAGCTGAGGCAGGAGAATCCCAAGTTCAAGATCAGTCTCAGCAATAATTAGCTGTCTCAAAATAAAAAATAAAACAGCAACACCTCAGCAGGAGATCAACCTCAGTTCAATACCCAGTACCCCTCCCACCCAAAAGTCATTCATTTAATTACAACATATAATTGACATTTCTGAGTTTTTTTTCAGTTGAAAAGATCTTCATAGAAAACAGTCTCCTGGAGTTATAGTTAGGTAGGAGAAATAAGTTCTGGTATTCTACTGAACTGTAGGGTAACTATGGATGATGATAATGTACCATATATTTTAAAAAAGCTATAAGAAAGGGTTTTGAATGCTTTTACTGCAAAGGATAAATGTTTGAGGAGACATGTTTACCCTGATTTGAACATAATACAGTGTACACATATATTGAAACATAATACGGTACCCCATAAATATGTATAATTCTTAGGTGTCAATTAAAATATTTTAAAAAGAAAATACACCCTCCTGAGAGGGGGACACTCAGAGAAATATGGTCATAGCAGAATAGTATGTACTTCTCTCATCACATTCCGAATATTTATAAACTTGGGACAAAACATCGTTTTACAGAGCTGACACAGTGGGCTCACATATTCAGTGGCAAATACGTGAAGCCTAAAATGGTAGTTGTGGCCAGGAACGGTGGCACCCGCCTGTAATCTCAGTGATGCAGAAGGCTGAGGCAAGAGGATTGCAAGTTCAAAACCAGCCTCAGCAACTTAGTGAGGCCCTAAGCAACTTAGCAAGACTCTGTCTCTAAATAAAATATAAAAAAGGGCTGGGGATATGGCTCAGTGGTTAAGCTCCTCTGAATTCAATCCCTGGTAAGTATGTATTTGTGTGTGTGTGTGTGTGTGTGTGTGTGTGTGTGTGTATAAAAGTAGCTGTGAAAGAATTATCCAGTTTGCCTATAAACATTTCAAATCTATGGTTTTAAGCTATTTTCAGTACTGACAGCATGTATGTATTTTCTTCAAATAACTTTTCAAAGTCTGTTGTACTTTTCCAAGTATTCACAGGGAAGTTAAAGCTTACTCATAGTTTTAAATAAAGAGAACCCCACAGAAGAGCACTCAGTTGATTTAAGTGGTTGTGGACACTTTGTGAAGACAAATGTTGTGAAAGGCAAAGATACTAAATGGAATATGGATTCTAGATTAGATACAAGTATTGTATCAATGTTCAAAGTCCCCCGTGTGATAATTGTACTGTGGCCATTTTAGCCTTTATTAGGAAAAATGCAAGAAAATATTTATGAATAAAAGGGTGTAATGCCAATAAATAAATAAATAGAAGCCAGGACACAAAAGGGTGTAATTTCTGCAGCATAATCTCAAATGGATCATGAAAGAGTGAGAGACAAAAATAGATAAATCTGGGTAAAAGATTTTTTTTTAAATCCTGCTATTCCTGAGGTTCTTCTATTCATTTGAAATTACTTCAAAATAAAACATTTGCAAACATAATTGTAATTTCAGATCGGCCTACTTGAACTCTATACTTGGTGACATTCAGTTTTCTTATTTGAAAAAAAAATATATATATAATTTTTCCCCCCTGATACTGGGGATGGCAACTCAGGGGAACCTTATCACTGACTTATATCCCCAGTCGTTTTTATTTTTTATTTTGAGACAGCGTCTGGCTAAGTTGCCACAGCTGCCTTGAACTTGTGATCCTCCTGCCTCAGTCTCCCCCAGCAGCTGGGATTTCAGGTGTGTGCCATCTTGCTGGGCTGACATTCTGTTTTCTTAACACCAAGAGATATCTTTGAAAAGACTTGTGCCTAGCAAAGGGAACAATCGACAGGATGAAAAGACAGTCTACTGAATGGGAGACAATATTTCCAAACAATGTATTTGATAAGGGTTTAATCTCCAAAATATATGAACAACCACCACCATCCGATTAAAAGATGGACAAAGGACTCCAATAGACATTTCTCCAAAGCAAACATACATATGGTCAACAAGTATGTGAAAACGTGCTCAACATCACCAATTATCAGGGAAATGCAAATCAACATCACAAGATATCACCTCACACCTGTTAGGATGGCTACTATAAAAACCAAAACCAGATATAAGTGTTGGTGGGGATGTGGAGAAGTTGGAACACTTTACATTGTTGGTAGGGATATAGAATGGTGCACCCAGTATGGAAAATATAATGGAGGCTTCTCAAAAAATTAAAAATACAAAAATACCATATGATCCGAAATCCCACTTCTAGGAATGTATCCAAAATAAATGAAATCAGGATCTCAAAGTGACATCTGCACTCACATGTTCATTGTAGCATTATTCACAATAGCCAAGATATGAAGACAATCCAAATGTCCACTGACAGATGAATGAATAAAATGTGATATAAACGTATAATAAAATATTCTCCAACCCTACAAAAGGAGATCCTGCCACTTATGACAACATGAATGAATTCAGAGTGCATACTAAAAATCAGACATACAAGGACAAATACTACATGATTCCACTTATATGAGAGATCTAAAAGAGTCCAACTCATGGAACTAAAGAGTAGAAGAGTGGTTGCTAGGAGCTGAGGAGAAGAGAAATAGGGAGCTATTCAAAGGTTATAAGGGTTCAGTTATAAAAGAATAAGTTTAGGCTAGGGCTGTACTCAGTGGCAGTGCCTAGCACGCGCAAAGCACTGGGTTTGATTCTTAGCACCATATAAAAAATAAAATAAAGGCATACTGTCCATCTACAACTACAAAAAAAAAAGATTCATTAACTCATGGAGTACCAACAAAACATTATTTTTTATAAATCTGCTGTACAACATAGGACATATAGTTGACAACATTGTATTGTGAACTTAAAATGTGAAGAGGGTAGATTTCATGTGTTCTTCCCAAAAGAGAAAACCAAGAAGTATGTTTAAACTCATGAAATTTTACACATTCAATACATGCAATTTTTGCATATGAACCTTTATAAAGCTGTTTTTAAAAGAAAGCTTATCTATATCTAAGTCTTACGCCACCTTCAGAAGTGAAGGAATTATTTAACAGTCCATGTGTAGGAAATGATCCCTTTTAATGACTGATATTTTTTCCAACCATGGACAGCGATTTAATTCAATTATTTGTTTATGTTAATATGAAGCCACTCGTTTGGTGTTTTATATTTCTGGGTCAATATACCATTTACGTTAGTCTAAAAGATATATATATATATATATATATATATATATATATATATATATATATATATACTGCATCTCTTTTGGCATCACATTTGGCAACTGAACATAAAACTGAGCAGAATCTTGGTACCCAGCAGTGCACCTTTAATAAATAAAGTAAATGCTTATTAAACAAGCAGAGGAGTTTTCATGGACTATGGCTGTTTTACAAGGCTGAATCCTAGCACTCTCAAATTTCTCATCCTACAAAAAGAATGTCTATGTGAGATTGCAAAACCAACCAATAACAACGAAACCATTTTCAAATTTCTGTCTTTTAAAATATTTCCTGAAGTTAAAAAAAGAAAGAAAGAAAGAAAAAGTCAGGAAGGACTGAATAAAGAATGAAATGCAAGGAGAAATTGAAAAATTAATTTATTACGTGAAGAAACATATACAACATTTGAGTCAATGACTCAGAGAAGCAGTCCACAAAAGCTCACATCCATAATGCATTGGCTGAGAAGTATTGGCACATACACTCATAACCATAAAACTAATGTTCTAAGGTGTTTTCCAAGGAAATGCTGTATTCAACAATCAATTTTAATGCTTATTTTCACACTTACAAGGCTGAAAAGATTATACTCACATTCAGTTAATGCCTTGAATCAGCCATTCTAGTTGTAAAGTACAATTAGCCAAAGATGTCCCCTATGAAAGACAATACCATTTGATCAACTCATTTGCATCAGAAGCTCTTTCTCAGATTCATTGGATCTTTTCCCTCCAAGTACTACAGGTTTGGGTGCTAAATTTGGAAGCAAGAGGTGGTAAGAGAAAGGGCAACTGCTGAGAAGGCCAAAGGCTCACATATTCACTCAAGACACTCATGTGGATGATGCTACTTCTTTTCAAACAGTAAAAAAATAACAATAACCTGCTTATGGATTTGAATAATATATTAACTCTTTATGCATGGCACTTTTAAAAAACATTTTGAAAGCACTTTCACACCTGTTACATAATTTGATCTTTCCCACAACCTTCTGAGGTAGGTTGGACAAGTCTATCATCCTAATTTGGTGGGTGAGAAACTTGTGGGGCTGAACAGGGAGATGCCAATCTCTAAACTAGGCTGTCTCCAGTAATGGCAAGAGAAAGTCTAAACATGTTTGATGATCTTATTTCAATAGATTTTTGAGCAAATACTTCATCCCCATCCAGCCAAATTATAGTGATACAGCTGGAACAGCTGTCATGACAGGTTATGGCATGTGGTTAATTAGACAAAGTACTGAAAGGTTTTTTTGTTTTTCTTTTTAGTACCAGGGATTGAATCCAGGTGTGCTTAACCACTGAGCCACATCCCCAGCCCTTTCTATTTTTTATTTTGAGAGAGGTTCTTTCTAAGTTGCTGAGGCCAGCTTTCAACTTGTGATCCTCCTGCCTCAGCCTGCCAAGTTGCTGGGGTTATAGGCATGTGCCACTGTGCCCAGTGCACTGAGAGTTTTCGAAATATGAATTATAATTGAAAAACATATTTTGACTCCTAACATGTGTGGGAATTTGCTGGTTTTATGTGTTTAGAACTTAGCTTTCCAGAATAAACTGTAGTTTTTCCATTTCTGAGATAATAATTTAAAACCAAAAAATTTCAGTTCACATGACTTAACATTTTTACCATGCAGAAAAAAAAAGTAACAATTTCTCTCCCCTAAAGTAAACAGATATACATGTCCCTGAAGTTGGGTTAACTATATATATCAAAGGTTAAAATTGATAGAATGTCTAATTTAGTTACCAATCTTCTGTCTGTATAAATGTGTGAACTGCAATTTGGGAGTCTGACAAACTGATTATCACTGTTAGGGTTGGGGGTCACTTAAGATGCTTACAATCACTGGGCTTGTAATCTCTGGTGGCTCAGGAGGCTGAGGTAGGAGGATTGAAAGTTCAAAGCTACCCTCAGCAACTTAGCAAGACCTTAAGTGACTTAGTGAGATCCTGTCTAAAAATAAAACAGAAAGGGCTGGGGATGTGGCTCTCTGGTAAAGTGTCCCTGGGTTTAATCCCTGGTAACAAAATAAAATAATGTTTATCATCATCTAAATTAAAGTGATTTGCAATGTATTTGAAATTTAACATTTTGCAAGGGTTTTGGTGGCAAGGTTATAAACCAAAGCTGAGAAATACCCTTCTTTCCATCCTTGTCTAATTCTGAACAAGCCTCCTGAGTGACAGGCTGGTGGCTGCTCTAAGTCCTCACTCCCAAAGCATGACCCGAAAGCATTTCTGATGGAAAAGGGGCACCATTGCTCCTACCATCAGCCACTGCAAAGCTTCAAGGCAAGAATGCCTTCCTCATAAAAAAGCTTGAAAATATCTGGTGTCGATAAACAGAAGGAACTGGTTTGATATTAAAGAAACACTTGGAATGACATAGAAATGGCTTTGCTGTTATCTACAGAACCCTAAAGAACAAAAGGGTTCTAAGGTTTTAACATCTTAGCTTTAACCTGAAGTTGTTATATATTCTCTAAGGTGTTTTTCTATAGTATGAGTGTGTATCCATGCCCATGGAAAGTACATGGAAGTTTATGTTGTATGATGTATTCTTTTGATGATGTATGCTCACAGTTTATCTAGCCTATTAAAAATAGGACAAGTGTATGACACAGTCTAGAATTTATTCTTATTTGGCTAAAAATAGACAAAAATGGGCATTCCTACAAAATTAAACAATAAATATTGATAAATCAAAAGAATTTCAAATGAGAAAGGTATCTCATAAAACTAAAATCGAGGCTCTATGGTTTAGGATCTAATTAATATATACAGAATTGTGTAAAATATTAAAGAACATGGATCCTGTGAAATAATATTTATTGTTTCATGGACCCATGAATGTAGTGGAAATTGACTTCTGAATCACATTTTCATCTGTATGAAATTACTTATATATTTGACACACAAAAAAAATTAAAAAGGAAAATTATCAGAATCAGGATGGCCAAATAAGTATGTCTTGTGCATTCATATAGTCAGAGAAGTGGATTCCTGTTCCATCTGGTAAAGTAGAGTCCATAAATGAGTTATCTTTGTAAATTTCTCAGGTCTTACTTTCATCCTCACTCTAAATTAGTGTGATCTTTATGGTTTCCCGTTTCCAGGTATTTTATTATCAAGATGCTAAAAGGTAGAAATAATAGCACTAGCACTAGGCATTTTTTTAAAAGACAATTGAGAACATGCTAGCCAATCCTCTTTAATGAAACAAGAGAATTCTAGATTAAAGAAGAAATTATATAGATGATAAAACTGGAGATCTTGTTCAAATTAACTTACAATTATGCCAAACCAAAATGAGGGACAAAAAAGTCTTCTAGTCATGTCATCTCTATTTACTGAAAATGTTTCTTAAGTCAATCACTATCTAGGGGTGGGTGGTGAGGAAAATCCTTTCCCTTCAAATAATGAAAATTAAAATGCCCTATATACCTGCACTGGGCAAGAGATTTCTGCAGGGTTTTCTAGAAAAACTTAAGTTAACTGAGGTAACTCTTGTCTCAAACTTTCCTGACAAACATGGAAGGGGGAGGCCAGAGTGAAAACTATCACTTTAATTTAATTCTTTCCTGAAAAGGTGAATCCTAGCAAATTCTACTAGAAATTTCCCAGAACTGTACGACATGACTGAACCTTGTGGAGGTTAAAGCCTGCCTTCAAGCTGACTCACATCTTCAAACATTCTGTGAAGGGAGGAATTCTACTTACATAAGCCTCCATCATTTTGATGTTTTAACAACCTTCCTGATCCACAATTTCTTCAACATATGGAAGGAACACGACTTTCCTAAAAATCTAGGGCTTCCATAACCAAATTTAGAATGCAATGTTGCAGCCATGGATCCTAGGGAATCAAGTTTCCAAATCTAGGGTCTCAAATCAATTACAGATGATAGCATGCCATGTGGCTATAGTTGGTTATGTACAAAAAGCCCTAATGAGATGAAAATAGAACATGTATCTATTCAAAAACCAAACTTGAACAACCCTCCCTGTAAGCTCTGACAGGAATGATGTTGCTGATGGCAAAACCCTAGTAACCTTCTCTGGTCATCAGGACAGCTCTTGGGTAAAAACTAAGTTTGGGGGAAACAAATTATCAGGCTATCAGACTAATAATCCAGAAAACTAGAAAACAAGTAAGCCCCTTGCCTCATTCTACCTGATGGATCTAACCAGCCTAACTCAGACTTCAAGGGTACTCTGTCAGTGAAAAGGCCAAAAAGACCTGCAAAAACACAACATGGTCACCTGTAAACTGTTGTGCTTTAGGCTTCTCCTTCGGCACCAAGTGTCCCTGGCTTCTCCCCCTAGTTCCCACATACCCAAGAGCACCTAAAGAGCAGCAGCTTATGAGGAGTTGACAGCTAACTTCCTGCCAGGTTCCCTGTGCAATGCTCATCGCTTACATGAAGAACAGGTATCAACCCAGAAAACAATATGCCTGTGCCCTGAGAGACCTTGGGTCCCTTAAGCAGAGCACAGTTCTTCAGCACTAAAGATATGAATGGGCTCAGGACTTCTTTTACTGCTAGAAGGCATCTCCTCTTGTTTTCTGGATGACCTCAGGTCTGTCTCTTCTAAGGACTCACAGGATTTCTGCCTCCGTCTCCAGCAGGAACACTTGAGAAATGCCTGGAAGCTTTCAGAAACACTGGAGGAGAAGAGCTTTTTGCAAGGGTGAAAGAACTGGTAGAACACGAGCATGAAGAGAATGGCTGTGCAGTACCCAACGAGCAGCTGCAGAATCAACAGAGGTGCACACACATACATATAAATGTCAGTCTTGAAAAGATACCACAGGAGCAGGAGGATGGCGTTCTCGATGAATCTCAACATGTAGTACACCAGGAGCCGGTACCAATTCTGGGACTTGCTGATGAGGTCAGGGTCATCAATTTTCAGCTGTACAGCTGACCAGCAGAACATGTTGATGCCAGCATACAGTAAAGTGAGGAAGCACAGCACGATGGTGGTGCCCACCCGGGTGAGGGCCTTCTCTATATTTTCGGGGAATGGGGAGCCACTGCACCAGAAGATGATCCAGGGGTACAAGAAGAAGCTGAAGAAGTTGATGAGTACGATCATCACCACCCAGGTCTTCAGGACAGAGGTAAAGAGGACCAGGACAATGACTCGTGTGGCAATCTCAAAGCCCCTCCAGAAGAAGATGCAGACATAGGCCAGAGGCTTCACTTTGACCTCATATTCATCATACTTGATTTTGATGGCTAGGATGTTGCAGCGCAAAGCTCCATACACAATGGACAACAGGGACAAGGTCATGAGGAAGCCTGGGGAGAAAAGAAAAAGAGCACTGTCAGGAGGCTGGGGATATAGCTCAATTGGTAGAGTGCTTGCCTTGCAGGCCCAAGGCCCAGAGTTCAATCCCCAGCACCAACAAAACAAACAAATAAATAAACAACAACAACAAAAGAACAATGTCAAGTCTCACCTCCACCAAGAATCCTACTGCAGCAGATACTCTGTCAGTCCCCTGCCCACAGTCTTGGACTTTTCTGTTTTACATGCACAGGCTGACTTCCAGGTGTCAATATCTGCCCACTATATCTGAGGATTTTTTTCCAGAACTGCAAAAAGCTGCTCTGCCTATATTACTGGCAGGCAGAAGTGCTGGAGAATTAATATCCCTGAGAGAGTCCTTAATACCCCCAACTGCAGCCCTCAGAAGCTGGAAGGGGTAGCTTCCCTACCCCACGGGGAGAATGACTCTGAGGCATGTGTTGGATACCATTTCCCAATGTCTCCTCATAGGATTAACCTGGAATCACTCATTGTGATATTTGATATTTGTCTAATAATGTTTTCTTTTATTTATTTATTTATTTATTTTTTGACTGGGGATTGAACTCTGGGGTATTTAACCACTGAGTCACATCCCCAGCCCTATTTTGTGTTCTATTTAGAGACAGGGTCTCACTGAGTTGCTTAGCACGTTGCTTTTGCTGAGGCTGGCTTTGAACTCCTATCTCGGGCCTCCGGAGCTGCTGGGATTACAGGCATGAGCTACTGCACCTGGCTTAATAATGCTTTCTTTATTGGCTGTTTTCCATTCCTTGCCTTGTTTTCCTTCTCTTTTTAAACCTTCTCTTCAAAACACATAGACTCAAATTCTTTTCTCAGGGTCCGTTTCAGAGGCAAGTCAAAACTCAAACACCTTCCCAATTCCATCTTAGTATGTATGAATATGCAGAGTCTTTTGTGGTGTGTTTTCTTTCCTCGATTGGCCTATAAGCTCCTGGGGAGTCAAGATCCACTATGTCTGATATTCTCTTTTGATGCCCCTCAACACATACCAGTAGACAGATAAACAAAAAGCACTCAACAATAAATTGCTCTGTTTCTAATTCAAGCCCTTTTACACTTATTACTGATGATAAAATATTCAGTTTGGTTGCCACATCAGTCAGCTTTTTGTCTCTGGGACCAAAATATCTGACAAGAACAACCAAGAGGAGGAAAAGTTTATCTTGATTCATGGTTTTGGAGGTTCAGTCCATGGTTGGCTGACCCCATTGCTCTGGGTCCAAATGAACAGAACATCATGGCAGAAGAAAGCTGCTCAGTCCAAGGCAGCCAGGAAGCAAACAAAGGGAGAAAGGAAAGGGGCCACAGGAAAGATGCACCCTTCCAGGTTAAGCCCCCAGTGATCCACCTTCTTCAGCCATGCCCAACCTGCCTACAATTACCACCCACTCAGGCCATTCAAACTAGGATGGACTGATTAGGTTACAGTTCTCATAATCTAATCATTTTATCTCTGAATATTCCTGCATTAACACAGGCTCTTTAGGGGGGGGGATACCTCCTATTCATTCTGTAGAGAGCTGAAATGAGAATCTCACTGTTACTGAGAGTCAATCTGTCAAGAAGTCTCAATTACAGCTGTTTTTTGCTTAAGATGACTTTTGGCTCAAGGGTTGATCCAGTATGTATATGCAGCAGTAGTTTGGGAAGATAAGATATGGCCCATTTAAATAGAGCATGGTATTATTCCAGAACACAACACTGCTGGTCTTCCATTCAATTATTTAAGAAACATTGCCAACCCATGAGCACAGACTGTGGTCAAAACTGAAATATAATCACTTCCTACAGGCTGCTACCACTTCCACACATTGGCACCAGGAGGGATGGGAGACAGGGCTTTGAGTTAGGTATAAGAGTCTTGCTCTGGTTTGAGTTTTGCCATACCAGTGCACACTGGGAAAATGGCAATCTCACTGGGTTCTGTCTTCTCACACATAAAATTGGGATGGTAATACCTTCCACGCCTGCTTCTTTTTGTTGTAAAAAACTGTCTTCAAAAATATGTTTATTTATTTTAATACAGTTTATATTTTTAGAGAAGCTTTAGATTTATAGCAAAATTGAGCAGAAGGAACCCTCCCCGCCATGCACAGCCTCCCTCATGATCAAATATCACCCAGCAGAGGGGTATATTTATTATAATTGATGAACCTACATTGATACATCACCATCAGTTTACATTTGGGTTTACTCTTGATGGATACTCTATGAGTTTGGGTAAATGTATAGTGACATATATCTGTAAAGGGGCTCATTTATAATTAGAAGCCCTAAGTTATTTTTTTCTTCTCAATTTCCTGCTAAAGCTATTTTCTCCATCCCAGCTTCCTACAAGCCATGTCTTGTGATGAGAACAGAGGCTAAAACTGCCCTTCCTCAAAGCCCTGATGTCAGCAAAGGTTGAACTGAAATTGTAACATATCCTTTGGCTGGCACAGTATACATATGAATACTTCTGTTCCTATAAATTATGTTCCTATAAGACTGCAAAGGTAGATTTGCTGGCTCTTCAGTTTGGGCACAACTGTGACTATTGTTTTTCCCTTTTTATATTACTTTTCTTATTTCTAATGTAGGTGGGCAATTGAATGCAGCTAGTCAGGACTCCAGCAGCCTCTGCCTTGAGCCCAGGGAACATTCACTATTATAGATATCATGCAGAGTGTTTTCATTGCCCTAAACATCCTGTGCTCTGCATATTCATCCCTTCTACCCCTGCTAACAACCGCTGATCTTTTTGCCTTTTCCAGGAAGTCATACAGTTGTAATCATACAGCATGCAGACTTTACAGATTGGCTTCTTTCACTAAGTAACATATATTTAAGTTGCCCCACCACATCTTTTCATGGCTTAACAGTTCATCTATTTTTGATAATGAATAACAGTCTATTATGTGAATGCACCACAGTTTATTTATTCAATATTCATCTGCTGAAGGACATCTTGGTTGATTCCAAGTTTTGGCAATTATGAATAAAGCCATTATAAACATCCACTTGCAGGTTTTTTATGTGGGCATAACTTTTCAACTCCTGTGGGAAAATACCAAGAGGTTTGGATTGCTGGATCATTTGGTAAGAATATGTTTAGTTTTGTAAGAAATCATCAAAATGTCTTCCAAAGTGGTGGCACCAGCGACAAATGAGGATTACTGTTCCTCCAATCCCTACCAGCATCTGGTGTTGTCAATGCTTTGGATTTGGCCAATATGTTTAAGGTATAAAACATGATGTTTTGATATTCATTATGAAATGATAATTATAGTCAAGCTAATTAAAATATCATCACCTCACAAAGTTACCATTTTTTTTTTTTTGTGCATGGTGAGAAGACTTAAGATCTACTCTCTGGGCAAACTGTGAGTATAAAATACAGTATCATTAACTATAGTTGCCATGCTGTCCTGAGATCTCTAGAATTTATTCATCCTACATAACTAAAACTCTGCATCCTTTGACCAACATTTCCCCATTTCCTCTCCCCCAGAGCCCCTGGGAACCACCATTCTACTTTCTGCTTTTGTGAATTTGTTTTTAATTATTCCAGAGATAAGTGAGATCATGTAGTATTTTTTTTTTCCTGTGGCTGGCTTATTTTATTTAGCAAAATGTCACTAGGTTCATCCATGTGGCTGAAAAATGGCAGGATTTCCTCCTCCCCCTCCTTCTTTTATTTTTTTGTACCAGAAATTGAACCCAGGAGTGCTTAACCACTGAGCAACAGTCCCAGCCGTTCTTATGTTTTATTTAGACAGGGTCTCACTAAATTGCTTAGGGCTCACTAAGTTGCTGAGGCTGGCTTTCAACTTGTGATCCTCCTGCTTCAGCCTCCTGAACCACTGGGATTACAGGTGCCCACGATTTCCTTCTTTTTTAAAAGCTGAATAATACTCTATGATAATAGTTTTATAGTGTTATCTTGTTTTGATTTGCATTTCCCTGATGACAGATAATGTGGTGCATCTTTTCATATGTATATTTGCTATCTGTATATCTTTTTTTTGTTGCTGTGTGGGGGGATTGAACTCAGGGGCACTCAGCCACTGAGCCACATCCCCAGCCCTATTTTATATTTTATCTAGAGAAGGGTCTCACTGAGTTGCTTAGCACCTCACTTTGGTGAGGCTGGCTTTGAACTCGTGATCCTCCTGTCTCAGCCTCCCTGTCACTGGTATTACAGGCATGTGCCACTGGGCCCAGCTTCTGTATATCTTTTCTGATTAGGCGTCTATTAAGGTCTTTGGACCATTTTAAAATCAGTTTGTTTATTTTTTTTTAATGTTGAACTTTAAGAGTTCTGTGGGGTTTTGTTTGTTTGTTTTTGATGGTACTGGGTATTTAACCCAAGGCCTTACACAGGCTAGGCAAGCACTCTATCACTGAGTTACATCCTTAGCCTTTAAGAGTTCTTTGTATATTTTGGATAATAGTCCTTTATTAGAAATGCCTTTTGTAAGTACTTTCTTCCAGTATGTGGAAGTCAGTCTCTCTCTCTCTCTCTCTCTCTCTCTCTCTCTCTATATATATATATATATATATATATATATATATATATATATATATATATATTTTCCCCCCAATTCTTTATTTTTTAAACTTTACTTATTTATATTTTATGTGGTGCTGAGGTTTGAACCCAGTGCCTCACACATGCTAGGCAAGTGTTCTACCACTGAGTCATAGCCCCAGACCCAAGACTATCTCTTGAAAATGTCTTTTACAAAACAGAAAATTCCAATTTTAATGAAATCTAGCTTATTGATTCTTTCTTTCTTGGATTGTACCTTTGGTGTTATATATATAAAATTATCACCAAACCCACAATCGTCCAGATTTTTTCCTATAACCTTTAGGAACTGTATAGTTTTACATTTACCATTTAGGTCTGGGATCTATTTTGAGCTAAATTTTGTGAAAGGTGTAAAGTCTGTGTGCAGTCTTTTTTTATTTTATTTTTGGACGTGGATGTTCAATTATTCTAGCACCAATTGTTAAAAAGAATTATTATTGTCCCAATATATTCTCTTTTTTTTTTTTTTTGGTACTGGGGATTGAACCTGGGGCATTCAACCACTGAGCCACATCCTCAGACCTTTTTATTTTTATTTTGAAACAAGGTCTCGTTAAGTTGCTTAGGGCCTTGAACTCGTGATCCTCCTGCCTCAGCCTCCCGAGCTGCTGAGATTAGACAGGCATGTGCCAGTGCGCTTAGCTACCTTTGGTTCTTTGTCTAATATCAAATATAGTTGAATATATTTAAGTGGGTCTATTTGTGGGCTCTCGCTTCTGTCCCACTGATCTATTTATCTATTCTTTTGCCAGTATTATACTGTCTTGACTACTGTAGCTTTATCTTTACCCATGCTTGCTTCTTAAAATGCAATTCCATGTAATTCTATCTTTGTAACAAACCTGACTCTACGTAAATGTATAAAATACACAAGAATAAAGAGTTTTTTCCTCATTGAAATTCTGAATCAATGGGAAAACATGCATCTTTGATGAACATAAAAACTCTGAAAGTTGGTATTTATTAGCCTGGGCGAAGCACAAGTTTACTGAAAGCATCAATTTTTTATGGTCTTTTGGCATTGACTTAAATTATGAATATGGCTCACTGGAAATACTGGCATAAACTAATTAAATTTAAAAGATGGAAACATCATAGCACAGTATACTGGGAAGAAACTAGACTAAGTTTATTCTTTCTGAAAGGCTAATGCAGCAGAGCATCATAAAGTAGAACATTAATGATACACTTTTACATGTGTGGGTACAAATTTCCATACCCTAAGGAGCCAGTATTGAATCCTTATGTTTTCTCCACTATATGGAAAATAACCCCAAATATTTATTGCTTTTAACAACACAATAACGCAAATAAATTTTTTCAGCATCTATCCATTTTTCTGTTGTAAAGTCAATAATTTCTAAATTGTGTCTTTTGTCTCTATGAAGAGAATTATTCAGTTGGTGCTTGGTAGTAATCAGCTGCAGAATTTTGAGAACATAACAAAATCATCCCGAAGTCACTGACTTCAATTGTATCACATGAACCTTTGGGTACTTGCTGTAAAATGTCAGATAGAAATGTAACCAAAAAGGAGGATACACTTGGGAGACAAAAAGCTTGTACAAAATACTTGGAATACACATTTCTACCTCGAGAACTGAGCTGCTATGTAATGAAGAACTTGGATGAAGCTCATGCAAATGCTTATTCAGATTTAAATGGAGAAAAGTTCCCTGGCATCATTTCCCAGACTTTTCTTTCCACAGTCAACACAAAGGGGATCAGCTGGTAGTCCTGCTTATTTAAGCAGTACATTATAGAAGTCAAACATCTAATAATCCTATTCTCATTTCCCTGGTGTGTTTGTATCATAGGGCATTTTGTTGTTTTCATCTTTTATCATAAGGTAAGTCATCAATTTAGGGAAAGCTGAAGAGGAAGTCCTTAGCAATATTCTAAACCCTTGCCACACTCCTAAAGCATCCTCCTACCCAGGAGTTCCAGCCTAATGAACCTCCTGAATAAACTCTCTTCATATTTCACAGAGGAATTTTCACTAGGCATGGATTTGCTCATTTCCTGACTTGACAGCAAAAACTTAATGTCTGTGTAAAGCAATGAAGAACATTACTCCCCCTAGAATTCCATTTAGGATGGGAATTCTATTTGTAGCTCAAGAGGAACAGTTTCTCTGTTCCTTTTGAGAGATAACAGAGGCTGCCTGTGAGATGGAGGATGGTAGATGATTGTTCTCTGTAATGTCATTACTCTCCACAGACACTGAATCTTCATTAAAATCACTGGACCCACAAAATGCTTGGGAATGAACTTTTCAAAAACCTTAGTCAATGACTAAAGGGGGGAAGTGAGACAGGCTGAAAGGATATGGAATGTAGTGGCAGAAGGAAACTAGAGGAAGAAACTTCTAGAAATTGGAATTTCAACTAGACTTCTGAGAGACAGTGATTTTTACCATTTCTATTGACACAGTGACTTTCTTACCCATCTGGGGCCAGGTTCATCACCTGAACCACTCTCCATCACTTGCCGACTTCTTGAAAACTACTCCATCAAGTATCATCTTTCTCTTCCAAATTTTCATTTGCTTCCTCAATCCTGGCTCTTTGCCCTGAGTGTCTGAATCTGCCTAAGTCAGCTGCATCTAGAAAACATCCTTGACAGGCAAAAATGTACATAATTTAATGTTGGAAATTTTCTACAATGACAAGGAAGAAAGAAAGAAAGAGGAGGAGAGGGGAAGAGGGAGAAAGAGGAGGAGGCAGAGAAGACAGACCCCTCCCTTTAACCTGCACTTCCTCTGTCTACTACTACTCTCTGACTCATCTTAGCTAATCCTCTTGAATTGTCTCTAGTCAAATCACTCACTTCCTAATCCTCTACTCCTTGCAGTATGAATCACAGTCTTCCTTTTCCTTCATCTCTATAACACTGGATGTTGTTCATTACCACCTTCTTGAAATTGCCTGTATTAGTGCCCATATCGCTTTCTCCTAATTATCTTCTCCCTTTCCTGACAGCTCTTACTCAGGGCGTTCATAGGCACATCTTTCTCTTCCCACTCAGGAACCATGGTTTTATTTTCTTTCTATCCAAAGGCCTATCAGATTTCTCTTTCTAGATATTCCATGGGTATTTCAAAAACAAAACAGACAAATCCCCTTTAAAAAGGGGGGGGGGAGGCTAGATGCGATGCAGCTCAGAAGGCTGAGGCAGGAAGATTGTGAGTTCAAAGCCAGCCTCAGCAACTTATCAAGACCCTGTCCAATAAAATTCAGAAAAGGACTGGGGGTGTGGCTCAGAGGTTAAAGCCCCTGGGTTCAATCCCTGGTACCACAAAAAACAAACAAACAAACAAACAAAAAAACCCCAGAATAAAACTTATATTTCCCTGCAAATGTGCTCTTACATTCTCTCTGGCATCCCATGACAACATTACCCCAGATTATCCTATTCAGAAATTTAACTGTTAGCTAGAATTCTTTACCTTCCTCTCTCATCACATCCAAATAGATCGTTAAGCTCTTGCTATTCGGTATAGTTCACAGGCCAATAGCTTTAGCACTGATGCTTGTTTGGGGTGTCCCACCCCATGCCACTGAAAAAATTTTCACAATCCAAATCCATATTTCACAAGATTTTCCACGTGATTGATATGCACTTAAAGCAGTTATCTCCTCTCTCCGTTTCTGGAGCAATCATGTGTTAACCATCATATGGTTCTTGCCATGTGGTTCGATCTCATTAGTTTCTATGCCACCAGCCTTCTTTCTCCTCTTTGTCTGCCTAGATAAACCCTACTTATTCTTCAAAGTTCAGCGAAAAGTATCACCTCATCAGTGATGCTTCTCATCACTCATCATGCCGTCATCTCATCAGTGATGCTTGCCTCAACCTTTGTTCAGCTACATTCATTCAACTGTGCTAAATGCTTCCAAGACTCTCTGAAGCTCAGTTAACTGTCACTGTATTGGGATTTCACAGCCACCTTTTTATCTCATTACTTGATATCTTTGGGCTATCTCTCTTCCCATTAGAATGCAATCTCCTCAAGGTAACTACTGTTTCAGACAGACTTAGCAGCACACCTAGCATAGTGATTGGCACAACAAAGGTAATCAATAATGAATAAATGAATGGAATGAATGGAAAAATGCACACGCTACGAACTGCCTTTTTTCTATGACTGAATGTGAAACTTAAGCTCCGATTCTCCATAGACATAACTGGAGCAAACAGCGAGAGAACTGTCAAAGCCCCTCACAATGGGCTGACTTATGGGGTTACAGGCTTCCTCTGCAAATCTTTCTGCCTGCATGTACATTTTCTCAATCAAGAAGCTGATCGAGAAAGGTACCCTATATACTTTTGCTATTACCTCTTCAACCATGTACCAATCCTCTCCCAGCCCTAAGCAACAACTAATCTATTTTCTGTCTCTATGGATTTCCCTAATCTGGACTTCCATATGAATGAAATAATGTGATATATGGCATTTTATAAATGGTTTCTTTCAGTTTGCTTATTTTCAAGGTCCATCAATGTTATAGCATATATTAGCTCTTCATTTTTTTCTTTTATTTTTTCTTTGTACCAGGAATTGAACCCAGGGGTGCTTAATCACTGATTACATCCGCAGCCCTTTTTATTTTTTATTTTGAGACAGGGTCTCACTAAGTTGCTGAGGCTGGCCTTGAACTCATGTTCCTCCTGTCTCAGCCTCTCAAGTTGCTGGGATTTACAGGGGTGCATCTCTGCACCCAGCTTCATTTTTATAGCCAAATAATATTCCCATATTGGATATACAAGATTTTATCCATTTATTAGTTGATAGACATAGGAGTTGTTTCTAAACTCTGGCTATTGTGAACATTCATGTTCAAAATTTTGTGTGAATATGTTTTCTTTTCTCTTGGGTTTATAGGAGTGGAGTTTCTGGGTCGTATGATAACTTTGTTTAATTGAAGAACTGCCAGGATGTTTTCCACAGCAGTTGTAGCATTTTGCTTCCCAAGCAGCAGTGGATGAAGATTCCAACTTTTCTACCTCTTCACTAACATTTTTCATTACCTAACTTTAAAAAAAATATTTACTCTTAAGTTTTAGGTGGACATAGCATCTTTATTTTACATTTATGTGGTGCTGAGGATCAAACCCAGTGCCTCATACATGCTAGGTGAGCACTCTACCACTGAGCAACAACCCCAGCCCCATTACCTAACTTTTGATTCCAGTCATTCTAATGGGTGCAAAGTGCTTTTTGTTGTTGTTGTTTTTACTGGGGATTGAACCCAGGGGTGCTTAGCCACTGAGCCATATCCTTAGTCCTGTCTATATTTTATTTTGAGACAAGGTCTCGCCAAATTGCTTCAGGTCTCACTAAGTTGCTAAGGCTGACTTTGAACTTGCAATCCTCCTTCCTCAGCCTCCAGAGCCACTGAGATTACAGGTGTGAGCCACTACTGAGCCTGGCTGAAGTTTTATCTTGTGATATTTATTTGCATTTTCAAAATAACTAAGGATTTCTAACATATTTTCATGTTCCTATCAGCAATTTATATTATGTCTCTTGGTTGCTTTTGTTTCTTAAGTATGGATTGAACTCATAGTAATATCATATTGTCCTACACATATCCCAAAATGTTTGCCAGAATTCAAAGGTCAGATCTGCAAAGACTAATATATTATAGAATAAAATATTACCTTACATACAGACATTTAAAATGAAAAACAACTGGATGAACATCTGTTTAAAAGCATCAGGGGTCTATCAAAGCAGTGGACACTTCTGGGGCTAAGATCTCTAGAGAAGAAAAGTCCCCAGAGAAAAATATGAAGCTGCTTTTCCCCTTAAGACATATGCTCAAACAAAAGCTGGTGCTAAGCAACTAAGAATCTGAACACATCTGAACAAAGTCTCATAAAGCTGGTGGGTGTGGTAGCAAATATTGACATTCAGCCTCCATAATGGCCCTGGTATATATCCAAAGCTTTCTGGTGGCAACTCAAAGGATACCAGGAGTAAGGGTGACTGGAAATAGACTAAGTCCTCCCAAAGACTGAAGTACATACAGATTTCAAAAAGCTCAGTTTTTCTTTTAATTTTTTAAGAGCTGGATTTAAATCATTCTTTTTTGTTGTTCTTTTTTAGATACACATGACAGTACAGTGTATTTTGACATATTATACATACATGGAGTATAATTTATTCTAATTAGAATCCAGCTCAAGTCTTGATTCAATCCAGTTGATCTGCATCTAGTTTAATTCCTTGTCACAAACAAAAGTAAAATCTTCCTGGAGAAAGATAATTCATCCAGAGCCACAAATTTCTTCTTTTTTTATACAAATATCTGGCATAAAATTAAATAAAACATTGCATGCCAATAACAAAAACAAAAAAAAATGAAATCCAAAAATAAGAGATAATAAAAACAGACCTATCAGCGATACAGATTTTGGAATTATCTTACAAGAACTTTACAAATGAATTAATACACTTATAAAATGTTATAAAAATATGGGGAATTGATAAGACAGGAAGCTTTTGAAAATTCAAATGAAAATTCTAGAACTAAAAAATACCACAATTATAATTAAGAAATCAACAGATGGGCTTAATAGCAGATTAGATACAGATATAAAGAAAATGAGTACTGGGCTGGGACTGTAGTTCAGTGGTAGAGCATTTGCCTAACATGTGTGAGGCACTGGGTTCAATCCTCAGCACCACTTATAAATAAATGAATAAAATAAAGATATTGTGTCCAACTACATCTACAAGAAAAAATAATAAAAAAAGATAATGAGTACTAACTAGAAGGAAAGTCTGAAGGAAATATTCAAATGTAGAAACAAAAAGCATGAGAAATCATGGGAACATGAAAATTTCAGAGACCAGGAGAGAGGGAGAGAGAGGGGGAGAGGAAGAGGAAGAGGGAGAGGAAGGGGGGGCTCAGAAGCAATATGTGAAGCAATAAAGCTAGGAATTTTCCTCAACTTCTAAAATACCAAACTACATATTTAGGAAATACTACAAACAACAAGGATATATACAAAGAAAAACAAAACCACAACTAAACATATCACGTTGAAACTGCTGAACACAAAGTCAAAGGGAAAGTCCTAAAAAGCAGTCACAAACAAATTGCTTAACTCCAAAGAACAATAATAACAACATTTGACAGTGCATCTCAACAGAAATAATGGAAGCTAGAAGACAAAGGAGTGATAAAAAAAAAAGTGGGAAGTAAATAACCTCTTAACAGACTTCCATACCGAAAGATGAAGGCAAAAAAAAAAAAAAAAAAAAAAAAATGAGGAGAGGGAATGTGTCATCTTCTCTAAAGGCAATATTAAAGGTAATATTTCAAGTGCACAGGAAATGATTCTATATGCAAGTTA
Source organism: Urocitellus parryii (assembly GCF_045843805.1). Lineage (NCBI taxonomy): Eukaryota > Metazoa > Chordata > Mammalia > Rodentia > Sciuridae > Urocitellus > Urocitellus parryii. Next base: position 101,187,710 of record NC_135547.1, read on the forward strand.
GAGATACAAAAAGGTATGAACAGGGACCAAAAGTATAAATATAAGTCAATTTTTAAAATTGGCAAGAAGACTTGAACAGTCACTGTATATACACCCACACCCATGGAGAGATATTCGAATGGAAACTAAAAACATGAAAAGGATTGAAGTCTAATCTGCTCATTAGTCATTCGGAAAAGCAAATTCAAAGGACCAGATACTATATACAACTATTGAATTAGAAAATGTAAAACCCCATATTGACAAGGATGTGGAGCAACTGGAATGCTCACATGCTTCTTGTGGGTGTATAAAATGGTAAAATTGCTTTTGTAGATTCTACTAAAGCTAAATATAAGAATTTCCTACGGCCCAGCAGTTCTGTTCCTGAGTATATACACAACAGAACTGCATATATTGATGTACTAAAAGAAATGTACAAAGAGATTCACAGAAGCATTATTTTGAAAAGTTACAATCTGGAAATAACCCAAATATTAATCAAAAGTACAATGTCCCAACACATTGTGGTATAGTCATACAACAGAATACTAAGGAATTTCCAAGCAATGCTAAGGAACAAACTTCTGATACTAACCAAAGCATGGATGACTCTAACGAATACAGTGTTAAGTGGAAGAAGCCAGACCTCTCAGATTACATATATTTTAAAATTGGGAAAAATTATTCTGTGGTGTTAGAAGTCTGCTCTGTTTAGTGCTTTGGGTATGATAGTAAGGAAAGTAACTTAAAAGGAACACAGAAGGAAGCTTCTGCTGGTATTCTACTCTTTCTTAATGTGGATAGAGTATTTAATTTGTGATAATTTGCCAAACTTTACTCTTGTGATGAGTATAGTTTTTTGTATGCATTTTAAACGTCAATAAAAAGATGTATTTAAAAAACTGGACACATTACGATTATACTTAGTAGGCACTCGATAAATGTTTATTAGATCAAATTTTTTAATATAATTTTTTTTAGTTGTAGATGGACACAATATCTTTATTTTTATTTGATTATGTACCCCACACATGCTAGGCAAGTGTTCTACCACTGAGCCACAACCCCCGCCCCTAGATTGAATTTTTTAAAGGAAAATGTAAAAGGCTACCCTTTAATTATTACAATGAAGTTGTTCCAGAAATATTTTCCTTCCTTACCCTGGCAAAATGCCAAGTAGAAAAATAAACACAGCATAAACCCTGACTTAGAGCACCACAGTAAAACTCGTTCTACAGATGTAACCAGTGTGACACCCTAGTGCTGTAAAAATCTTGAATTCTTAGTGATTAAGATCTTACTGTTAACAAAATCTCTCTTGAACATCTGCCAGTTTACCAGATGTTTAGTCAGAAACCGAGGATTTTTCCCTCCAAAACATATTTCGATGTTATTGAGTTCTCAGAATTGCCAGCACAAATATTATGACCCATCATTCACAATCCACATGATGTATATTCTACAATCCCCAGAGATCCTGAACGATTTTGCTTTTTTTCTCCCAGACATAACTCCAATTTCTTGTTTAAGAACCTGGATGGTAAGAACTCCTCTAGCTCATCTTTTTTATGCTCAAAAGTTATTGCACTTATTTCATGCCAAGGAACTACTGTAAGAATTTTATAGGTGCTAATCACTTAATTCTAATAGGAACACTATAAAGGAGATAATGTTATTATCCTCGTGACATATATGGGAACTAGCAGAGACAAAGATGTTAAACTTCCCTGTTAACTTCTTAGTGAACAGAGCTGACATTCAAACCTAAGCAGTCTTGCTCTATAGTTTTGGTCTTAACCATTTAGCTCTTCTGCCTAAATAAATATAATTAGGTCTATTTCTTTAGCATTGGTCTCAGCTCCACTTTTGATCTCTTTTATCAATGTGAGGCAATGAGTCTGCTGCTTTTACAATTGTTCAGGGTCCCATGGGGGCTGGAGAACACCCCAGAGTACTTTGGGGAGTTGTCTAAATCTTCATCTCCACTGATCCTAAATTTCCCATCTGTCTTCTACTACATGAGTATTGCATATCTAAAGTCCTCCTGAAACAATGCAGTCTAGGTACCTGGGAGTGAGTACGCCTCAATATGCTAAGCTGATTTCTGGGAATCTCCTCCCAGGGCACATGCAATGACCAGAAACAAGCAGGACTGGGGCAGACCCCTCTATCGGCTCTACCAACTTGTCCTCCTCCTTCCTTATCATCCTGCCTCAGGCAGAGAGAAGGAGCATCAGTGAGTTGAGCTAGACAAAAACAAAAACAAAAACAAAAACAAAAAACCCTTTGGGCTTGATAGACAAAGGAAGGGAGTACCTGGACTCATGTGCAGGGCCCTCTAGCAGGTCATCTAATGGCAAATGGTAGCAGGGCCACTCAGAATCCCAAGGCAGAGGTTCTCCATTCTTCTGTAGATTCTCAGCTCTAGGTCAAGGTATAGCAAGCCCTCTTAAAATGCAGTCTCCCCTGTACAGTGAACTTTGTAAATAATCAGGCTCAGTCCTTAGACCCTCTATGACTGAAATGGTCTCCTGCATTTTCTACTTTTGCTAACACTTGAACCATCCTTACCCCCGCTAATCTTCTCAACCCCTCCAGTATTCCTCAGTACAGTTTCTCCCCAAATTGATCTTCCCTTCCTTCTTTCAAATGCTTTATTCTGCTCTCCCTATTTTATGGTCTTTTTGATATGTGTCCATAGTTGTAAGCAACATGGAAGCCCTTTAGAAATAAGCATAAAATAATTTTTAAAATAAATGAATAAATAAATGGATTGGCCCTTGCAATGATCTCAGTTCTGCTTCTGTGTGTGACTGAACTGGCTCAGTGCCTCCAATTCTAAGCAGTACTGCCAAGACCTACTGATTTCATAGATGTGGGTGAGGAATTAGAAGGTCCTGTCACTGGCTACTGGATTTTTTAAATATAGGTTCTAGAAGGAAACCTAAGAAGCAATATAAAAAGCATTGCCATGGTCCAGTAAACCCAAGAACAGTCTTCATGACTCACTCTTGTATGGAAATGGGCAGGAAGTGTGTGTTTTCCCACTGAGTACCACAAAGAAACTCCTATTGGCCTTCAGCCACAAATTTCTGGGCGGGAGGGAACAAAAATAAACAAACAAATAGAACAAACAACACAAAATGAGAATCAATACCAGGCCAAAACCAAAACTAAATGAAAACTCTTGGTAGGACTTCAGAGCCATTTATATCCCAGCATATTCAGAGATGGCTTCAATTTAGGAGGAGTGGATATGAACTCACCATCAAGTCCTGTAAGCTTCACACTGCCTTACATATTGACATATACCATTACATAATCATATAGACCATTGTTTAGGTTGCTATGGCCATTGTTATGAATACTATATTGAATATAACTGAAAATGCTCTTTGGTGCAGAAAAAAATTCAGTGGAAAAGTCATTAGAAGTTTCAGCTAATAAAGTAAGAAAAGTACCAGGCCTTCCAGTGTATGTATGTAGATACATACACATGGCACTTCTTATTTAGATTTTCAATTGTGAAATAAATTCATCTGGATATAAGTTGATGAGAGTAGTGTGAGATCCAGACCACAGACAAATAATGTGGAAAAAGGTTTGAGAAACCTAATATTGAAGCAAAGTCAACATAATACTATACCTAAATCAGCTTAGGGTAAGAAGACAACAAATTATAGTAAAATTTTTAGTAACCAATACTTAAAATGACAATAACCTTAAATTATCCCATATTTTACCAATTTGCCAAATTAGCCAACACTCTACCTTTAGGTAAAAGAGACATATCAAATTGATATTTCTGATAGACTACAAACTGGACAAAGACGAAGATCTTATATTATTCACTGATGCCTGGCACTAAATATAGTACCTGGCACATAGTATGTGTTTTAATTAGCTTTGTATCACTGTAACAATATACCTAAAATAACCAGCTTAAAAAAGGAAACGTTTGTTTTGGCTTATGTTGGAGGTTTTAGTTTAGGTCATTTGGCCCTGCTCCTTTGGGGCCTGTGATGAGGCAGTACATAATGGTTGACAGTATGCAGTGGAGGAGGATGTTCATCTCAAGGTGCTTGGGAAGCAAAGAGAAAGACAGGAAGGGAATGGGGTCCCAATACCCAATATTCCCTTTAAGGACATGCCCCCAATGACCTAACTTCCTTCCACTAGGCCCCACCTCCAAAATATTCAACCTACTTCCAATAGTGCCACAGGTTGGTAACTGAGCCTTAAACACATGGGCCTTCAGGGGGCACTTATTCAAACTATAGCAGTAAGGGCTCAATAAATGTTTATTGAAGAACTCAATTAATGACAAGGATTTATTATTAAATAGAAAACTCTATAAGCAAACTAGTATTATATGTATTCTTCATTTATCACTCATATCTATAAACATATTAAAATGGTACACCATTGTTAATTAAGCTATTTCTAATATGTATGGGATCTTCTCCAAAGGGAGGAAGAAGAATAACAAAATATATTTAAAAAGATTTTCAATAATAAGGTAAGAAAGTTCAAAAGGAAAACACGGTTGGTCCAGGTTTATCAGAAAATCAAATGTTCAGAAATCTCCATTCCCTTTGAACTGTTTAACTGAGCTTTGTGGCACATTAGTTAGGTTCATTTGTTTGGACATTCATTCTTACTAAGAAAAAGAAGAAATTGGTTAACAAATTTTCTGCTCAATGTATTATCATCCTTTTCAATAAACATTAGCTAAAATAATCGAAATGCCCTTTTAAAAATGACTAGGAAAACTTTGAAATCAAATAATTGAGTTTTTCCAGATTCTTCCTATATACTCATCAGTGTGTGCACATACACACATAAATACTTCCTTTACTTAACCTTGATGTTTGGATCCTGGTCTACACATACAAAAACAACTCAGAAAATATTCACAGAAGCAGATGACAACTTCATGTCCTTAAGTCTAACTCAAAGTCACCAATTCTTGGAGATTCTAAAGTCATGAATTTATTGTCTTAAGTTTTTCTAAACATAATGAATACCATGTACTATTGTAATAGCCCTGGTATAAGATACACCAAATTTATGATTCATAAATATTTTTCCTAGAGAAAACTCAATTCCATTCTGTTCACTGAGTCCAAATTACTGTTAGATCTCTTGAGGCACAATTATAACTACCAGATTTAGCTTCCAATCTGAAGCAAGCATTAAAAACTATTTATCTAGGGAAATATAAAGATGGGTTCTTTCAACCTTCTTTCTTAGTCTCCCACATGCTGATTAACTGCAGGACCAGCCTTAAAAAGGAGAAAGAGAAGGGAAATTGCATGGAAATGGAAGGAGACCCTCACTGTTATACAAAATTACATATAAGAGGAAGTGAGGGGAAGGGGAAAAAAAGGGGAAAAAAACCAAGAGAGAGAAATGAATTACAATAGATGGGGTAGAGAGAGAATATGAGAGGGGAGGGGAGAAGGGGGGATAGTAGAGGATAGGAAGGGCAGCAGAATACAACATACACTAGTATGGCAGTATGTAAAAACGTGGATGTATAACCAATGTGATTCTGCAATCTGTATACAGGGTAAAAATTGGAGTTCATAATCCACTTGAATCAAATGTATGAAATAAGATATGTCAAGAGCTTTGTAATGTTTTGAACAACTAATAATAAAAAAGAGACTTCTCTTAAAAAAAAAAGGAAAGACCAGCAATACTATTATCCACATTAATATAGCCATGTGAGAGCTGAGGGTATAGCTCAGTGGTACAGTGCTTGTCAAGCATGTGTGAAACCCTGAGTTTGATTTCTAGCCTCCCCCAAAATCAAATATTGCTTATGAGCCAGTTTAACCCTTTCTATGTGAGTTCCCCTTGCCCATATACAAATATCCAGTCATTATCCAACCTTTCATTCTCCCACTAAGCAGCCAGGGTGATCTTTGACTATAGAGGAGGAGGAATGATTGATTATGTCACACTTGAGAAGTAAAAACAGAGTTCAATTCACTTAGAATAAAAAAGTCTTTAGTATGTCTACATGTCCACCCATCAGGCTAGATACTATAAACTTTGTTTAAGGTTAAAAAAGGTGTTTGGGAGCCAGACACAGTAGGGCACACCTGTAAGGTAGCAACTTGGGAGGGCAGAGACATGAGGATTGCCAAGTTTGAGGTCAGGCTGGGCAACTTAGTGAGACTCTGTCTCAAACAAACAAACTGGGGATGCAGCTCAACACAAAACAAAACAATCAAACAAACCCTCTCCTGATATCCTTGTGGAAAAATCCAGAGAAATCAGGAGGAATTGCTAACGTGTGTGTGTGTGTGTGTGTGTGTGTGTGTCTCACTCTGTTGCCTAGGCTGGCCTTGAACTTGTAATCTTCCTGCCTCAACCTCCTAAGTAGCTGGGTCTACAGATGTGCACCATAGTACCTGGCTGGAAATATACTAATGTAAATGCAGTTAGATGGGTTTACAACTGGATAAGCAATCTGTACTTATACTTTTCAGGCTAAGGTGTTTTAAGGAGTGAACAGGACTGTGGCCTTGGGGCCTTCTTAGTATCACTATTTTGTGAACTACTGGATTAAGACATAAACTGGGCATGGTGGCACACATCTGTAATTCCAGTGACTCAGGAGGATGGCAAGTTCAAGGCCAGCCTCAGCAATTTAACAAGACTGCCTCAAAAAATAAAAGGGCTAGGGATATAGCTCAGTGGCTTATCACCTCTGGGTTTAGTTCTTAGACACACACACACACACACACACACACACACACACACAAAGATAAACTGATAGCTGGGACAAAACTGGGAAGAGAATCATGATTCAAAATTCTAAAAGACAGAATCAGGCCAATTCTTAGTGGCTTTTTTTCTGAATATAATATATCTAGTACTTGTTATTTCTGGGGGAAAAGGAAAAGTCCCACTTAATTTATTATATAAGGAAGAACTTTCTAACAAGAATATTTTACCAATGGAACAGTCTTTAGAGTATTCAGAGCTCCATTGATGATTATAATCAAACAGAGGCTTGTGGACTACCTTTCAGGAACCCTACAGGATTTCTACAAAGGGTACACAATCAGACATGATGCTCTCTTAGGTCTGTTCCATCTCAACATTCTCCAACTCCATGAAAAGCAGAGTTGGCTAAAACAACGAGCATTAGGTCAAATGCTCCAAAACTGGGTCTTGGTCTTGGCTTTGGGCTTTTAAGCTTCCTGAAACTCAGCATTACAAATACTTTGAACATCCCACTAAATTAGTATCCTTCCTCCCTTCTTCCTTAAAGGCAGAACTCTGATTCTGAATAGGTGCTACTCACCTTTACTTGTGTTCAAACAACTGGTCTCCAGGTTTGTCAACTGGAGTAAATTAAGACTAGTGTAAACTAGTCTCTTCCCTGTTTTTGTGTCATGAAAAGGAAGATAATATTTGAATGATATATTTACTGGGTTAAGTTAACTGCTCTGCTCTGTGGGTCAGTGGGGTCAAGGGCATCTATATCTCACAGATTTTCTCAAACTCTACTTTCCATCTCTGTGACTAGGGATTGGTTTAAATATGGGCATGTGATGTGACCCAATTCTAATCAACATAAACTGAATAGAATTCTGCTGAAGGAAAAGGTATTCCTCCCCAAGAAAAAGAAGTATCCAGAAAGAACTCTCCTTCTTCTTCCTGACTTGGTGCCTATGTGCCATGTCTAGACCTATAATAATCTGTGAGTGTCTTAAAACATGTTCCCTGACATTCTTTGATTTTTCTTCCCATCAAGAAATAGGGTCTATGTCTTCTCTCCTTGAGTCTGAGATCATGTAACTCCTTGAATAATAGAATGTGGCAAAAAATAACTGCTGGCTTCTAGGTCAATGTATTAAGAAACAGAAAACTTCCAATTCATCTCTTGGAACCCTCACTCTTTTTTTTTTCTTTTTTTTATTATTTTTTTTATTGGTTGTTCACAACATTACAAAGCTCATGACATATCATATTTCATACATTAGATTGAAGTGGGTTATGAACTCCCAATTTTACCCCAAATGCAGATTGCAGAATCACGTCGGTTACACATCCACAATTTTACATAATGCCCAATTAGTAATTGTTGTATTCTGCTACTTTTCCTATCCCATACTATCCCCCCTCCCCTCCCATCTTCTCTCTCTACCCCATCTATTGTAATTCATTTCTCTCCTTGTTAATTTTCCCATTCCCCTCACAACCTCTTATATGTAATATTGTATAGCAATGAGGGTCTCCCTTCATTTCCATGCAATTTCCCTTTTCTCTCCCTTTCCCTCCCATCTCATGTCTCTGTTTAATGTTAATCTTTTCTTCCTGCTCTTCCTCCCTGCTCTGTTCATAGTTGCTCTCATTATATCAAAGAAGACATTTGGTATTTGTTTTTTAGGGATTGACTAGCTTCACTAAGCATAATCTGCTCTAGTGCCATCCATTTCCCTGCAAATTCTATGATTTTGTCATTTTTTATTGCTGCATAGTACTCCATTGTGTATAGATGCCACATTTTTTTTATCCATTCATCTATTGAAGGGCATCTGGGTTGGTTCCACAGTCTAGCTATTGTGAATTGTGCTGCTATGAACATCGATGTGGCAGCATCCCTGTAGCATGCTCTTTTAAGGTCTTCAGGGAATAGTCCGAGAAGGGCAATAGCAGAGTCAAATGGTGGTTCCATTCCCAGCTTTCCCAGGAATCTCCAAACTGCTTTCCAAATTGGCCGCACCAATTTGCAGTCCCACCAGCAATGTACAAGAGTACCCTTTTCTCCACATCCTCGCCAGCACTTGTTGTTGTTTGACTTCATAGTGGCTGCCAATCTTACTGGAGTGAGATGGTATCTTAGGGTGGTTTTGATTTGCATTTCTCTGACTGCTAGAGATGGTGAGCATTTTTTCATGTACTTGTTGATTGATTGTATATCCTCCTCTGAGAAGTGTCTGTTCAGGTCCTTGGCCCATTTGTTGATTGGGTTATTTGCTATCTTATTGTCTAATTTTTTGAGTTCTTTGTATACTCTGGATATTAGGGCTCTATCTGAAGTGTGAGGAGTAAAAATTTGGAACCCTCACTCTTAAGATCTAGCTGTCATACTGTGGGAAAGCCAAGGAGAAGTCAACACAGAAAACAATCAGGGCTTCTAGCACTCACTCCCAGCTAAGCAACCAACCTGAAGCAATACCAAACTGCCAGACCTTAGTGAAGCTGCCTCAGCTGAAACCATGTGGAATGGAGACAAGGTGACCCTGGTGAGACTTGCTCAAACTGCAAAAATCACAGGCAAAAGAAATGGCTGCTATGATTTTAAGTCACTATATTTTATGGTGGATTGTTATAAATAAATATATAATGGATGTACAGTTCTCTGAAAATCATCAGTGGAGACTCTAGTAACAAGCCAAAGATGACAGGCAAAAAGAAAATGTCTGGGTCCTTGATGACACTGTTGTGTCAACAAATAATGGGATCACAATGCCTCAGAACTTATTATGTGAAGTAATATATATTTTTTCAACTTTAAGCTGCTTTTAGTTGGATCTTCTATCACCTAAAATTGGAATATCTTAAATGATATCTTGTTTTTCATCTGTGAAAGTGAGATTAATATAATTGCCCTGCCTAACTCACAGAAAAACCATCTGGGAGAGCAGTTAGTTTTCTCTCTTTTCTTTTTACCATTCACTGACCATACATAAGTGCCAGAAATGGGCATGCACAAATGAGTAAGATAAAGACCCGGGGCGCCCCGGTAGCCCGTGCCTTATCACCCTCCCTGCCCCCCAACAAAAACTTACACTTATTAAGAAACCATGAAAAACAAAGACATATGGAAACAAAAAACTTACTCATACTCTCACTATCTCAGGACAACAACTAATTTAAATTCCAATGTATTTCCTTTCAGACTTTTTGAAGTTTTATATTTTATGTGTGTATGTGCATGTCACTTGTGTGTGTGAGTACACACATGCAAAAAACTGAGATGATGTTGTAGCCAAAATTTACAAGCTATGCCAGGTGTAGTGGCACATGCCTGTAATTCCAGCGACTTGGGAGACAGAGGCAGGAGGATCCCAAGTTTGAGGCTTCCCTGGGTAATTTAGCAAGACTCTACCTCAAAATAAAAAATAAAAAGTCTGGGGATATATCTCAGTAGTAGAGAGCTCCTAGGTTCAATCTCCAGTTCTGCCAATATATATGTATGATTATATCCATAAAGCACTACATAAAAACAAAAAAGAGTTATCCTTCGACTATCCCTTACAATATGCCTCTAAGAAGGTATGAATTAAAACTATTATCTTTAGACTAATTTATAAAATGCAGCTGGTCCTGAAACTGGCAATGAAATAAATAAGATTCTTTTTTCAGAAGCTACCAATGTGTTTGGCCAAGGTAGACCTCTGAGCAGCAATTTGATCGAATAGAAGATGACTGTGTCAAGTTAACTCAAGTTCAAAGAAATATATTGTAAAATTAGACCTATGATTCACAGGCTATTCATTCTTCTCCCAAATGCATTAGAAATGACACACTGGGACTGAGTTATTAAGAATACGTTTTCCTAGGAATTCAAGAGATAATCAACACCTCTGAAATCCTTAATTCAGATACCCTATGCTGACCATCACCTTCTATCCATTTGGCTTGCCTGCTGTTATGGTTTAGATACGAAGTATCCCCCAAAAGCTCAGTCCTTGACAGGGATTAACTGAGTGGTGACTGAGGCTGGTAGGGTGTGGCTGGAGGAGGTGAGCCATTGGGGGCGTGCCTTTGGAGTATATATTTGGTGAACTGAACTTAGCCTCTTTCTCTGTTTCTTTGGCAGCCCTGTACTAACCTGCTTTCCTCTGCCACTTTTCTGCCATGATGTTCTGCCTTACTTCAGAATGACCCAAAGAATGGAGTCAGCCATCTATGGACTAAGACTTCTGAAACCATAAGCCCCCAAATAAGCTTTTCCTCCTTTAATTTTCCTTGTCAGCTTTTTTGGTCGCAACAGCAAAAAAGCTGACTAAAACACCTCAGACTACTACAGGGCTGGGGTTATAGCTTAGTGGTAAAGTGCTTTCTTAGCATGTGTGAGGCACTGGAATGATCCTCAACATCAAATATTAATTAATTAATTAATTAATTAAAGGTCCATTGATAACTAAAAAAAGACTACTTCAAAATTTTTCAGTTCTTATCAAACCCTCCTATCAAACAAACTCTCCATCACTCCTGCCTCCACCCAGCAAAGAACGCTTAGTGCAAAACTGCATTCATGCTCTTGCACAAATTCAAGGGTACTTACTCCTCTAGACTTTCACAGGCTCCATTTGACAGAACTTGTCCCTGGATGAACCTAGCTGCCTTTTCTACAGCTGCACATGGCTGGCCTGCAATGGCTCAAATTATCATCTCTATTCAGATGACTACTCCCAAGCGGCAGAGCTTGAGACAGGAGTGGTTCATTTGGGAGGCAGGCCTGGGAAGCAGAATGAAGGAGTGGGGGAAGCAAGACAGAAGGGACGCCAGGCTAACAAAGACTGCATTATTAAGCTGGCTAACACTATGGCAAATGGTGATCCACAGGAGACTAGATAGATTGGACCCCAGGTTATCCATGTAAAGAATAGAGAGGCTGAGGCTTTATCTACTCCCTGAGTTTGGGGTGGCCTTATCGGTTTTAGCTTCCCCATAGATCTCACCAGTCCCAAAGCTGCTTTCTCTAGCATAGGAGAAATCCCTAAGACAGAAAAGAAGAGAAGCAATATATACTGGGATACATGCTTGGGTTCCCAGATGTTGGCAATGTACATAGAATCCTTCATACAATTGCATGGACATATTGCTGAGTATGCAAGAACCTGCTACAGGCCCCAAATTTAGCTCTATAGGCTAGATATCCATTCCTGCCTCCATACTAAGTCTGTAAAATCCCTATGGCATTTCTCCTTTTAGATGTCCCACAGACACCTCCAACTAAACATAACAGAAACATAGAGAAGTATGAAGTACACTCATGGATTTAAACTCTTTGATAGCATTTGCTGATGGCAACTGCACAGAGATCTCTAAATTGCAAGCGGTTTTGCCAATGAATGGGGCTTTGAGAACACCTGCCAGACTCTGGAACCCAGGCATCAGTCATTCTTTCTGGATAGGGACATGTCAATCAATTAGACTGTCCCATCCTTAAAGAAGGGGTGCACTGTCATCTCCACACTCTGGGGTGATGTACCTCCTGTTACTGTCAAAGGTCATACTGCTAACCAGGTCTAGGATACAGGCTGTTTGTCACTTAACTGATACCCATGTAAAACATATTGTCTAATAGAGGTTCAATTGTCTTCCCTCTCAAAATGTAATAAAACAAGTTTTGTTTCCGATTACATATTTATTTAAATATTCCTAATCAATATTCCTCTGTTCTCTTTTGAATTGGTCACAACATCTGTCCTTTCCCTCTCAAATAAATAACATGTTTATATGGATGTGAGCAACATGATTTGAACCTTTTTTGAAAATACCTCCTAACCACTCTGATGCTTTCATTTTCTAATTTGTGTGTGTGTGTGTGTGTGTGTGTGTGTGTGTGTGGTGCTGAGGATTGGACCCAGGGTCTTGTGCATGCGAGGCAAGCACTCTACCAACTGAGCTATATTCCCAGCCCTTCATTTTCTAACTTTTAATCATCTTTCTACTAATCTTGTGTTCATTTTGGTTTGGTTCATATGGTCATTATTTCCCATCATTGGCAGAAATGATTGGAATCCAATTGTTTTTGGTATTGGGGATTGAACCCAGGAGTGCATTGCCACTGAGCTACATTTATAGTTCTTTTTTATTTTGAGGCAGGGTCTCATTAATTTACTGAGGGTCTAAGTTGCTGAGGCTGGCCTCGAACTTGTGATCATCTTGCCTCAGCCTCCTGAGTCACTGGGATTAGAGGTGTGACCCACTGTGCCAAGCATAGAAATTTGATTTTAGGGTCCGAACATCTGCAGATCTTTCTAAAAATCTATTCACAGTTTATAGAAATCTAGTCTCCAATTGGGTGAGAGGCAACAGAAAATCATCTAGTCTGTCTTTTTATTACCTTGTTTGTTTATTTAAGCTCAAATCCATTAAGAATCTCATGTTACTTAGGAGAACTGCTATTTGAAATCTGGGCTGGAGGAATTTTCTGATTTTTTGTTGACACTTGACCCATGCCTGAAATTGTAACGTTGAAACTATAAGCTCTACTTCTCTGTGCCTGTATGGCTATCTATAATTCAGAAACATTTTTACCATTGGATAGTGTTGACACATTAGTTTATAAAGTCTCTTAATGGAACTCTCTTCTGACTGTCATTTCTAGACAAATAATTGCTTACATAAATTAAATGTAATTAAAATTTATAAAATATGAGAAATGAATCATTGAAACTTGAAATATGCTAGCTTAAAAGTATATATTCTAGAAATGAATACAAAATCAGAGTTACATTAATTTATGTAAGTCTTTGGCAAATAAGACTAGTTTAAGAGTTTGGATTTAATGTAAACAAGTATGTCTTCTCTGATTTATCAGTGTTATCTATAATAAAAACACATGTTTTTGTTTTGGGGTTTTATTTTTTTGCTTCTTGGGAATGTTTTTCCTAACTTATGCAGTTTTCTAATAAAATTAGCTAGAAATACTCATATTGAATATTTGAGATTGTGAAAAACTTAAATTTACATTGAAGCAAATTAAATAATTGTTTGGGTAAACTTGTATTTCCATAGTAATGAGGCTTTGTAGTATGTCACCTTAAAGAACATTTTCAAGATCTTGAGACAACTGGAGATTTTATCTGCAATGATGTTTATATCATTTGTATATAAGACAGAATATTGAAAAATTAATTAGTAAGCATAATATAAGTTTATATACTTTTGCTTCTTATTTGTACATGTACAAAGAGGTTCTGTCTTTGGGTCTGTAAATGAGTATGTTCATTTTTGCCATTTTATGAAACCAAATAAGGGAAGTATGTAGCTGCATAAAGCTGTGTTAGGTGTATCCATGAGATCTGCTAGTCTGCTGTAATGACAGAATTTCAAAATTGGCCATTTCCTAATTTCCTTCTAGGACAAGTGACTACTTAAAAATTAAGATACATGAGTGGAATTCTATTAGGAATCTTAAGATATTAAGACTAAAGTACAATGAATTGTAACTTTAGTATGGGAAAGACAAAGAACAGTGGAGGACAAAACCTGAACGAACAAAGAAAGCTACAGAAATTCTGCAGAAAGAGAAACTGAAAAGGAGCACAAGTTTATGTTATTTTTTTTTTTTTTTGCCAAATATGGCTCAGTTTTAATGAGTTTATTTGTTAGACCATCAAACAGTTTGTGGGGCTGGCCACAGTGGTGCACAGCTATAATCCCAGTGACTAGGGAGGCTAAGGCAGGACGATCGCAAATTCAAGGTGAGCCTCAACAACTTAGTGAGATGGTGTCTCAAAATAAAAATAAGAAAAAGCTGGGGGTAGCTGAGTGGTAAAGTACCCCTGGATTAAATCCCTAGTACCATGTACATGCACACATATACACACAAGCTTGTCAGTCCTTTAGGATCAAATATTGCATTGAAACAAACCTAAAATTTGATTTGCCATCCATGGAGGTGAAGTATTGGTCTGTTCTCTTAATAAGAGGTGGTATAAGATCACTCTTTATCTGTACTGGTTTCCTATGACTGCTGTGACAAATTACCACACATTTGGTGGCTTAGAACAGCGCACATTTATTCTCTTACACTTCTGGAAGAAGTCCCAGATCAGTTTCACTGGGCTAGAATGAAGGTATCAATAGGACCATGCTTCTCCCAGGGCCTCTGGGGCAGAATCCAATTTCCTTGCCTTTTTCAGTTTCAACAGCTTCATTCCTTGGCTCTAGGCCCCCTCTTCCATCTTCAAAGACAGCAGTGTAGCATCTTCTTCTTTTTTTAAATAGTTAAGAGACTTTATTCTAATAGCTATAATTATAGTGCTTGTCAAAATGAAAACTGAAAACAAATATACAAAATAGTTGATTATTAATCATGTATTGAAAGCATTAAGAGGTTCTATGACACCAAATAAATCAGTTCTGAGGTTTCCACAAGAAAATTTAACAGCTCCAGTCTCTTCAGTGTTTATCAAAATACAAAAGGGCTGGGGATGTAGCTCAGTTGGTAGAGTACTTGCCTCTCATGCACAAGGCCCTCGGTTCCATTCCCAGCACCACAAAAAAAAAAAAAAAAAAAAAAAAAAAGAAAAGAAAAAGAAAAAAGAAAAAAAAGTAGCAGTCATCTTTTTTGATGGCATATTCGACCCTTGTGGGCTGAGGGAGGAGGCTACTTCACATATGGAGGTTGGGGTGCTCCGGGGCCTGTGGGTCTGGAGTGGACCAACACTCCTAGCTTCCACGCACTTGCAAAGGCGAGACCCAGATCTGCTATCATGCTGAGTGGATGCAAGAGTGAGCAGATGCTGGGAACATGGGCTGCCGCTCTGGCCATATGCCAACCAAGGGTACATCTGGGCCTGTGTCCCCTGCAATGGACCTCTCAGCCCACCCTCAGGTGACCATGTGAGTACAAGTACAACACAATGCTCTGGAATGTAGGTGACCCAAAGACAGGTGAATCATGGGTCTCTATTGTGACTATGCAGTTGATAGTGGTTTGTGTCAACATCCTGTGTTCCCAGAGGGGAATGGCTGACCTGCTGGACTCGCATTCAGGCTGTACAGTTTGGATTAAAAACCATCTACCAAATGGATCCCAACACCAACCTACAGCCCAGGAGGCCAGATGCCCACATGCCTAAATCCCTTTCTCAGTATTGACAATGAGTTCTCTTTTTACAATAAAAAAAGAGTAATATTGATTAGGAGTACCAGAAATAGCCTAAGTGGAAAAAGAAACTCTTTACATTAAGTAAAACCTGGCTGCAGGCTGTGTCTACACATGTACTGCACAGTGCAATGCACACTGACCAACTCATAGAGACAACTTCTGCCACTCAGGACCACATTTGCCACATGAGAGGAAAGTGAGGGTGGAGAGGAGGAAGTGAGGGGGTTGGGGATTCTGGTTCACTTCTGGTTCTGGAGCTGATTGGACAGCCAGTCCAGTCTTTCATAGATCCTGTCCCCACTGGTGGCACAGGTGGCCTGAATGTACAGTTCTATGACATAGTGAGTGCAGCCCCAGCTTGTCTGTGATTTTGGCCACATTCATGACATTTGAGAGGTCCTGCTTGCTGGCAAACATTAAGAGGATGGTGACCCAGAGCTCATCTTTGGCTCGCATCCTCACAAGCTCCTCACAGGCCTGTTCACATGTTCTCCATCACAAAGATCAAGGCTTGGTGTTCTGGAAGTAGTGGTGCCAAATCTTTGGGCCACCCATGTCCCACACAGTGAAGCTGATGTTCTTGTCCTCAATGGTCTCTACATTGAAAGCTACGGTGGGAATGGTGGTCACAATTTAGCCCAGCTTCAGTTTGTATAGAGGAGTCATCTTCCCTGCAGCATCCAGGCCCATCATACACATTTCTTTTTTGCCAAAAAGACCCCTGAAGAGGTTTGCAAAGATATTCCCCATCCTTGTGGGTGGTGGAAGTGACACTGGCCAGAGTCCTCAGTGGTGGCTGCTCCAAGCCAGGTGTTGGTTTTGCTCCCACAAGATGGCAGTGCTGATAGTGGCCATGTCAGTGCCTCACAGTGCTTCGGTCTTTGCACTGTCTTCTGCCTCTGCAATCTTAAGGGCTCATCTAGGTAACCTCATCACAATCTCTTTACCTTCAAATTTTCTTTTGCCATATAAAGGAATATTAACAGGTTCCAGGGTTAGAAACTAAATATTTTTGGGAGGGCATTATCCAGTCTACCACATTACCTATGTAATCCTGCCCCAATAACAGAGATTCCAGATATGATCACAATGATACCATTTTAGTCAGCTTTTGTGTCACTGTGAGTAAAAGACCTAACCAGAACAATTTAGAGGAGGAAAAGTTTATTTTGGCTCATGGTTTCAAAGGCCCAGTCCATGTTTGACAGACTCCATAGGTCAGGGCCCCAGATGATACGGAACATCATGGTAGAAGAGCATGGCTGAAGAAAGCAGCTCAGGATGTAGAAAACAGAAAGGAAATAGAGAGCTCTGCTCACCAAGGACAAAATGGGAACCCCAAAGACATGTACCCAGAGACCTATTTCTTCCAGCTATACCCTACCTGCCTATAGCTACCGCCCAGTTAATCCACATCAATGGATTAATCCGCTGATTATATTAAGACTCTCATAACCTGATCATTTCACTTCTGAACATTCTTGCACTGTCTCACACAGGAGCTTTTGGGGGACACCAGATATCCAACCTATAATAGACCCTTTTTCCCATGACATTATCAAGCAAATAATCATTCTTTTTCAAATAAAAGAAACACAAATTCTACATTTATGAGGATACTAAGAGCTTTTGTATGTTTATCTAAATACTGTATTGTCACATTAATTAATAGGTAGCCAATCTACAAATATAAAGATTCATTTACTATACTTAGGCATCCATGACCCTATTTTTATTTTTAATTTTAAATTTTGGTACTGGGGACTGAACCCAGGAATGCTTTACCACTGAGCTACATCCTCAGTCCTTTTTATTTTTTTTATTTATTTTTATCTCCAGATAGGATCTCTCTACATTGCTAAGGGTCCTGCTAAATTTCTGAGGCTGTCCTTGAATTTGCAATCCTCCTGCCTCAGCCTCCTGAGTCACTGGGATTATAGGCATGTGCCATCATGCCTGGCTCATGATCCTATCTTTTTTTTTTTTTGGTACCAGGGATTAAACTCAGGGGCACTCAACAATGAGCCACATCCCCAGCCCTATTTAGTATTTTATTTAAAGACAAGGTCTCACTGAGTTGCTTAGCACCTTGCCATTGCTGAAGCTGGATTTGAACTCAAATCCTCCTGCCTCAGCCTCCTGAGCTGCTGGGATTATAGGTGGGTGCCAATGCACCTGGCTCATGATCCTATCTTAATTCTCAAATCTCCTGGCAGCCTTTCTATTTTTGCCTTCCAAAATCAAATTTAAAAAAAAGAAATAAAATTAAAACATTACAATATCTCTTTAAATGTTTTTATTAGTGCATTATAATTATATATAATAGTGGAGTTCATTTTGATATATTCATAAATGCATATAATATAATTTACTCCACTTTTAATTGCTAATATTTCCCTACATCATAATATATTTTGCACTTAAAATTGTGTTGGAGATTTTCCAGAGAAATCTTGGAAATAAAAAGATTTGTTCTTTAGAATCGTTTGTTCACCTTGTAAGTGATGTCAGAAAAATTAGCTTCATTTTCTGTGTTAGTATTGATGAGTTGCATGGGAAAAAGGCAAAGCGAAGGAGGTGCTCAGCCTTCCCTAGAATAATTTGAACAGGAATATTATTAATGTAAATACAGAAGCCCTCTCTATCTTTGTATTCTGCAACTGTGATTTGACCAAATGCACATTGAAAACATTAGAAAAAAACTGTTCTGAATACATACAAACTCTTTTTTGTAATTACTCCATAAACAATCCAGGATAACAACTATTTACCAAGCATCTACATGTACTACATGTGATAAATCATCTAGAGATAATTTAAAATATAGGGAAGGGCCAGGTGTGGTGGTACATGCCTGTAGACCCAGCTACCTGGGAGGCTGAGGCAGGCAGGAGGATCACTTGAGTTTAAGAATTGGAGCCCAGACTGGACAACATAGCAAGACCTATCTCCAGAAAGAAAAAGTATAGGGAAAGGATATGCACACGTTACATACAATATAATACCATTTTATAGAAGGGATTGAGCATCCCCCAATTTGGGCATCTGCAGGAATCCCGGAACCAATCCCTCTTGGGTAGTGAGGGACAACTATATTTCAAAAGTTCTAGTTGGGGCTGGGGATATAGCTCAGCTGGCAGAGTGCTTGTTTCACATGCACAAGGCCCTGGGTTCAAACCCTAGCACCACAGGAAAAAAAAAATGTTCTAGGTTGTATGGGAAGTTCCTAGGGATTTGTCAGTGCCCCTAACTACCATTATATATTTTTAATTATCAGGGTCCTTTTGGTGCTTTCCCTCATGATATTAGGCAACAAAATTACAGTGATATCAGTCACCATCAGTATATTTCTAAAAATATTTGGTCACAATTTTCCTTCTTAAATTTAAAAAAAATATTTTAGTTGTAGATGAACATAATAACTTTATTTTATTTTATTTATTTTTATGTGGTATTGAGGAGGGAACCCATTGCCTCACACATGGTAGACAAACCTACTACTACTGAGCCACAACCCCAACCCTCCTTCTTAAATTTTATCAACACCTTCTACCAGTGATATTTATTTATTTATTGGTAGTGGGGTATGTAACCCAGGTTCTTGAGCATGCTAGGTATGCACTTATAGCACTGAACTACATCCCCAGCCTCACGAGTATTTTTGTTTGTTTGTTTGTTTTTGGTATAAGGGATTGAACTCAGGGGCACTCGACTACTGAGCCACATCCCCAACCCTATTTTGTATTTTATTTAGAGACAGGGTCTCACTGAGTTGCTTAGCGCCTTGCTGTTGCTGAGGCTGGCTTTGAACTCATGATCCTCCTGCCTCAGCCTCCCAAGCCACTGGGATTATAGGTGTGCACCACTGTGCCTGGCCTCACCAGTGATTTTTAATTGAAGATGCACATTAAATATTTCTTTGAAGCTTTATTAAAATATAGTTATCTAGAATCTACACTTCTTCAAAAATAGACTAAATAATTATGCTTATATAATTTGTTTAAAATGTTTTTGCTTTAGTTTTATTATCTTACTTTGCATGTCACAAAAAAAATTTCCCTTCAGTTTTATTATGTTGGTCACACACTCCCTCAAGACTGTTCTCTTGTGAAAACTGTCACAAGTCATTGGTGAACCACAGGCATTATAAGTTTCTGTCATCTCACCTAGTTTTTAATGCATGCTGATGCTTCCCTAAGGGCCTACTATTAGCTACAGGCTATAGATTTTTGTCTTCAACCAAGAAAGATTGTCTCAGAGCCTATGAAATAGGACAAGACCCCAGACAGTTCTGAGAAAAGGCTATTAGGCACAAGCTCCTCATGTTATCACATAACCAACTAACACTAAGTCACTAGTCAGGGTCAGAATTTCCAGAACAACTTACTTGACAAAGTTAACATAAAATCCAGCAGAACAAGAGCTATGTTTACAAAGTCCAAACCAGTCCTTTTCTCCTCCCCACCCCTGCCTAAATAAACACATGAAAACTCTTGAAAGTGAGTTGTGATATGCTTTTCTAAAAATTCAAGGGACCCTAACACATCCATATTAAAGAGCTTTGTCTCTCCAGCAGAGACATCAAACAGTTTCTATCTAAAGGCCCTTTTCAGGATAAGGAGCCTCAACAATAGGTAGGAAGGCCAGGCTCTTGTTCCCACTGTGCCACCCACTTGCCATATGACCTTCACCAAGCTGATCACCAGTCTCTGGGCCTCAGTTGATAAATGGAGATCTTAAAAAAGAACCTTGTCCTCTGAACACCATTTACCCATTTTCAATAAAGATCTTTTCCTAGGAAAAAAACATAGTCTGGTAATCATATACGTCAGTCGGACCTCTGAAATTACATTATTATTATTATCGCAATTATTATCAACCATTATCATTATTTGCAGTACTGATGATTGAGCCCAGGGGTGCTCTACCAATGAGCTACATCCCCAGCCCTTTTTATTTTTTATCTTGAGACAAGGTCTTGCTAAATTGCTCAGGCTGGCCTCGAACTTACTATCCTCCTGCCTCAGCCTTCCAAGTCTCTGGGATTTACAGATGTGTGCCACAATGCCCAGCTGAAATAATTTTTCAACTTCATTTTATGGAAACTGATAGGCCCCTCATACTGTAAAATGCACTGAGAGAGACCAGAACCCAGTCCTCCTCCTTCTCCTTTCACTATCTTGCCAGCAGGTGTCATGAAAAGTCCCTTCCACAGGTGAGTTGTTGCATTCTTTTCATCCTCATTTTAGAACTCAAATGTCTCATAATCACAGTAGTTAACCTGCCCCCTTGTTGCTAATTGGTTTCCTTAATAGCTTTTGCTTTAACAGAAATTTAGTGACATTTTCATCAGTGTTATTCTAAAGTTCCAAATGTAAAAAGGATGACTCTTTGGTGTTCAGGAAGACTCAGAAGGAAAAATGATACAAAATAAGGTCCTATTCACTACCTTTCTTCAGATTTAAATTTATACTCATATGCCAGGCACAGTGGTACACACCTGTAATCCTAGTGACTTGGGAGGCTAAGGCTGGAGGATCACAAGTTTGAGACCAGAATAGGCAACTTATTGAGATCCTGTACAACTTAGTGAGACCCTGTCACAAAATAAAAACTAAAAGGGACTGGGGATAAAGCTCAGTGGTGAAGAGTCCCTGGGATCATTCCCAGTACAAAAAACAAACAAACAAACTAAAATCATACTCAGAAGAATACAATAAAACAAAGGAATTATCCCAATCCATTCAAACTGTCATTTTTTGACTGATACTGGTCAATGAACTGTTTGTTACAGGTTGGAAACTGAGAATTGGCACAGAGGAATCTTTACTGCAATCTAATCTGGCTTTGTCACAAAATTTAAATGAGTGGGTTCATATTCTTGAACAGGATATATATCAGTCCAGTGTTAAGTGACAAGTCAAAAGTGAGCTGAATCCTATTAATATGACCAGATGTTAGTTCACAAAGAACTAGAACATGAAAACAAGAAAATTTTCTAATGCCAACCCTATATGAAAGATAGTTGGAGAAGCATTGTAATATACTACTCATTAAATTAAATAAGATTAAATAAGATCAATCAGCCTGAGGATTGTAGACCTAGAATTAATTTATTGTGGGAGTAATAAACTCAAGTACCTATAGTGGACAGAAAGTTGCTAAGTGAAATGAGTCAGATATGGGACTCTAGGGAGGAGTGAGGACTTTGGCAAATCAAAGGCCCAGTCTTATTGGGGCAACAGCTGCTCATTTCTATATGATTATAAACAAGTATAGGTTCATTTAGATTTTAAGAGAGGCTAGGAATCAAGACTTTCATGTAAAAAGTTCTCTTTTTTTTGGTATAAGGGATTAAACTCAGAGGCATTTAACCACTGAACCACATTCTAAGCCCTTTTACTTTACTTTTATTTTTATTTTATTTTGGTATCAGGGATTGAACCCAGGGGTGCTTAACCACTGAGCGACATCACCAGTTGTTTTTAATTTTTATTTTGAGACAGGGTTTCACTCAGTTGCATAGGGTCTCACTAAATTGCTGAGGCTGGCTTTGAACTTGTAATCTTCCTGCCTCAGCCTCCTGAACTGTTGGAATTACAAATGTGCACCACCATGTCTGGCAGAAGTCCTTATTTTTTAATATTAATAGTTTATTAATTTTCTTTTATGTTGTCTGTGTAAACCTAGCAACCTATTTGCAGACATAAGCTGCCACTTTGTAATGTGCACTTTAGGAAGGAATGTATTACAGGTGAGTAAAAGGATCCATTTATCGTCAATCCCATTTTGGCCACAACAGGCCCTTTCTAAAGAGGCAGACCATTTCCCTTTGGCCACATCCTGCAGGATCTGTCACATTCAGAATCAGAGACCAAGGGACTTTAAAACACCTCTGCTCCCAAAAAGAATGATTTGGGTGGGAAGCCAGCCTAGATTCTAGGCCTTAAGTTCATGCCAATACCAAGCCAGTGCTACTCTCCAAGTTCCCCCCAAGCTAGATTCTTGTGCTCATCTATGCTCAGAGGTGATATTTTTTCTTTTAAAAGCAGATGGTTTATTTAAGAAATTATTTAAAATCTATTTTGTCCTAGGGGTTGTGAAGTAAAAAAAAAAAAAAGATACTTAATCCTGATCTTGAGAACTTCAGTGTAGAAGACATCATCCACATATGTTGCTTCAAATATTCCATATGAACTAATAACCACCAAGTTCTTGTCCCCAGGACTATATTTCAGAATGCCTCCTTGGTAACAGAAATGAGAACCTATCTCACAAGGTCCTAAAATACCTAAAATGATGTTTTCTGCTATGTGGAACCATGCCATACCCTGGCAGACCCTGACAACAATGTGACCACAGACCTGATTAGCAGCTTTCTTCTTCTCTCTCAGATTTCAGTGTTCCCTCTCCCAAAAGGGTACTGGTCACCAATGGTGTCCTCTCCACAGGGCCCAAGCTACAGGGAACCTTTCCTCATGTTCCCTCACTCATCTTTCAAAAAGGCATAAAAGGCCTAAACTTAGGTGGGCTCATGCCTTCCCAAGGGCAACAGTTCTCTCTGCACCCCCTTTTCTTTGCAAGCTTAAGTTTTCTTACACACATGGAAGGGGCATTTGGCTGAGTTCTGGATTAGCATGCTGCCATGCCGGTCAGAGTCCCCATGTTTCCTGTGAACACCACAATCACAACTGAGCATAATACATAAAGGGACAGTAGTGTCCCTGATGATCTTCCCAGGCCCCTTGACTCTGCAGAAGGCTTGCCAGCAAGGGCTCATTCAGGTTCAACCTCCAAACCCCTTTATTTTTTTTTAATTGGTTGTTCAAAACATTACAAAGCTCATGACATATCATATTTCATACATTTGATTCAAGTGGGTTATGAACTCCCATTTTTACTACGTATACAGATTGCAGATTCACATTGGTTACACATCCACGTCCAAACCCCTTTAAATACCATTCAGAGTCTGAAAGAGCTAGGTTCCTTACAAGAGTCACACTGACCACTGGTGTCAACTACTGTGTGGACTGTAAGGTGATCACCTGACCACATTAAACCATTCATATGACATGGTTAATCCACTCACTATGATTTCTCCTGACCTGAATGAATTCCTCTGCAATGCTGTCCTGAGAAATACCTAAGGAGCTGTTTTGGGATATAATAAGGAGCCAAAGCCATAAGTCAAATAAATAGCTTCTAAGCATCAGAGAGATATCTAACCAACATAGCAAGATCTGAGTATAATGAGTACCCCTTAACATTGCCCATCTTAGAGGCACTCACTCTCCACAGAAGGATATGGGACTAGGAGAAATCCAGGCCCTGGACACTGAGATGTTTCACTGCAGGGAAGAGAGGGGCAATGGTGTCTCTACCATGTGATCAGCTGAAGGGGACCCTCCACCTGCAGTCTCTGGGGAGAGGCCTGCTTGCTACTTGCATGAGCAGCGCAGGAAGAGATGAACTTGGCCAAGGAGTGCTTCAAGGCTCTATGTGGAATCACAGCTTTGTGGGGTAGATGTCCTGACCATGAGGTTGCTATAAGTGTGAGGACCTGCGGGCATTATGTGGCACTAAAGGCTTCTTGGGTTTCTACATGCACAGCGTCCAAGGAGCCCTAAGCACAACCCTGACACTGTTTCCTTCATCTTCAGGCTGCTCCTGGGCATTAGCCAAAGGCCAAGCCAGGTGCTTCTGCTTCCACAGAGGCAGAGAGGCTGAGTCAGCACCAGGCACAGGGAGCACAGAGGAAACCAGAGTGTGGCCTGCCTGGCATGTCCATTTCCTCCCATCCCCTTCCTCTGCGTGGCACTCTCCTGTCTCTCCCCAAGGGGCAGCAGGGGGTGGTTGTCACAGCCAGTGGCCGTGTCATCCAGGAACCACCTGAGCACCAGGCCCAGCTGCTCCTTGGGGAAGCACATGTATTTGGCCCCCAATGGTTCTATGTTGCTCTGTGAAATACATAACCATTGACAGGTTAGGTCTTCCTTGTGAGATTGATGATGTTGTTTATATGGAATATATTAATATATTAATAAGTACATTTTGATTTAAGTCACATCTTTAAAAAAAATCTTCATCTGAAAGCAAAAACATACTACACAAGTCTGCTCCTTCAACCACCATTTGACCCAGCTATTGCCCTTCTCGGACTATTCCCTGAAGACCTTAAAAGAGCGCACTACAGGGATACTGCCACATGGATGTTCTTAGCAGCACAATTCACAATAGCTAGACTGTGGAACCAACCCAGATGCCCTTCAATAGATGAATGGATAAAAAAATGTGGCATTTATACACCATGGAGTATTACGCAGCACTAAAAAATGATAAAATTGTGGAATTTGCAGGGAAATGGATGGCACTAGAGCAGATTATGCTAAGTGAAGCCAGCCAATCCCTAAAAAACAAATGCCAAATGTCTTCTTTGATATAATGAGAGCAACTAAGAATAGAGCAGGGAGGAAGAGCAAGAAAAAAAGATTAACATTAAACAGAGACATGAGGTGGGAGGGAAAGGGAGACAAAAGGGAAAATGCATGGAAATGGAGGGAGACCCTCATTGTTATACAAAATTACATATAAGAGGTTGTGAGGGGAAGGGGAAAATAAACAAGGAGAGAAATGAATTACAGTAGATGGGGTAGAGAGAGAAGATGGGAGGGGAGGGGAGGGGGGATAGTAGAGGATAGGAAAGGTAGCAGAATACAACAGTCACTAATATGGCATTATGCACAAATGTGGATGTGTAATTGATGTGATTCTGCAATCTGTATTTGGGATAAAAATGGGAGTTCATAACCCACTTGAATCTAATGTATGAAATATGATATGTCAAGAGCTTTGTAATGTTTTGAACAACCAATAAAAAAAAAAGTCTGCTCCTTCTACAAAGTACTCCACCACTACAAACGGGGGTCCATGACTGCAACTGCTCATGTCAGGAACCTGGGAACCACTCAGCATCTCCTCTGCCTCACCTTCATATCTAATTAATTACCATGGTCATTCCACATCCACATTCTTAATATTGCTCCAATAAGTCAGTCTGACTATTCCACTCTAAGCCATTATGACTGTCACCTTGGCAACCATAGCAGCCCACTTACTGGTCTTCCTGTTTCTCCTTTCACTCTCTTCCAATCCATTTTCCAGAGTAATCAGTTTCTAAAAGTAAATCTGATCATGACACTGTGTTGCTGAATGCTCGTCAGTGCCCTCCCATTGCCTTTGGGACAAAGCTTGAAATCCTGGCATGCTTTTTCCTGTTTTTTTCTCACCTGCCTTATCCGCTTTATGTGCCAGCTTTAATATAAACCTATGTTCTGGAAATGCATGGAAATGGGAAATCTCATCTCCCAGGCTTAGTTAGATTCCCCCAATCTCCCCCTCACACTTTGCAGGATTTATCTGCAACAAAATGAATACATGATTCATTGTTTCATGTCTATTTATCCTATTCTAAGATGATAGGGCCTGCCCACCTTATTCACCACTTTATCCTCAGAGACCAGCACAGGGTCTGAAATGCAGAACATACTCAATAAAAACTCACTGCATCCATAAATGAAACAACACAAATCTAACTTCAAATCCTGGCTTCTCTGCTGGACCATGAATGTAATTTCCCTCTTTAGAAAGATGAAGAAAATATTTTCCACCTCACAGGGACATGGAAAATGAAATGCTATGATGTTCATCACACTGCCCGGCACAAAGCAAGTCATTATGAAGATCAACATTACCACCTAAAATGGGAGAGAGAAGGGCACTGTCAAGTCCAGGCAGGCCAAATGGCAGACTGTAGGGACCTTCCAAGAGCAGAACAACCTTGTTCTCTTTACCTGGGCTTCAGCCCAACACATTTTCCAAGGTTCGGTGACTTCATCAAGCCTCTGGTAAGAACTGACTAAATTCACAGTGTCTCAGGATGGCTAAACTCACCCTAGGCTGAAACTCATAAATATGGTGTTTATTATTTGTTCACACTGAAAAAGAAAACTTTTATATGAAATACACACAACAGGCAAATCCACAGAGACAGAAAGTAGATTAGTGGTTGCCAGAGTCTAGGGGCACAGGAAATGAGGAGTGACTATTAATGGGTAGGGATTTCTTTTTGGCATAATGAAAATGTTCTATAAATAGATAGTGGTGATGATGGCCCAACAACACTGTGACTATACTAAAAGTTACTAAATTGTACACGAAAAAATGGTCTAATTTAAAACTTTATATTATATAAATATTATAATATTAAAAAAGCAACTCTGCTTATTTTTCTTACCAAACCCTTCCAAGGCCAAATTCATCATTGTTTGCTCAGGAGCACAGAGTTAGAGAGTAGAAGGTAATAGAATTTGAATCCTGAATGGAATCAGGTTCTGATGGACTCCAGGTACCTCTCCTGTCAAGAGGACAGATATTTCTATTGGTCTAGAACACATTTAGATGGCATGGCAGATACTGTTTTCTGTCTATTCAATATTCATCCCTCCTATTGTCTTTTAAGAAAACACAGTTTTGTTCTAAGTGAAACCCAACCCCAGGACATCATGAGTAACCTAATCCAATGTCCCCAAACTTCTCTGATAATAGGATCACTTGGATTCACTGTTAAAAAACAAAAGAGAAAATAAAAAGATATACCCTGGGCCTCCATCTCCCAACCCATACCCAACAAGTCAGTTTCCAGAGATGAGTTCTGGTAATCTATATATTTAACAAGGCTCCAAGTAATTCTAATCATCTTTACGAGATTATGAAGAATACTGCTACTAGCTTTTTGTAACTGTGACCAAAATACCTGACAAGAACAACTTGGAGGAAGAAAAGTTTGTTTTCAGCTCATGGTTTCAGAGGTCCAGTCCATTGTCAGCTGACTCCTCTGCTATGGCCTGAGGTAAGGCAGAATATCATGGATGAAGGGTATGGATGGAGGAAAGTTGCTCAATTCAAGGCAGCAGGAAGCAGCGAGGGAAAGAAAGGAGCCAGGGACAAAATATAATCCCCAAGGGTGACCCCCCCCCCAGTGACATACTTCCTGAAGCCACACCCCCCATAGTTACTACCTAGTAATACATTCAAATTATTAATCCATCAAATGGACTAATCTATCAATTAAGTTATAGCTTTTAAAATCTAATCACCTCACCTCTGAACACTCCTGCTTTGCCATGTGAACTTTTTGGGAGACATCTCATATCCAAACTTTAATACACTGGTTTAAAACATTGGTGGCTATCATTCCTATGCCTGATTTTCCAAGCATCTCTCTCAATCAGGTGACCTTATGATCACTTCTGGTCAATGATACCTAAAGTAAATTCCACCAGGGAAATTTCTGGGAAAGTTATACTTGGTAATAAAAGGAGAAAGTCATCTGCTCCTCCCTCCTCAGCCCTTCTTCCTATCTTGAATGCAGCTATGATGGTTGCAAACATAGTAACAACCCAAGACAAAGGCCAATGGATCTGCAGGGAACATCAACTTCTCCACTGCTGAAATAATGCCAGCAATTACACACCTCCAATTTCTTGTTACATGAGCCAAATCAACACTGGGTTGTTTAACCTATAATCAGGTGTTTGTTCCATGTACCAAATGTATTCCCAAACATATGATAGACAGTTCCAAAATTTGCCTGTGACACATCCTAGCCCACATTCCATTTATAAGGGCCTTGCCCCTTCTGGGTGAGGGATTCCTTCCTCAGATACATTAAAGTAGTGATTTGGGTTGCATAGATGGCAGCCATTTGTCTATTTAACAAGCTCATGCCTACTTCCTCTTTTCAGGTCTAACTGATTTATCATTTAACTCTCAGAGGACATATATTTTTTTCCAACCTCTTGGGATATCTCACAGATATCTCTTGTGATACTGACAAGGGATATTTAGAAGATAGATTTTATTTTCCTGAACGAAATTCTGTCTGAAAAACCACAAGGGTTAGCAAACATTTTCTGTAAGGAGCTAGACAATAAATATTTTAGGCTTTGTGGACCATATGCTTCTGCTGTAACTATTCATCTCTATGACACTGTAGCCCCAAAACAGCCAGAGACAGTATACACATGAAAAAGGATAGCTGTGTTCCATATAAAATTTTATTTACAAAAACAGGCAGTGCCCTGATTAGGCCCATAAGGCAGTCTTCACTATCAAAAACTTGAGAAAAAATGGATCTGCTTATAAAAATCATCAGGTTATCACTACATCTGATTTTTCACTATGTTCCTTCCCACTTGGAAAAGCAATAAACTGGGAAAGGGGTATACTGTACTCAGAAAATATACCTTAGTCATGACCCATTTCAGTTATAAGTCCTTAGAGATTAAAGATACTGCTATACTTATTCAGTACCTACTGTCTACCAGGGGTTGTGGTTCAAGACCACTACTTAAGATCCTGACCTATATCTTTTTAAAAAAATATTTATTTTTTAGTTGTAGCTGGACACAATATCTTTATTTCACTTATTTATTTTTATGTGGTGCTGAGGATCGAACCCAGGGCCTTGCATGTGCTAGGCGAGTGCTCTACCGCTGAGCCACAACCCCAGCCCCTGACTCATATCTTAAGAGTCATAGTCAGGTAACCTGTGGTAAGGAAGATCCCTCTGACATGTAAGTATCATATGACACCACCATGAATTAAGACATTTACCATCCCATTTAAAATACAGGCAAAAAGAAGATAAAACTGAACGGAGTGAAACAAATAAGAGTATTTTTTTTAAAAAATTCTGATTTCAGGGGCTGGGGATGTGGCTCAAGCAGTAGTGCGCTCGCCTGGCATGCGTGCGGCCCGGGTTTGATCCTCAGCACCACATACAAACAAAGATGTTGTGTCCGCCGAAAGCTAAAAAAAAAAAAAATACATTAACATTTTCTCTCGCCCGCTCTCTCTCTCTCTCTTTAAAAAAAGAAAAAAAAATTCTGATTTCAGCATTTTCTTAAATGTATATTTTTTCAACTAAAAGCTTTGAAACCATTTGCATGTCTGTAGTACCCATTTTTCTTTTATATATAATATTAATGTATAGGAAGGGTTATTTGCCCTCTCATTTGAAGGTTTTTCATTTGTGTCCAATATAAATAGAGGTTTGTGGGAAACCTGAATTAGCTAAAAATCTGCCGTTAATTTTATGATGTGAGAATAGCCCAAAGATAGAAAACTGTGTTCACTTAAAAGCAAAAGCTCCTAAAATACCTATCAGAACTTCAAGAAGACAGGATAGTGGCCTTGATTCCACCATGCACCACAAAACTTTTAGTTGAAAAAATATACATTTAAGAAAATGCTGAAATCAGAATTTTTTTTTTAGATAGAGTGAGAGAGGAGAGAGAGGGAGAGAGAGAGAGAGAGAGAGAATTTTTTAATATTTATTTTTTAGTTATCGGCGGACACAACATCTTTGTTGGTATGTGGTGCTGAGGATCCAACCCGGGCCGCACGCATACCAGGCAAGCGCGCTACCGCTTGAGCCACATCCCCAGCCCAAGAATTTTTAAAAAATATATCACAATCAACCATCTCAGCTAATTTAGAGCTATCATTGAAAGACAGAGATGAAATTCCAAGAGGACCATCCTCTGTCTTTTCTAAAGGCAAACTGTCATTTCTAAAAATGGTCACAGTGGTATTTTTGGTCTCTCATGATCAATTCCCTAACAAGAGTTTACTTCCCTCCCCTTTCCTTAAAAGGAAAGTCACCTGACTCTGTGACTGCTTCAACAGAGAAGGCTGCACAAGTGATAGTCCGTGTCTCCCAAGGCTGGATCACAGAAGGCCACATGGCTTCTATCTGGCCCAAGCCTTTTCTCACTATGAAGAAACTATCCCTGGAAGCAGCCACCATGCTGTGAGGAAGCCCAACTTCAACTACATAGTGAGATCAAATGGAGGTGACCCAAGATCCCCAACAACAGCCAGCATTAAGACATATGAAGCTGGGCACAGTGGCACAAGCCTGTAATCCCAGCAACCCAAGAGACTGAGGCAGGAGGATCACAAGTTCAAGGTCAGCCTCAGCGACTTAGTAAGACTCAGTCTCATAATAATAAATAAAAGGGCTTGGGATATAGCTTAATACTAGAGCACTCCTGAGTTAAATCCTCAGTACAAAACAAAAACAAAAACAAACTAACAACAACAACAACAAAAAAACAACATGGGAGCAATAAGACATGTGAATGAATGGGGCTTCAATGGATTCTAGTCCCCCATCTTTGAGTCACTCAGTTGATCCACAGTTGGAGCATAGATAAGCTTTCTTCCCCTTTGAACCTTGTCCAAAATGCAGATTCCTAAGCAAATTCAATGTTATCATTTTAATTCACTAAACTTTGAGCTTAGTAAGTAGAACACAGACTCAGGATTAAAAGCATGTACGAATGACTTTCACTTGAAACAAAATAAACAGCATGTTTTTGTCTCCCATTTGGAGCCCCAAGTGCAAAGAGAAATAAAAAAATATACATACCTCTTCCAACAGTGATGGTCTGCTCCAAGACGCTTATATACAGCTGCAGGGTCAGTTGGGGGGCGGAGCCCAGAAAAGCCTGGATCACTGAAGCCCGGCTAAATGCAGAGCGGTGGGTAAATAGCTTGCCTTCTGCCTGGCCCACCTCCTTCTCAATCTCCTCTGAGAAGCCATTTTTTGGCATCTGCCGCTTCTTGGTGATGCTGACATAAGGTTCTTCACTGTGGCCTGACTGACAGTAGATGCAGAAGACTTCAAAACACCTGAAAACAAATCAGCAAGTCATAATAATTACAGATGGGCAGGATTCTCCTTTCTCAGTCATCCTGCTTCCAATTGTTCTGGTTCTCAAAGCCTTGACTTGGCTATTTTGGACTATAATCATCCCTCTAAGTTATCCCCTCCAAGGACCAGTTCTAAGTACTTGGTCCTCTTCAGGCCCTCCTGCAGGCCAATGGGAATTGAGTAAGAACCAAATTGAGGGGTGAGGGCTGAGGATGTGGCTCAAACGGTAGCGTGCTCGCCTGGCATGCGTGCGGCCCTGGTTCGATCCTCAGTACCACATACAAACAAAGATGTGTGTCTGCCGAGAACTAAAAAATAAATATTAAAAAATTCTCTCTCTCTCTCTCCCCTCTCTCTCTCTCTCTCTCTCTCTCTCTCTCTCTCTCTCTCCCACTCTCTCTCTTTAAAAAAAATAAAAATTAAAGTAATTAAAAAAAAACAAATTGAGGGGTGACACCAAAGACCACAGAGGAAAGGAAACTTACTAGAGAATGGCAAGTGGATCAGGCTCAAGTCACAAAAAAATATTCAATTTTCCCTATTGACACATCAGCTGTGCAGCCCTGGGCAAATAACTTATCCTCTGAGCCTTTTCTCTCAATTATAAAGCAGAAAAGATAGCTACTTTGCTGTGAAAGATGGCAATAACACACACACACACACACACACACACACACACACACACACACACACACTCCCTATAATAGATTCCCCAAACCGTTCTAGTTAAAGCAGAAAGTATAGTTGGGCAATTGCCCAGCTCAGGAAAGCTTGCCATCTAGCATTTCACTGGAAGACCACAATATGTTACCTATCTCATTGTCCTCATAAGCCCTTGCATGGCAGGGCTAAAGCCAATCATGCCCAGTGGCTTGCCAGATATGTCTTATAGAATTCCAAGTCTGCTCTAGGGACAAAGTCTTAACCAATAACATTTCCAGAATGAGAATATCTGGCTTTTAAACTTGATTTCCTCTTTAGGTAATGATATGGCTGCTGAAAAGGGGAAGAGTACTAATGCCTGTGATTTAAGTACACACACACACACACACACACACACACACACACATACACTCACATTGAGAGACAGACAGGGATGGCTAAAAGTGTGAAACAAAATGTTAATCGTGAAGTCTAGGTGGTGGGTACTTGGGTGTTCACAGGAGAAATCAAGTTTTCTTCTATATGTTTGAAATTTTCCATAATAAAAGGCAGGGAAAATGGGTTATCCCTAGGAATAGGAAAAACATTCATGGCCTTAGGTTTAAAAATTGTTGAAGGCTTTTTTTTCCCCTTGAAACATGTACTTTCATAACAACCTTATAATGCTGCTAGAAGATTTTATAGCTTCATCTACTTTATTGAATGTTGTTAACTTTATACTCTCACCCTGAGGCAACTATGGCAATGAGAATACATTTATAATTTGAAATAATAAAATAAAGTCATTGATGCAAGGTAGGAAATGCAGGAGCTTTTCTGGTGAGTACAAAGTGAACATATTTTGTGATTATTACCTTTGCTCCTTGTTTCTGGGAGAAAGAAGGAGTGCAGTACTGTGGGGGGGGGAGGTTTATCTAGTACATTTTGTGCAGTGGGATCAAGGTTACTTCAATATATTACATGAAAACATACAAAATAGCATGTGCCAGTTTGTTCAGCTGAAAATAATTATAACCAAGTTCAGGTCATGAGTTTGAGCCCAGCTGGTCCCAAACACAAATATGTGACTGGGGACTGAATGAGGCCTAGCCACTTTAGCCACTACACACTGCCAGACCATTGACAACAATATAGATTGGAAGATAGAATAAACCAATAGGCATTTTTCCCCCTCAAATATATGAAGAGTGAAGATGCACTTTACTCAGTGCTACAGGGAATGCAAAAAATAGTTGGATGTACCCCTGCCTCATTGAGAGGTGCTCATTATCTAAATGGAGCAATGGGATATTGAATAAGGATAAGTAATTGAAACTACTAACATTTATACAGTAGTTTTAGCTCATAGAATATTTTCTTATATATTTTCTCACTTAGAAAGTCTACTACAAGAATTTGAATCAGCATTATTTGTAATAGCAAAATTGCATGAATACTCTCAAGGTCTTCAAAATGAAAGAGTAATTAAATAAATCACAATATATCTATTCAATGCAATATTATGTAGTGCTTAAAACTGGTGGTTTAGAAATGCATCTATTGACATTAAAAAAAAATGCTGGGCTGGGGATATAGCTCAGTAGTTGAACACCCTAGGATGCTCAAGGCCTGGGTTTCATCCCCAGCATCAAAAATAAGTAAATAAAGAAGTAAAAATTAAAATACTTAGTAAATAAAAGAAACAAATGGCAACAGAATATATAGAGAAAATTACATTTTTAAAAAAGAAAATTATACACATATATAAATACATACAAATTACACACACAAACACACAATGGCATGTTTGAGCTGCTTCATACTGACTCAAGAGCACTTACTGTTAAATAGGAATTTTGTAAGCCAGTTGTTAAACAACTAGTAGCTTAATCACATTTGATGGGGATAAACACATTGTGGAAATCTGAAAACACTGAAAATCAGGGCTTGTTTACCTTGAGAGTTTACAAGCATTCACCATAAAAATATTAGTAAGAACTTACAACAAAAACATTAAGAATTATTCTCTTTAGAAGTTTTGTTTTGTTTACTGTACATATCTGTTTTCTGCTTTTTTGTCATTTCAACAACAAATATGCTTTACTTACATAACAAAATTAAGTTTAGAGTTTGTTTTTTTTTTTTTTTTTTTTTTTTTTGGTGGTGCTGGGGCTTTGTGCATGTCAGGGAAGCACTCTACCAACTGAGCTGTGAGCTGTATCCCCGCCCAAGTTTATAGAGTTTTTAAAAATCAAAACAATAAGCAATCAAAATACCAATACATGCTGAGAGCTAAATTAATGAATTGAGGATTCAGTTAGGAGGAGAATGGAATTCTCTTAAGGCTGAGGAGGGGGCTGTGTGAAATGGGAAGCATTTATAGAGTTGTGGACAAAATAAAACTTCATTCATCAATCAATGGAAATAGAAGGTACCAGAATGAAATAATGAAGTGACTCTAAAGCCAAGAGAGACTTTATCACAATCCACTGCTTTTCCCAGGTAATACATTGTCTTAGCACACTTTTATACAATCTAGGTGTTTAATAAATATGTTAATGGCCCCAAGATCTTTTGCCACTACTGGGTAAGAAAACTAAGCAGAAATGAACTACTGCTGTATTCTTGGAATTCCACAAGACTTATCTAATTACTCCAAATATGTTTTGGTAGTCTGTTTTGCTTAAGAAGTATCTAAATAAAGCCCCAAATTAGATACTTTCAACAAAAATTATTCAATGTATGACTGCTGCTCAGGTAGAATGCCTGTTAGCATGTTCAAGGCCCTGGGTTTTATACCCAGCACATGCATGCACACCCACACACACAAAAAAAAAAACCTTTTTTTAATCATTCAAGGTAGTTTTCCAGTATCATGTACATCAGGGGTCAGGAAATTTTTCTGTAAAGTATTTAC
The DNA here is from genome assembly GCF_045843805.1 of Urocitellus parryii. NCBI lineage: Eukaryota > Metazoa > Chordata > Mammalia > Rodentia > Sciuridae > Urocitellus > Urocitellus parryii. The sequence continues at coordinate 101,222,912 of NC_135547.1, forward strand.
AGAGAATAAATATTTTAGGCTTTATAGGCCATGGTCCCTGTTACAACTGCTCAGCTCTTGCCTCTGAAGAGCTAAAACAGATATAGGCAATCTATAAATGAATGACCATGATATAAAACCAATAAAACCTTACTTATAAAAACAGGTAGTTGAGGGAATCTGGCCAATGGGACACAGTTTACCAACCACTGATGTAGACAGATAGATAATCAGTAGTTGGGTCCATTTTTTTAACTTTATCCCATTAGCAAGCATCATATATCCCATTTTTTAAAGCATAAAACCAGGAGTTTATTTCTTAGCTGAAACCATTCATGTTGATATCAGAACAAATAACTTGTGGAACCAGGGACCCTAATAAAAATACATTTTCCAAAGAAATACTATGATTTCCTATAAGCCATGTTATCTTCACATGACATGCATGCTCTGAGAGGCTACACAAGAACCAAACTGGTTAAGTAGAAAACGCTGTAAGACCTTTGAAGAGCCACTTCCTTAATCTCTTTGAGCCTCAATTCCTGGACTGTAAAAATAAGATAATGACAGTTAGCTCACAGGGTTTTATAGTGGATGGAATAAAACACCATAAAAAGCACTTTGCCAATGAAATAAATATTCTTTAAATGTAGACTGTTAAATTCTCTCAAAAGTTTACTATAGAGGGAAAGTATGGTGAATCATTTTGCAATGTTCTCTAAAGATTTTTGGAATTTTTTAGCCTTTATAATACAAACGCAGATTTGTAATGTACCATTTTTTCCTCATTATGCCAGTAAATAAAAATGGGGGGAATTTTTTGATCTTGTAACTCATTTACATTTACACCTCTCAATCAATTTATGAAAGTTAACTGTAAAAGAATGATCAAGGGCTGGGGATATAGCTCAGTTGGTAGAGTGCTTGCCTTGCATGTACAAGGCCCTGGGTTCAATTTAAAAAAAAAAAATCAATAGAATGGTGCTCATTCTACTGAATGGTTGGTTGGTTGGTTCTGGTAAGAGATGTTTCCCCCTCCCTGTTTTTCCAAAGTATCTATTATAATTCACGGTAAGATTTTCCTGAAAATTGAGAAGAAAAATAAATTCAGGGTATTATCCAAAGTTCATATTCAGACCCATCCTTAATGTAGAAACAACCATATAAACTGCAGCTACAGATTTACATATAAGACTAAAATGCAAGATATAAATAAGCTGCTCTCTCAATGCCTTCCTAAAGGAAAGGAGGGAAAGAGTGGAGTTAATGGTATTTAGTCCATAATCATTAGTATAATGTATTATGGGGGATGATTTTTTTTTTTGATGAGGTGCTGGCATGGAACCCAGGCTTCCTGCATGCTACCTAGGCAAGCATAGTACCACTAAGCTACACCCCAGCAATACTCCTCTATTGCAGTTTAACTGGGCTATCATCCTTTGTGAACTCAAAACCAGCATCTAAGAAGAATGAGTTTGACTAGTACCTACCAGAAGTTAAATAGAGCTGAACTGTCCCAAAACAACTTAGAAGGATGAATAAATCCAACAATAAGTGGGGAGAGGGAGAAACACCATGCCTCTCTTTTGTTTGGGGGAAATAGTTTTAATCTTTACGTGAGCTGATGTATTAGAGTTTCGACAGAACTAATCAGCAAGAAAAAATTCCAGCAGATACTAAGTCATGATAATATATGACAATAAATTGCTTTTGTTTTCATCTGGAAGCTAAGAGACTTGGAACCATATTTTGTGTATCTCAGCTCTCAGATCATGGGTCCAGTATCTCCTTGAAATGAATCAGCTGCATTAGAATGAGAGACTCCTTGGCAGTGGAAGAAGGTTGCCTGTTGTTTTGTTTTTACCTCTTATTTTGTTCCATTCAGAATTTTCTGGAAATAAGTTTTTTTGTTTTCTTGGTTTTTTACAGTGTTGAAGCTTTCTATGTAGTGATCTTTCAAAGCACCAAACTTTTCCTTTCCTTAATAAAATTATGTTTATTGTAAAAACTGAAATATATAGAAAAGTATATAATAAAGGAGAAAATTATATACTTTACTGTTTTTCTAAATACTAAAATCACACCTCACCTTTTAGAAATTACTGCTCTTAACAGCTTAGGGTATTTCCTTCAGCTAAGGTTTATACTTGTCATCTTGTTTTTATACTTAATGTTATGTCATGAGCTTTGTTTTGGGTTACTCTTGGTGTTTAGAATTTAAAATGACGGCAATGACAGGTATTCTCATTTACTTAGATGGCTATTTAGGTTGTTTTAGTTTTAAAATTTAAAACTTTTTCTTAAGGCAGAACTACTAATAAAATGTACTATACACTCTGCTTTCTTTCATAGAGCATAGTAAACATAAATAACTTGATTCCATTTTTTAAGAAGCCTTGGTAACATGGTCTGGTCTGTCATTTTCCTCATCTATAAAGTGGGGACACAGTGGGGAAAGGGGCCTCCCTCACCCCAGAACCCAAATTGTCAATAAAGGTTGTTTTTGTACAGAAAATAAATAAATAAATAAATAAATAAAGTAAGTAAGTAAGTAAGTAAGTGAGGACAAAGGCTGGGGGTGTAGCTCAGTGGTAGAGTGCTGGCTTAGCATGCACAAGGCCCTGGGTCCCATCCTCATCACCTAAATAAATAAATAAAAATCGTGGGGGCAATTACAGCTACCTCATAGTGATGAGTCAACAAACAGGGAACATACTGAACCACTTAACAGAAGAAGCTTTTGAGAAATGACAGTTCTCCCACGTCAAGCCATTGAACTGAGTTTCTCTTCACTGTTGAAGTTAAGAAATGATGAGTGCCTTGCCCAAAGTCAGATCACATTTTTTTTTTTTAACTCAGCAGGAACACTATTGGGACCACAGGGCTTGCTTGGCTAGAAGGACTTTCTCTTCACTAAACAGCTCCAGGTGACAGGACTTTGTAAACTTTCCCTCACCTCCCTCCTCCCTCCCTTTTTCCTCCTTTGATTCTTGCTCAGCTGTCAGGACAACAGTAGCAACTTGTCACTTCTGCCAGCATACACTTTTCTCTTTGTTTCTAGGATTCCAGGGCTTCAGGAGGCTGGGAAACCTGTTCACCAAGTTTGCCATGACTATGTGTAAACCAGTGTCAGCTGGAATGTCTGTTTTTAATGGGAACTGCAAACGTTTTCTAATAGGGCTTTGTAAACTCTATCCTGCTACTCAACTGTGTGTATGTGATGTTGTGTGTGGGTGTGGGTGTGTGGTACTTGTGTGACTGGAGAAGAGACAATTTGATTTCCTGGTAGAAAATGTTCTTGGTTAGCTGAACTTTGTAGTCCCTGAGATGTGTCTCTGGTCTTTCTCTCTTCAAATTCCTCTGTCACCTCTATTTCGAATTCAGGATTACAAATTTGTTTCGAATCCAGATAGAAAACCGTTTATTTTGCTTATCCTAGAGATGAAAGATAGGAAGACAACACATTTTAAACTCCCTTCAAAGGCCTTAGATAAAGGCAAAGTCTGTTTCATTCCCATATATTTATTTCTACTTGCCTTGTGGTCATAAAAACTATTTCCAGAAATGTCACTGACAGTTCTTTTTAACACATAGCCAGTTGTTATCTTCATGGCCCATTGTGTACTAGCTTTCACGACTATGTTTACAACTTAGGCAGGGCTGGAAGACATTTCTATGACCCCATATGTTTCCACACTCCATAATAATCATCATACCAGCGAGACAAAAGACGGGTACGTGGATTTCTAGACTCCTGTATGCCAATTAAATACACTAGTATTTGCGAAGCACTTAGAACAGTGCCTGGCACACAGCAAGCTCCACGTGTCTGATAAATCAAACGAAACCACCTGCTTTAAAAGCGGCTTAGAACCCGCTTCCAAGGATCGGTGACCATACAAGCCAATTTTGCCAGCGCCCCCTGGACCGCGGAGAAGGAACCCCACGAAGCTGCCATTTTTGTCGGTCAAATTCAGGTGAATGTTGACAAGTTCATATGATGGTGCCTGACGGGAATGCTGTTGGGGGGGCAGCTTTAGTGTCATTATACTAGGATCCTGCCACATTCTGGTGACTGGAATCGCGAGGCTGGAGGGGAGGGGGGGTCGGCTTCGGGCCGAGCCACCTGTCCCTACCGGAAGGCCGCCCCCCTCGCTCGGGCTGGTGGGGGGAGCTGGCCGGGGGCTGCGGCCTAGGCTGGCTCCCGGCTTCCGCACGCACCTGAACAGGGGCCCGAGTTGAAGCAGGTGCAGTAGCAGCACGAGCGGGCGATCGCGGCTCAGGTCGCGGTGCACGAAGAGGAGGGTGAGCTGCACTAGCGCGCATGGCATCAGCGAGAAAAACAGCGTCAGCGCCTGCCACATGCGGTCCCCGCCTGACCTGTAGGTGCTGCTCAGGTAGAGCGCCGCCGTCGTCTCGGCTACAAACAGAAACACGGACGCCAGCACCGAGGCCGGGAATTTCATCTCCGCGCTTCAGCGGGGCGGACCGGGGACGGACGCTGTGGCCGTGGCTGTGGCGGCGGCGGCGGCAGCAGCGGCGGCGGCGGCAGTGGCGGTTACCCTAGGGGTTCCTGACATGCCCTGCCCCAACCAACTCCCGCGCTGTGCGCAGCCCGCCGAGGGCACGCGGGCCCGGCCGACCGGCCCGGGCGTTGGAACTGGGCCTGGGGGGTAACCAACCCGGCTGGGGTGGGGCGGGCGGCGCGGCCCCGATGGGACACGCCCACGCGCGCCGTGCGCCGCCGGCGCGCCAGAATGCCCACTGCGTCTCTGTAGTGACGGTCCCCCGGCGGGCCGCGAACCCGCGCCCTGAGACAGGCGCTCCGCGCCACGCCGGGAGTCCGAGAGGAGACAGCCGGCCCTGCTCGCCGCGCGTGCAGCCTCTGGGTCCTAGAGTCCCTTGGTCGGTTCTGTCTGTGGAAACTGGTCACATCCCTTTCAAAAACTGCAACCAACTGTGCCCAGAATTAGGATTTGGCCGCCTTTCCAGCCCCGTCTTTTATTTTCAGGGCCGAGGAAACGCCTGATTCTTCAAAAGACTTGAGTTTGGCATCATTTAAAATAATCAGACCACAGAGATCCTTTTCAAAGTACAAGTGTATTGCCATGACCCACCACTGTGACAGGGAATAGTTGAACTTTTCACTTTGCCTGCGAGCAGGCCCCTTCGTCTTCCAAATATAGTGGTCTGAAGCATTGCTAGTGCTGAAAGAGCATCAGAGAATCTAGGAGCCAAAGCCTCTCCTCCCAGAACCCGCCTACAAAATGTATTCCTCTGTAACTGACTAACTCAGGTCAAAGACCAGGGCCTAATAAGGAAGCAGTTTTCTTGGCCAAGCATACCTCTGCTTGCTGTTGTGCCAATCCTAAAACTAACACAATTCCTTTTCACCGACTGAAATTGAAGCCGATTTCTAGACATCAGGGTGGACTCAGCCCACCCCTGTCCCTCAGACCTTCATCAGGCCGCTAAATCTCTCTAAAACCCAGGTTTTAACCTATCCCTACAGGAATTAGATTTTAATAATTATAAGTATCTCTTTCCCTGCTGCAATTGGGTGATTTCAATCTTCAGGCGTCTCAGGCATTTTTCTATTTAGGAAAATAATGTGAACTCAGAATGTGAAAATTTAGATGGGATCAAGACAAAGAAAGTGGAGGGAGAGAACATGATGAGCTTTTATCTTAGTTGTTATGTGATAAGGGAAAATCTATTTATAAGGGTTGAGGGGAGGATTCAGCGAAAAGCTGAGAGGTACCAGGCCCTTTTTCCAAAAGGATTACTAATGTCTATTTATAGAACCCAGCAGGCCACCAAGCCCTGGATCAAGATACACACACTGTCACCAACACAAAATCAGCAGCGGCACTCCAGAGTATTTGTGTAATGTTTTATTTAGCTTTCAAAGGAAAATTAATTAGTAGCTTATATTATTAATTGGAACACAGTAACTATTTAGCATTAGATTTTAAGGCCAAGGATTATCACAGGTTTTACATTATTAAGTGGACTGTGTTATGGTGCAGGGAGGCAGTAAGCCAATAAATAACATCACTTTAAACACTATAAAGACCAGTTTATGGCAAATTATTTTCTACAAGTACAAAACTAATACAGAAAACATATTGGAAAGATCACAGTGTTTAGAACATAGTAACAGTTTTATAAACAGGTGCATCTCTAATCTTCTGACTCAATCTTCCATCTGAAGATATTTCATCATACCATGCAGTGGCTTTGAGCAAACTCCTTACACGAAGAAAAGCAATATCAACTGTAGTACTTCCCACTCCAGGAACAACCAGGAACAAAAGCTAAAATCCGCTGAGCATTTTTAAGTCGATCTTTCTTTGTTGGTCTGTACACCAACTAGTTTACCCCAGTGACCATGTCTTTCTCTGTTGTCATTTGCCATTTTATCTTTGAGAATAACATGTACGTTACAGCTTGTAATTGCTAGTGTCCTTGACAAACGCCTAAGTGGATTTTCACTAAAATCACTAAAGATCAATTTAATGTCATATTTTGCACTATATTTTCTTACTAGGACCAAAATAGTCATTACTTCTTAAAAATATTATGTACACAGAATAATAGATTTATAGAAAGTGATGTTTTGGTATAATATGTAGCATATCAGGATACTTGAGAGTTTGGTTTTATTAGAAAGTGTGGTAGTATGACATTTTGTGATACAGTAAAATTTCTGGCAGAATGTTCTGCTCTAAATTTAGAACTAATTGTTACTAATGTGTCTTTGAAAGAAATTTAAAGTTCCCCTAAGGAAATAAAATAATTAACAAGAGGTCAGCTTGCTGACTTGTTTTGACAAAAAGGCATTGTTTTTAAAGCCTTTTATTTTGTGTGCAAGTCTTTCAAACTTTTTGTTATATACAACAGATTAATAGGATTTTAAAGTAATAAGGGCCAATTTCTATTATTTGGTATATTTTTATAATTTTATGTTTTTAACTCTGCATCTGTGCTGAGACAAATATATTGTAAAGAATACAATTTTACTAATAACACTCATTCACTGAGCAGTTCTTCAAAATTCAGTAGTACTTTAAATAATGGTAATTATTTATTCCTAGTTAGGAATAAACAGTTATACTATATTGGCATTTTATTCCTTTGCACCCCCCCCATAATCATGGAATTGCACTAATTTGCTACTTGTGAAATGTATCATTAGGAAAATGAGTTCTTTTTTTCCAATGATACAATCGTATTTCTATAAGTATTGTGAATTGTGAAAAAAAAACCTTTTTTTGTAAAGTAAATTCTATTCATTTGGGAAATGCACATTCTCAAGATAATATATAATGTTTGACTATTCCTCAGTTGTATATGGCTTTACAAAGTGTTTTCTCTAGTAATTGAATTCTACAAAATCTATTTTTTAAATTTTTGTTAATTTACCGCCATTAAATCCAAGAGATTAAAATTCAGACTTCCCTTCCAAGCAGAACTCCTCTGGATGTTCAAAGTTGGAGAAGCTGTTACCTTTTTAGAGAATGGATTGCCCTTCCTTATCAGATTCTAAAATCAAACTTTTACACTTAGAATACCCCACTCCTGCTCCTGGAGAGTCTATGTTAAACACATGTTCTACTGCATTTCCAAGAACAAAAGAATTCTTTACTGCTACTACAGTCTTCAGAAGACATCTCTAATACTGAAAAACTAAAGTCCTAAAAAAAGAGAGACAAAATCGATCATTTAAATCAATCTACTTATTTGAATACATCCACATATGAGGTTACTACAGCCACTTGAACCAAATGCAGTGGCAGAATTAATTTAGTGGTAATTGCCACTTAAACACAGATCTTAAAAGTGAACTTATGGGGACAGCATCACAGGCCCCAGTAAAATCATGTTGCAAAAAGGTCATTTGCTAAAGAGTGACAGTAGACAAGTATAGTCTAAATCTTCTTTAAATTGACTGCTATGTCAGTTACTTCATACACAATACAAGAAGAGTACACAGTGAAGCGTCAAAATGAACACCATACACATAAAAAGAAAGCATCTGCAGAACTCGACATGGATAGATTCTGTGTTTATACATGTATACATTCTGATGTTTCTTCCCTCATCTTTTTAAAGTATTCATCATGTCTGAAAGTTAAGAAGAATGTGTATATTTAGGTACTTTCTGAAGATCTATGTCCATGTGGAAGAACTTAAAGCCATATGATGGTTTCAGTTTAGGAAGTGGTTGTTCTAGAATAAAAAAGTTATCTTGGTTCTCAGGTGATTGGGGGGGGATGGGGGGGAGTAGAGATGCTCCAAAGAGCGTGAAGAAGGAGATGAAAACACCAAGTTTTTTTTTTTTTTTTTTTTTTTTTTTCCGTAGAGACACTCGTGGCAGTTTCTACAATACTTATGGACACAGAACTCAACTTCAAACAGGATTCTTTACCCAGGAGTTTGCTTAAGAGTCTGTATTGTTAATGTGCCATGGAATCTCCAAAAGAGGATAAAAGAATAAAACATCCCTAACTTACTTAGTCACAAAATCTGTTTTTCCACCATACAGTTCTTGGTACTGCTATGCTGCAATTGGGGAAATATTATAGTACTCCTATAGCAGACAGTATTCTCTTTTCATTTTATTTCATAACAACAAAATTGGTATAAGCAGTAGAGAGACCTTATCCGTGGGATGCTAGCTCTGCACTGTCCTATATGGTAGCCAACCCACATGTGGCTCTTGTATACTTGACTAGTGCAATAAATATAAAATGCACACTGGATTTTAAAGGCAGAGTACAAAATAGGTTAAAATCTCATTAATATTTTTATATTATAATTGTATTGAAATGATAATGTTTTGGATATACTAAGCCTAGTTAAATACATTATTCACATTAATTTCACTCTTTTTACTTTTTAAATGTGGTTACTAGAACGTTTTAAAATTACATATGTGGTTTGCATTTATGGTTCACATTATATTTGTGTTGGACACTGGTGCTGTATTTGTGAAATTCATGGCTATTATCTTTGATGGATGGAAACTAATGGCTTTAATCTTTAAGTTTTAATAAAAAGGAAAGCTTAAGACAGACAACTGGGAGTGTGACTAGGGTCCTTGTTAATTGTGTGCAAATTTATTAGAGCAGTTAGCTCAAAGTTAAGACCCATTCATTAAACAATATATGCTTGAACATTATCTGTTCCTCAGGCATTTCTAATAGCTAAATGTTGGATTTTATTTTATAAGTGACAGTCTTCTTAAGCCAGTTTCTTTTTTCCCTACACTGGTTACACACAGAGTGAGAGAGAGACAGATAGGCAGAGAGGGAGAAACTGTTTTCCACAGGGACTAAGAAAAACCAAAGAGGAAGCTCACAGGAAGTCCTTGCAAACCATTTCATAGCCCTGGACAGTTATGTTTTCCCTCTCTTTCTTCAGTATCATGCAGGGAGGAGAAAGGCAAGAAATGAGGACAAATAGGAGGAATCACTTCCAGTGTTCTATAGCACAGTAGGGTCACTATTGTCTACAACAATTTTGACATACTTAAAAATAACTAGAAGAGATAGATGTTTTCCAACACATAGAAATAATAAATATTTGAGCAGATCGATATGCTAATTACCCTGATTGGATCATTATACATTGAATACAACGATTGAATTATTGTACTATCTTCCATAAATATGTTCAAATATGTCTTAACTACAAATAAAAATAAAGGAGAGGGTAATCTGTTCTTTTAACTCATACAAAGCATCAGCCCTCCCCCCACCCCAGCGCAGAACAAAAACGTCAATGATTTGGCTTTCACTTTAAATGATTTTTCAAATTCAATTCAGAGGGGTAAATAACAGATGCACAAAGGCAAAAGAAGATGCAGGGACTCCTGCAGAGAAGGGACTTCACCGTTTGTAAAGAAGTCTAGGAGAAAAAGACCCAGTTCTATACTTTAAGAAAATGAAAACAAATACTCTTTTAAATTCTAAAGGCATCATCCATCAGATTGCAATTCATTAGTACTTTCAATTAAAACAATGAGAGAGAATGCACTTCCAGTATAAGATTTATCATCATGGATGAGGCCTAAACATGTAATATAGCATCAACTTTGGCTTTTTTTTTACAACAGTAAAAATAAAATGACCTCCATAAATAAATATGAAGGGGAAGCAGGACAAATGCAGCCACCATCCTATTTTTTATGCATAGGCGCACTTGTAGTGGGCAGTCCTGGACTTGTGATCTGAATACAGAATAGGCCCAGCTCCTGATGACCTTGAGGTCAGCCCTTCTGTCCAGAGGGCAGTCCAACCCTACTGAGCCTGGAGCTCTTAGCTAAGAACAGACATGGAAGGAAAAGATAAGGAGAAAACCTTCCCTCCCATGAGAAAGGAGGTCACATGATTAAGCAGGCACAGGAAAAAACATCAGAAGGAGCTATTTAAAGGAGAAGGAAGACAAGAGGCATCGAATGAGGTTTAGGATTACAGGTCCCAGGAAGGAGTAAAATCCATGGGTAAGACTGCACTGGCTCTTTGCGCCATTAAATGTACATCCATAACCCACTTTGAGATGCTGAGCTTCTGCAAGTTCCCCACCACCACCACACACTCCTTTGTCTGTCTTCTCATTGCTTTCCTTGCCAAGTTCATGCCCAATATCCTAGGGCCTTGGCAAATTTGAGTCTTCATAGTTTTAGCTACTAATTTGAGACAATGTTGAATAAATAACCCAGGTCCCCCAAAGAAGGCCTCATAGGCTGTTGAGAATGTTTCCATTCTTATATGTCACCAGCTCTGAGGCCCAAATTAAAGTGCAGATCAAACTCAATCCAAAATTACTCTATTTACCAGTTCATTTTTGCTCTGGAGAACTGGACTGCCTGTTCCCTTTCTTGTGTAACTGGCACTGTAACCCTTTGTTTCAAATAAGCAAAATAAATGTTTACGTTAAAAGGGAGCTCCTGAGCTAGACCATCTTATCCCTATGTAGTAAGCCCTGGTAAATCAGAAACTTCTGAGGCACAAATGCTATAGTCCAGACTGTTGGTAAAATATAAAAAATGTACACTTGGTTTTTACCTATCCAGTGATCCAGATCTCAAGAACTACATTCACATATAGACATTCCATGTGGCTGAAATGCTATTGGGAGTCAACTGAGCATGATTTTCTATGCATATAGTAGGTATGAAAATATAGCATCGTATTACAAAACTCTCCTATATCCATTATATCATCAGTGACCCTCATGAAAACCCTGTGAAATGAATAGGGTGATTATTATACTACAGTGGTCTATGGAAGTGTCAGGAAAAGGCTTTGAAATTTCCAAATAAGGACTCTTGGCATAACTAATTTTTTTCCTTGTAATTGTTTTCTCTCTCTCTCCCTCCTTTCCTCCCTCCCTACGTTAGGGATTGAATCCAGAGCTTTGTGTGTGTTAAGCAAGAACTGTACCACTGAGCTACAAACCCAGCCCTGTGTATTTTCTCAACTTGGATATAAATCACAAACTTCTATTTGTTGCACCAAAATTATTGATATGCTCTCTACAGAAGTTGAAATAATTTACATACCACCTTGATTAAAATCTTAAATCATGTTAAATCAAGTTAAATAGGTTGTCAGTGGAGAGCTGAGATTAAGCATAGACCAAGAAAATGATCCTATTTGTTTTCTGAGTTATGAGTAAATGAATACTATTATCTTAATAACACAGTCAATTACATGAAGGAAGCACAGGGAAATATATGCTGTCAAACTTCTGTTCTCAAATATCAAGAGTTGAACAAAGACTGGGTGCAGTGGCGCATGCCTATAATCCCAGTGGCCAAGGCAGGAAGATCCCAAGTTCAATGCCAGCCTCAGCAACTTAGCAAGGCCCTGAGCAACCTAGCAAGACCCTGTCTCTAAATAAAACATAAAAAGGTTTGGGCATGTAGCTCAGGGGTTAAGCACCACCCCCCTTCAATCCCTGGAAGCAAAAAAAAAAAAAAAAAAGAGTTGAACAAAAATGTAAAAAACTGATGAGTGAAATGAGATTGAGTAAAATATAGATAATATTTGGGGGATGTATGGAAGAGAAGGCATGTAATTGTGTTAATGAAGCAAAACACAGAACTATAATAGTTTACAAAATGTCCTGTCATCAAAGTATAATGCAGTCTTTCTGTTGTTGAATGACTCAATATATCCTCCAGTATTTCCATAATTATCTTCAGGGTTCATAATTCTTTGGGTCATATCTAGTAAATTATATTAAAGTTATATTAGGGGGCTGAGGATATAGCTCAGTTGGTAGAGTGCTTGCCTCACATGCACAAGGCCCTGGGTTCAATCCCCAGTACCACCACCACCACCAAAAAAAAAAAAAAAGCCACATCCCACAATAAAGATATACTACTTCTACTATATATTAGGGACTTCAAGAAGCAACATGCTACATCAAGAATGCACAAGGCCCTGGGTTCAATTCTCAGCACCACACAAAAAATCAATCAATCAATCAATCTTACTACCTTAGAAGTGGATAAGCTGGATAATTAAATAAAAAGTGGCATATCACTTTCCTACAACTTAAAGGTCTTTCTTACCCCTTCTTGGGAAAACAAGATTGAATACCTTCCTATATCTACAATTTTTTTCCCTTAGGAAAATGAAAAGTTTCAACAATGTCTAAGTGCTAAACAAGCTTTACCTTTGTTCCTAATTTACATAAGTGTCATTTCAAAGACAACACCCAAACAAAAAACATGACCTTTGTTTGGTCCTGGTACAGAGAAAGGGTTATTTTTTCACAAAGGTCAGTACAGCAACATCACAGTCACCCTATCAGATCTTAAAAGGGGATGCAAACAGAAGAGATGTCCAGTTTTTCTTAAGTTCCTAGAAATGGAACTGATAGGATGAGCAAGAGTCTGGCTTCCTTTGTCCTTTAGGTTTTAGGTCTCAAGGATGAATGGTGGAAGGATCAGCAAATAGAAAATACAAGGGATTTTGTTCACTGCTGTTTTTCCAAAATCATTCTAGAATACTGAATAAATAAACTTGGAAAGTGAAAGCCTGAGTTTGAATCTTTATTCAGCTCCTTTTTTTTTTTTTGTGGGGTGCTGGGGATTGAACCCAGGACCTTGTGCATATGAGGCAAGCACTCTACCAACTGAGCTATATCCCCAGGTACCAGGGATTAAACTCAGGGGCCTGACCACTAAGCAACACCCCCAGCCCTTAGGTCTCACTGAATTGCTTAGAGCCTTGCTAAATTGCTGAGGCTGGCTTTGAGTTTGCAATCCTCTTGCGTTAGCCTCCAGAGTTGCTGGGATTACAGGTGTGCACCACCCCATCCAGCCTGTTCAGCTCCTTTCTAACTATGAGATTTTGGAGCAATCACCTAACAAAACTCAAGGGGTTACTGGATGATGAAAAGAACATATATTTCTTTAATAAAGTCCTGATCTTGGGTGTTTATTTATTTATTTATTTATTTATTTTTATTTATTTTTTTTTAAAGAGAGAGTGAGAGAGGAGAGAGAGAGGAGAGAGTTGGGTGTTTATTATCTTCAGCCTATAGGGACCACGCACAATGATTTTAAAATGAGATTGCAAAAAACAAGCCTCACCATCATGCCAAAAGGAGACTCCACTTTGTAGAAGGCATCTTGCCTTAGGGCTCTCCAAGAGGTGCTTGTCTGTTCATGAAAGAACTTCTGGAACTCCATTTTGGAAGAGATCTGAAAGCTGCTATTTATGTGGTATTGCCTCAAACTGAGAATTTTCACAGATGAACAATTGAGGCCAATTTTATATGCTTAAATCTGAGGATGTGAAAATGGAATAAGTGAAAAATATGTGTGTTTTTCCAAATCATCTGTCTTAGGTTTTTTTTCCCTGCTGGTACTGGGGATCAGGCCCAGGACCTTGCACATGCTAGGCAAGTGCTCTACCATTGAGCTACATCCCCAGTCCCCCCACCCCACCCCCCTTTTTTATTATTTTATTTTGAGACAGAGTCTCACTAAGTTGCCCAGGTTGGCCTTGAATTTGTGATCTTCCTGCCTCGGCTTCCCATGTAGCTGAGATTGCAGGTGTGTGCCTCCGTGACTGACTATTCTATTTTGTTTTGATTAGTGCAAACGTACAAAGAGTCACAAAATATACAACATCAATTCTTACCTTTCTTTGGTAAGATTCTTTGTGAATCTCTTGAATACTAGAAGTCTTTTCCCTCCAAAGAGGAGCACATGCTGAATGTGTGCGCGCATACACACACAAACACACACATAAACACACCTAGGTGTGTGCACCTACGCACACCAACATACATACAAATGTTTTTAGGCAACAGAGTATTCCCTAACTCCTCTCAAAATCTACCAATGACTCAGATTAGGAACTACCAAACTATAGGATAAGTGCTTAGGTTTGCATAGGGGTAGATGTAGCATATATACACACACGTACATATATATACATATATATCCAAATATCTAATGACTATTTAAATAATTAAGTCCTATACAGTACAATTTCCTCCTTACTGTGAAATATGAAAATGTCCAGGATCAAACTTCAGGATAGGGGTAAACGCATGTTTTGCATATTAAAGTGACAGATGCTGCTATAGTGTTCTGTAAACCACTATTTATTTGAAGCAGTTTCACAACTTCTATGTGTTTACAGCAGGGTTTAATTTAATATGATAACTTGGTTCAATGGGTATTGTAACCAATTTCTAGTGGACCCTGTGTCTTGGAAGGTAAGGTGACCAGCCAGGGAGTTCACTCATCTCTTAAACTAATAGTATAAAGTCAAACAATATTGCTTCCACAATCAACTGGTGCCTTTCTTAGCCTGTCTGTCTGTCCCAAGGGACACAGTATTACATCAAAGGCAGAATGACACAGCTTTGTAGTGGATACCCTGATTTTTGAGATGAGTGATTTTTACCAAGAGCAAATTTTACAGTTTGACTAATAGCTTCATAGAGATTGCATACATAAAGGCATTTTAAAAATTACCAACAATAGACAATACACAGCTCACACTTGAAATTCAGAAAAACACTTGAAAGCAACACTTGCTACAGTATTTGCTAGACTATGAATTTTTCTTCTTTATTTGTGGTTCTGGAGATGGAACCCAGGGCCTTGTGCAAGCTAGGCATGCATTCCACCACTGAGTTACACCTGCCAGCCCTGCCTGAATTTTACTATTCTAATTGAGCTTTAGGAAAGAAAAAGGAACTAGGAAAAGAGATATTCTAAGGCCTAAGGAAATGTGGAACTTCAGTGTTTAAGTTATGATATGATGTCTTTAAAGTGCCCAGGGCAATGATAAAAAATATTCATATGCAAATATCTCCATTCAGTAAAAATCATGAATTTCAATAATTAAAGGCTTAGGACAATCAAAGGTTTTCTTTTTTGTCCTTCATCCTGACATTTCAACCCTGCCAGCAGTTTTCACTGGGGCAAATTAAGTTTTGATTGTCTGTATTTCTGAATTTAGGGGTGGAAAACACCCACAGAGGGCCAGATTCTCTCTCCAATTGGGAAAGTACTAGCATTTTATTGCCATAGTGCCCCTCTCTGTTTTGGTTCTTGTGTTATCAACTGAAAAACAGATCATTTCTTTTCCCCATTCTCTCTGATCTCCAGTTTTACATCCACTCCCTGAAACATACATTCGCTACAGTTTTTAGATGAGTTGTGGTGTCTTATTTTGTAGGTTCTCTCCAGTCTGCTACCATGCTACCTTCCCCTCCTGCTCCCATCCTTCCGGCGGCAATGTTAAGGCTCATGGTCATGATACCATTGAATGTGGCTTATGTGGAAACTGCCTCGGCAGGCTCAGGAAATCTCAGGGGACTTCTGCAGGGCCACAGTGGGAGATGGAACCTTTTAAACAAAGACGCTGAAGAGAGGGAATTCAGCCTGATTGGGCTGCAGCAGGTCGATCAGAAAGCACACGGTCCCGGAGAAGCCTTCATACAAGCTGTATATGCTTTCAAGGACCCGTGACCCGGCCTTGAATTCCTCGGTAAATAAGAATTGAGCAAACCTAAGAGGAGAAGAAGAGAAGAAGAAAATATGAACAATTACAACATCAGTGTTTCCATATTGGCCTTGCCTTCTTCCTCCTCTTCTGCTGAATTAAAGTTTTGTTTTGTTTGGTATAGGCCATTGAACCCAATGGCACTTTACCACTGAGTCCCATCCCCAGCTGCCTTGATTTTGAGACAGGGTCTCCTTGCTAAGTTGTTGAGGCTGGCATTGCCACATCATTCTCTTTCCAGAGTTATGTAATTAAGTATTTTAAGAAAGACATTCTCTCTAAAAAAATTAAGAGGATCCGTTATATAATTGTTTTATGTTTCACAACAGATTGTGTTGGCAAGCAAATCCAACTATTTTCAGAGTCTGCAAAGTAAAGTACTTTGGTGTTTTCTGAGGATTTCGTTCCGTCTGTCATCCAATAATTAAAAGCAAAGAAGACAGATAAACTGACCTACTTTTATTTATCTTCAATAGAAGCAAACTGATATATTGCTGTTCTGTTAAAAACAAGTAAATATGCTGTTTCTGCAGGCATATTATTTCTGAGCTAGGATTCATTTATGTGTGACAGAGAGAAGAGACTGTGAAAATAAATGGGCAAGATTTTATACAATCTGTGCTTTGGGCAAACAAAGGAAGAAGATGAATGGGGAAAGGCAAGCAACCTTTTATAATGATGACATCAATAGCAGACTCAGCTACAAGACAGATTATGTTTAAGACACCCCCATTAAAAAAGCCACTGGCCTCTAAATTCTCTACGAAGGACCTTTTTTCTTTTGCTTATATTTGCCACAAATTCTATTCAGATTATGGATAGCAAACAACATTTTAAAAAGCAATTTAGAGCTTTAACTTTCTTTTTTTTTTCTTTTTTGGTGTTGGGGATTGAATCCAGGGGTGCTTTACCACTGAGCTACATCCCCAGCCTTTTTTATTTTTTTTTTTATTTTGACACAGGTTCTCACGAAGTTGCTTAGGGCCTCGAACTTGTGTTCCTCCTACCTCAGCCTCCTGGGTTGCTGGAATTACAGGCATGTGACATCATGCCCAGCTAGCAATTTACAGCTTTTAAAATGCTGTCATCTATGTTATTTATTCATTCGTTTATTTATTTTACTGACCTTCTCTACTCATTCTCATCAACAAAAATAATCAACAATTCAGAGTCTGGAACACACAGCTTGGTAAGACCTGAGAGCTGATATTGCCATAAATTTACATTATTGCTACTACACCAGGGGTCCTATGAAGAGTAATTACTTATTTTATCTTTTTAGAGCTCTTGGAATTATGGATGGTAGCTTAAAATAAATCAGCAGGGAGCACTGCATTTCTGTCTGGTACAATTTTTCTATCAACTGCTTTCTTGACTATGCAACAATTTTAAATGGAATTTTATATTCTAAACAAGTAGAATAATAAGGCATCCTTAAGAATTAATTCAAAATTTATGGTTATATAATAAAGATGGCATTGTGGTATAGTTTTGGAGAGGGTCTTCATCTTTTTAGTGCTATGGATCATTTGGCAGTCTGAATATCTCAAAAAAGCTTTCAAATGCATAAAATAAAATACATAAGATTACAAAGAAAATTAATATTATTAAAAACACCATAAGTGAAATATTTATCTTCTTTTTTCATCTTTCCTTTTGTGTGTGTGTGTGTGTCTGTGTGTGCTGGGAATCAAACCCAGGGCCTGGTGCATACTAAGTGCATGCTCTACCACTGAGCTACATACACCCTAAGTCCAAGTAAAAAAAAAAGTAAAACCAAACCAAAGCTGTAATACAATAACATATGTATTCTTCATTAAAATATTAAACAACAAGATCTAGTAGGGGGGTTAATAATTTCTGACATTTCTAAGTAGTGATGAGAATAAAATCTATTTCACAATATCTGTAATAAGAGCAGTTTAACCCATTAAGTCCCAAGTCTTCAATTCTGTAACTATTTCAATGAAATTGGCATAGGTACAATAAAATGGGTTGGAAATAATTATCTATGCCTTATACATAACATGTATGTGTTTGTGTATATATGTAAACAAATATGTAGATGTATGTATACATATATGTATAGCATATGTATTTGTACACACATATACATATATAATCAAACATTATAATCAATCATCTATTACTTTTCTCAAAAGAACCCACCTCTAAAACTATAATTATTTCAAAGTTACCATAAGTGGTATACTTGTTGTCCAATTTAAATTTTTATAGGTGTTCCATATCTGGGATCATAGAGCAAAATGGCTTAATACAAGAATATATAGTATTTCTGCTACTGCTGATAATTCTGTGACTTATTGTCTATATTCTGATGGAAAGAAATCATTCATTTCAGTTTAAGATGTAATCTTTTTTCTTAAATAAGTTTACAAACTCCAGACTAAGAACACCTGGTATAGTAGAAAGAGAAGGAAAAAGCTTTGGAGTTGAGATAGATATACAAATTTGAGATAGATATGCATCCCTCTCCCGCCCCCCCTTTTTTTTTTTTTGGTACCAGGAATTAAACTCAGGGGCACATCCCCAGCCCTATTTTGCATTTTATTTAGAGTTAGTGTCTTACTGAGTTGCTTAGGGCCTTGCTTTTGCTGAAATCTGGCTTTGAACTTGCGATCCTCCTGCCTCAGCCTCCTGAGCTGCTGGGATTACAGCGTGTCCAGCAGATATGCACATTTCTTAAATTTAACCTAAAAATACTGAAACTGTATAGTGGCACAGAATTTTCTGAAGAGATTAAAGATATCATATACTACACATTATTAAAGTGATTATCACTTAATATTCTGCATTTGTTACTTAAACATAATATGAAAATCATTTTCTCTGCTTTTCAAAACAATTTCTAAATGCCATGCAGCAATTCATAAGAGAACTAGCAACATATAAGAGCAGCAATTCCACTGTTTTTACATAATCATGCATTAACATTTCCGGAAAATGTTGTTGATATGAAAGTGAAAAGATGGTTTCAAAAATCTACCCAATGATGCAGAAATCAAATTAGCAAATTCATTTTTCTGAAACATTCTCAGTCAAAACAGAAGTCAGAATGGCAATTATGAAGCTGAAAAGAATGAGATTGAGAACATTACATACCAAAATATACTAATTATGACCAAATCTGAACAAAGAGGAAAATTCTTAGATCTATGAGTTATTATTATTAATAATAGGAAGATGGAAGATTATCTAATTAAGGATTTTTAAACTCTAGAAAATAACAAAATAGAAAAAAAACAGGAGGTAACCAAAATACAGGCAGAAAGTAATAAAGTAGGAAGCAAAAGAGAAAAACAGAATTAATAAACAAAACCAAGAACAAGTTCCTTGAAAGGACGAATAAGATAGAAAAAAAATGATGGTGTGTCTGATCAAGAAGGAAAAGCACTCGGAATGAGAAAGAGTATAAAACCACAGATATGGGAAATTAAAAATATTACAGAACTATACGATTGAAGCTCTATGTAAAAAAATTTGAAAAATCCAATGAACTGATAGTTTTGTAGAAATATATTCACTATCATAAAAAAGAGATAGGCTGGGTGTGGTGGTGCACTCCTGCAATCCCAGCAGTTTGGGAGGTTGAGACAAGAGGATCTCATGTTTAAAACCAGCCTCAGCAACTTAGTAAGGCCCTAAGCAGCTTAGTGAGACCCTGTCTCAAAATAAACAAATAAATAAATGGGTCCAGGGGTGTAGCTCAGTGGTAAGGCATCCCAGGGTTCAATCTCCGATATAAAACAATAAACAAAAACTAAAATCATAATAATCAAAAGAATCCAACAAAACAAATTGTCCTAGTCTATTTGTTCAAATATCCTTGCTTTTATTTTTTTTTTAATATTTATTTTTTAGTTCTCGGTGAACACAACATCTTTGTTGGTATGTGGTGCTGAGGATCGAACCCGGGCCGCACGCATGCCAGGCGAGCGCGCTACTGCTTGAGCCACATCCCCAGCCCATATCCTTGCTTTTATGCTGATTTTTTTTTTCTTTTTAGGGATGCTTTCTGTCTTATCATCTTTATATTCTTTATATTCACTTCATATAATGAATATTGTGTCAGTTTATGACACTCCTTTATTCAAGGTAATCCAATGGATTCCCATATGACTCAGAGTAAAGGCCAAAGTCTGAGTGAAAGGTCCACGGCAACTAGCCTGTCTTTACAAACTCTCTGATCTAATCTCCTGGCTTTCTCCTGGTTCTCTCTACCACAGTGCCTTCCCTGTGATTCCACTAAGATGCCAAGTACACTTCACCTTAAGTCCCTTCAAGTTTTAATTTCCTCCACCTGTAGCGCTTACTTTCCACATTGATCTCCTGGCACCTAGCTTTTTGAGTAAAAGTCATTCAGTTCTTTTTTCCCCAGAAAAGTCCAGTGCCAATTTATCCAATATTCAATATTAAAATAAAACATAAAAGCTGGGAGCAGTGGCATACATCTGCTTGGAAGGCTGAGGCAGGAAGATCAAGAGTTCAAAGCTAGCCTCAGCAACTTAGAAAAAAGGCTCTAAGCAATTTAGCAAGACCTTGTCTCAAAGTAAAACATGAAAAAGGATTGGGGATATGGCTCAGTGATTAAGCACCCCTGAATTCAATCCCCGGTACCAAAAAAATAGCAAAACATAAAATATCCTTTATGATATATGCATGTGTGCGCTGAAGGAAAAATACTAAATATGTAAGTCCTCTGTTTGAAGCTCCATGTGCCACCCTGCCACGCTAAATTTGACAAATTGATTCTAAAATACATTTGAAGAATAAATGAGAGAGAGCAGCTAAGAAAACTTAAAAATAATAAATAATGAAATGTTGAACTAGATAAATGGGACAAAACAAAGTTCAGAAACAAAACCATATATTTATATACATTCAGTTTATGATCAAAGTGTAATTTCAAATTTTAAATGATGAGGGTAATTGATCAACAGATGCTATTGGAAAATTCTGCTTTTCAGTCAACAAAGATAGATACCCATTTAACACCATTTTTTAAAAGTAAGTTCTATGGTGGGAAGGGAATGGAACGGGCAGGGGGTTAGCAATGATGGTGGAATGTGATGGATATCATTATCCAAAGTACATGTATGAAGACATGAATTGGTGTGAACATACTTTATATACAGAGATATGAAAAAATTGTGTTCTATATATGTAATAAGAATTGTGATACATTCTACTGTCATGTTTTTAAAAAACAAAAGCAATTTATAAAAGTAAGTTCTAGCTAAATAAAAATATTAATGTGAGGTAATAAAACCATAAAGGTACTAATATCAGTGTAAGTTAATCCTTTGGAATCTTGGAATAGGAAAGGTATTATTTTGCTGCTGTTGTTTTTTTGTGTGTGTGGTGCTGGGGATCAAACCCTTGGCTTTATACATGTGAGGCATGCATCTACCAATTGAGCTATATCCCCAGCCCCTGGGAAAGGTGTTTTTAACCATAACACAAAGTCCAGGAGTCTTAAACGAAAGATGGACAACTTTAACAAGAAAAATACTTAAAACTTTGGTATGATGAAAGACCATGAACAAAGTTGAAAGAGAAATGATAAAGTAAAAAATATATTTACAGCACATTGAAAGTTACAGTCTTTACTATAAGCATTGCAGTAGGAAAAAATGGGGAAAGAATAAAGATGGGCTAGATATAGATCAAGAAATACTTAGGGAACTAATGATTTCAATTCTAAAATTTCTTCTATAGAAATGCATACACAAGTGCACAGAAATGTATATATTGAATATTTGGGGCAATTTTGTTTGTGTTAGTAAAGATTGTACATTTAGAGATTGGTTAAATTAATTATGGTATATCAATAATAAATAACAATATAGTTAGTTAAAGCAATGAGCTAGATCTATGCAAAATGAAATGAAATATGTCCCTGAAAAATTGTCCATTTAGGTGCTGGGGTTGTGGCTCAGTGGCAGAGCACTTGCCTAGCACGTCTGAGGCACTGGGCTCAATCCCTAACACCACATAAAAATAAACAAAATAAAGGTATCATGTCCATATACAACTAAAGATATTTTTTAAAAAATTGTTCACTTAAAATTATAAGTTGAAAGCAATATATATACTATTGTTGCACGTATGTAACAGCAGGAGCCTACTAAAATATACATAGGGCTGAGACTATAGTTTAGTGGCAGAGTGTGTGCTTATTATACAAAGTCCTGGGTGCCATTCCCAGCACCAAAAATAATATACACACACACAAGGAAAAAAAACACATACTCCCAGATATATAAGCATACATTTATGCACAGATGAAAGTCTGGAAGGATAAAACTCAATTTTGTAGTAATAACAATGGTGGAATACTTAATTGCAGTTACTATGTGCCAGGCATTGCTTTATATAAGTTTCACAGGTTAACTCATTTAAACTACCCAATTCTACTAGCCGGGCACAATGGCACATGCTTATATTCTCAGAAGCTCTGGAGGCTGAGGCAGGAGAATCGTGAGTTCAAAGCCAGCCTCAGCAAAAGCGAGGTACTAAGTAACTTAGTGAGACCCTGTCTCTAGATAAAATACAAAATAGGGCTGGGGACATGGCTCAGTGGCTGAGTACCTCTGAGTTCAATCTCTGGTACCCCCACCTCTGCCAAAATAAATAAATAAACTACCCAATACTGCTGATTGTATTGGGTAGTAAAGATACAGTAGTAAAGATATAGTAAAGATTGTAACTCTGTCCATGTGCTGTAAATATATTTTTACTTTATCATTTCTCTTTCAACTTTGTTCATGGTCTTTCATCATACCCAAATTTTAAGAATTTTTTCTTGTTAAAGTTGTCCATCTTTCTTTTAAGATTCCTGGACTTTGTGTTATGGTTAAAAACACCTTTCCCAGGGGCTAGGGATATAGTTCAGTTGGTAGAGTGCTTGCCTTGCATGCACAAGGCACTATTTCCCACGTGTTGTGGCTGAAGAGCACAGGGCAAGTTAAATGTCTAGTTAAAGGTTACACAGCCAATATGATAATCATCAGGTGCATTCCTTTTGATGGAAATGTTCACAGAATAGCCCGGTGGCTATTCCTGAACTTCCACCGAGTGACAGCTCAGATGCAAGGGTATCAGACCACATGAGTGAGGATGAAAGGCTCCCAGGCTTAGAAGACCTAAGTGCCACACAGAAAATCAGTACCTTTTATAACAACTTATGGACATAGACTGCTCCAAGTCCCTTGAAGGGAATGCCAGTTTCATGCTACTTGGCATTCAGGGAAGTCTCTACTTATATTTTCTATCAGGTTATTTATACTTCATTCACAGACTCCTTGGTCCAATTTACTCAGTTTATCAGTAAGGGCTTACTTCTATTAAAGCAATGTTGTCCATTATACAAGGGATGTTTTATCTTTATCAGGCTTTCAGGGAATAAACTATAAAGAACAACTTAGCATTATCTGTCAAAATTAAAAATACACTCATCTTTTGGTCCAGTAATTCCACTTCTAGGAATTTACCTTTTAGATATACCCATATGCATGCAAAATAATACAATACACACAAAAAATAACACACACTTGTTTATGCATGGAAAAAGTCTGGAAAGATAAAACTCAAATTGTAGTAATAACAGTGAATATTTACATTGCAATTATGAGGTTCTTGGCATTGTTATAAATGATTTTCCTGTGTACAAGGTTATTCATCATAGCACTATTTATAGTGCAAAATACTGGAAACAATCCAAATAAATATTTTTATTTTAATGACAATAAAATATTTAACAAAATGATTGAAGAAGTCCTTGATGTATTGATTTAGGATGTTTAGTAAGATAGCAAGGCACTATCATTTGTACAAAATAAAAAAAGGACAACATTTTACATATACTCCCATTTGCTTACATGTACACAGAATGTCCTTGGACAGATAACCAAGAAAATGATAATAGTGTCAGGGAAGTCAATTAAATGGCTGGAGGGCAGTGTTGATGTAATTCTTTTTGTACTTTTAAAACTATGTGACTGTGTTACCTATTCAGAAAATTAAAAAGATTAAAATTAAAAAAAAAAAAACATAAGAAGAATGGCCGACCTTTGGGCACGGTAGATGTATTTTGAGTTTCCGGTCAGCCGGTACAGCAGCAGGAACACGTAGGCACTGCCAGCGACACCATGGCAAATCCCCGGTCCCTTCTTCAGCAGGCCCTTCTGCCATGTGAGCTCCCCACAACGGATACATGTGTCCAGGTACTGTGGTTTCTTGGAAACCAGATAAGCTTTGGCAAACAGATAGGCAATTCCTGTGAAAACATCAAAGACATAAGAGGTGACTTTCAGAGCTTATGCTATAGAGCAGAACTTCTCCAATATAAAAGCTTTACAAATCACCACACAGATTCTAACACAGTAGGTCTGAGATACTACATCTCTCTTTCTTCTGTGTTGGGGATGGAACCCAGTGTCTCAAGCATGCTAGGCAAGCGTTCTATTACTAAACTACATCCTTAACCTGAGATACTGCATTTATAACGAGCATCCTTCCAGGGACCGCACTTTGAGTAGCAAGGCTATAGAATGCTCTTTAAGGGAGTCTTCTTTTTTCCCCTTGTGGGATTTAGCTTAAGTTTTAAAAATTATATTATAGGGTTGGTCCCTAGAGAAAGAGCAATGTTTTAATCGAAGCAAATCAATTGATCAAATCCATAACTTAGTTTACAAATGGCTTAATATTTAATGATGCACGTACTCTGATAGGCATTATGCACATCTGGCTATTTGGAAGCGCTGTTTGTACAGCTTACCCATAGAAGGTCAGAATATGCAATGTTTAAGTACTTACAACAGTAAACCTTTTCTTAAGAGCAAAACTGGGAGTCTTTCCAAGAACAACAAGCTCACAAAAAACCTAAGCCAAGACTTCTACTCCAGCTGTGATCTGAGACCTTCCCAACTTCATTGTTCAAAGGAAAGAAATGTTCCTTCAAAACTTGTCAACAAAGGTAGTATCAAAGGCAGGAACAGAAACAAGAGAAGCAACAGCTATTAATAGAAATGTTTTCCCCCAGGTTCCAAGTTCTGGGTGCTTATATTCAGAGAGGAGGTTAGAAATTGAGTTACTGAGCATTCTTCCTTCTGCATAGCCTACCTGCACCCTAGATAAAAAGTGGGTAAGGGCCGGGGGTGTAGCTCAGTGGTAGTACTTGCTTAGCATGTCAGAGACCCTGGGTTCAACCTCCAGCAGTAGCAGCAGCAGCAGCAGCAGCAGCAGCAGCAGCGCGCACGCGCACACACACACACACACACACAATTATATTTTAAAACAAGAAAAGCTAGATATCTTAACTAGCTCATCCATCAGGGTGATCTCTGCCTTTCATTTCTTTGAACAGGCTATTTTATAACTCTGTAGAGATAGAAATTACCTTGTAGAAAACTGATAGTAACGCACATAATTCCTATCCCTAGAAGCTTACATTCTGCCAGTAGAAGTTGATCTGATTTCTTTCCACCTCTACAGGAGAAGCCAGTTTTCCATCTATGAAGCAAATACATTTTTGCATTCCTAATAGGCTATAAATATATCTGCTCTTTGGACTTTCCTTTGAACCAGCTGTTAATGCCTTTCTGGTTCTCTCATTCATTAATGAGTTAAATGAAATGATTGATATACCGGGCTTGGTGACACACACCTGTCATCCCAGTGACTCAGGAGGCTGAGGCAGGAGGATCACAAGTTCAGGGACAGCCTCAGCAACTTAGCAAGGCCTAAGCACCTTAGCAAGACCCTGTCTTGAAATAAAAAATAAAAAGGGCTGGGGATGTAGCACAATTTTGGTTAAGTGCCCCCTGGGTTCAATTCTTAGTACCCAATTTCCCCCAGAGGGTCAATATATGTTCATTTTATATTCATGTGACAGCCATGATTTTATGCTCTTAAAATGTATCCTGAAACCCTCCTTGTGATTAACACTTACATATAGCAACAGGATCTTTGCTCAATCGATGCTTTCTAGTCAACCAAGGACTGACAGGGTTTATCCACAACATTTTCCTTCAGTTTTAAGAACAAACACCTTCACAAACTAAAGGATAATTTTTAAAAGAACTGAACGTATTTAATTATACATTCATCCATTTGAAAGAGGTCAGTGACTATCTCTAATATGCATAGGTCTAAGCAAGGCCCCCCCTTCCTGGGCATGCCATCTGTCTGCAATGTGGGTGTGCCCATAGGCCACACCCCTTAAAGGGTCCCATGGTGAGTTTAATGCTCTGCTGTTACTGCCTTGAAATTCTCAATAGTTTTTTTTTCCTAATAAAGAGCCTGCATTTTCATTTTGCACTGGGGTTCCCCAAATTATGTAACTAATTCTGACCCCGGATGGTAGAAAATAAACGCTAAAACTGACTTCTGCCCTTCAGGAAAGCACTGTCTAAAAAAAGGAGATAAAAATATGTAAACATGATTGATATGTAATAAGATATGCAGGTCACAATGCTGATGGGACATAAAATGATTGATAGTATCAATGATAATGGAGGGATCAGAAAGATGGAAGTTTCCTGAGGGGGACCATTGGGGGAGGCCTGCAATGGAGTAAGACTTCTAGGGCTTGTAGTATGCATAGGAAATTCCAGGCTCAAAGCAAGGCAGGGAGAGCAAGATGATAAAAGCAAAGAAGCAGAACCAGGAAGTATAAGCCACATGAAAGCCAGGGGGCAGTGTCCTAAATGACAGGCCAGTGGAGTAGAAGAATAGATTGGGCTCAGATTAAAGATGGCTTGATAAGTCCAGTTAAGCAGTTTGGACTGCATCCTGTGGGCAATACAGAACTACTAGAAGTGCTTTTGTTGTGAATTGGTTGGCTTTTATTTTTGCATAATGGTCTGATCATTCTTATAGACGCAAGGTCCCTGTAGTGTTCTTAGGAAGGGCCTGCAGGGCAATGGGATGGCTCAAAGCTAATTATGCTGGCAGAAAGATAAAAATAAAGCTAACAAGAGTCACCTCACAGTTTAGATACTAATTGAGCATCTAGTATATGCCAAGCACAGGTTTTGAAAAGGCCCTACCTTCATGGCATTTACAACTTAACTGGAGGTATTAATTAGGCTATGTGAGGAAAAATAGAGGTGCACACAGGAGGGTCCCTAACTCACAGTAGATGGTAGGAAAGGCCTACTAGAAAGAGTGACACATCTAATCTGAGCACTGGGGATTGGGGAGGTATGTGTTAGGTATACCCAATGCTGTTGGTGCCCAGACCAGATCCACTTTACCTTGCTTTGCACCGTCTCCCAGTTCTTGTGAGAACTGGCTTCTACTAAAGCTCACAGCTGCCCCCTTCTTGGGAGATTTGCCCACAGCCAAATGGAAGGCTATGTTCTGCACCCATCCCACAACTGATTTTAATCATATAGGGGCACAAAAAGGTCATCTCCATTGCCTCAAGACAAAACTAGAGTTTTGATATAATCTGTGCTTCTTAACTTCCCATGGGATCAGGGAGAAGCTGGTCTCCCGGTGGGCCATGCTCCCCCCCCCCGCCCCCCGGCTTTTCTCCTTTTCCCTGTCCTACTTCCCTGCTGCTTCTAGGTTCCTCCCAAGAGCAGGCTCTGCATCCAGATGTCCAGCAAAGAGCATGTAGTGAGGTGTTCCAGCCATGGCCAAACTAGGTGATTCTCTGTAACCTGGGGGGGGGGGGGGGCGGTTCAGTATGGCACAGAAAGCCCTTTGTGATCCAGTCCTGCTCTCTTCCCCTCCTCTCCTCCACTCTCTGCTTGAGGCTTTTCATTTCAGTACAAACCAAACTACCCACAGCATTTCCGTGACTCTGTATGCCAGCGTTGTTCACTCTTGGAACTAGCTTCCCTTCTTTCTCGGCCTAACTTACTGCAGGCATAACCTCTTCCAGGAAGCCTTTTCTGAGCCTGGAGACAGCACCAGGAATCCCTCCCATCGCTCCCTATACAAATCTTAGCACATACAGAATAGGACTAAAATGATCTATTTCTACATGTACTCCCCTAACAGTACAAATCACCCAAGGACAGGAACTGTATCTTACTCATTTCTGGTCCCATCATCTGTGGCATGGTGTTTTGGCACATGGCAAGGGATCCATAAATGTGGGTTAACCCCATGATGCCTCATTTCTCACCCCAGCAGAGGCTGACAGAGCTGAGTCGTAGATGAGAGATGTATAAGAAAGAAGGGCTGAGTCGGTGTAATTGCTATACCAGGCCATTACCCCCAGACAGCTTAAGAGGTATTGATCCTATGTTTCCAGCCAGAGAAATGAAAGGACCTGGATCACAGAATGGTACATTGAAGGAACCTTGAAAAACTTCTAAATTTATTGGCTCTTAACCTGACCTAATGGAATCCATGATAAGGCTACTTAATCTAAAAGGAAGGGCTGGGCACCATGGTGCATGCCTGTAATGGCAGTGGCTGGGGAGGCTGAGGAAGGAGGATTGTGAGTTCAAAGCCAGCCTCAGCAAATTAGTGAGGCCCCAAGCAATTTAGTAAGACCCTGTCTCAAAATAAAATACAAAATGGGCTGGGGATGTGGCTTACTGGTAAAGTGCCCCCTGGATTCAATTCCTGGTTCAAAAAAGAAAGAAAAAAAAAGAAGGAATGTTGAGTTTGATTTTTGGTAGGAACCATGTAAGTTCTTCATGGGAACACTAATTAGTGTGAATTGATCAGAAACCAAATTCAGCAACAATTATGTCTTTGCCAAATACAACTGGGGAAAGGACCTGGTTATCACTTAATAAAGATGGTTTGAGAAACAATCTTTGTAAACATGGGATCCAGCAGAGACTTGTGACAACTGCATTTAGGGCATGTTGTTTCAACACACGGGATAATCAGCACTCGGGTCTATTCTGGGATGTATAATGTTGCTGAGGCACTACAAAGCTTAGTGACCAGCCTGTGTTTCAAAAGCTGTGTTCTTTATTAATAAAGTCACCTACTTGGGCTTGGGGGATATACCTCAATGGGAGAGTGCTTATCAAGCCTACATGAGGTCCTGAGTTCAATTCTCAGAATCACACACACACACACACATGCACGTGCATTCACACACACACACACACACACACACACACACACACACACGTACCCACTTTCAAAGTCACCTACCCCAGAGCCTTCATGAAATGAATTTTTAGAAAATGCCCGCACCTGTGTTTCACTCACAGAGTACAGGAAATGCAATGTCAGTGTCACCACAGTAATGATGTAACCTGATGCAGTTGGGAGTTTATTTTAGCCTCAGCATTTGTTTTAATGATTTTGCAAATGGCTTTCGTCCTATATTTCAGAGTCATCAAAGCTGTGAAAGGGTCATATAACCTTCCTGCAATACTTTATTGCATTTAGTGAGAAAAAGCTCTATGCCGCTGTAGGTATTTACAAATGTGGGTGTTTGCAAAGCATCAGGGACATATCCCTCAGAAATGGCAAGGGTCCAAGGAGAGAAGGGGCCCATGGTGATAAAAAGATTGAGTTTCACAACTTCTTCTTAACAAATTCATTTCACAGATGAAACAGAATGACTTTTTCAAGGTCACCTAGCTGGTTAGTGTTGGAGCTACAGTTAGAACTCAGAGTTATTAACCTGGAGTCAAGAACTATTTCTACATTGCATAAATGATAACTAGGGCTGTCACCTGTAGAGGTGAGTTGAAGGAAAGTCAATAACAAACAAAGGGAACGATAACGTAGCATTAATGAAGTTCCACCTTGTGGATTATCTCTGGCAGGTTTTTCATCACAGAATTTGTCTGCTGCTCCAAACCATCTGTGCTATTCATAAATCTACTATGAAATTTTTTTTTCCTCAAACAAATGAAATTATTTTTCTAGCTATTTCCTATTTGAGAATTTGGGGGGAGTTGACTGTTGCCAACTTCAGCTAGACCTTGATCATCTTTGACTTGCACTTATCAGATTTCTAATCACTCTTGAGGCTGTTTGTAGAGCATCTCTTAAAAGGAAGAGCAATGCCCTGTGGGTGGGAGTGGGGATTGGCAGAAATAATGGGCCCCATTTTATTTTTGTTTTTTTCATTTGTGAACTGATTTGTTTTGGGCAGTGAGTACAGGGATTAAATGACTTTGCATTGAAAACTATGCTTAATCTTCTCAAGATACCTAATATAAATGATAAAGGAGGATAAATAAGGTCCCCAATGTGATGAATCCTATGCTGTTCTGCTATGGTCCATGATTTGCAGAGACAGATGGTATCTGGTACAGAAAGGATGGAATAACTACCCTTCAAGACACCTGTATCAATTAACTGGCTCACTCACTCATTTTAGTAGATTATCTTCCCACTCTATTAAAGGCTGTTACTAGCACATTGAGTCCTTTTAAAAATATTTTGTATTTAATTTGGGTCATCTCCAAAATTCAAGGATCCTGGGATGGTTGGAGGAGATCCAGAGACCATCATTGAGAATGATTAAGGGGAATGGGAAATGGAGGTATTGAGCATAACAAGAAGAAATATAATTTCCAGGGTTGTAAATAACTGTTATGCTTTTTTTCCCAAAAAGGTCACAGTGAGAAGAAATAGGCACAAATTAGAGTTGGCAGGAGTTAGCATGGACATAATGTACAATGTCCTGGTACTGATATAAGCACACACTTTGAATTTCCTTCCATAGGTAAATGTTGCAGGCAGAGGAAATATGGCAATATGTTGTGACTTATTTTTCATCAACTCAAGCTATATCAAGGAAAAATGGAATTACAGTTGAATTAAAGAAAGAAAATA
This sequence comes from Urocitellus parryii, assembly GCF_045843805.1. Lineage (NCBI taxonomy): Eukaryota > Metazoa > Chordata > Mammalia > Rodentia > Sciuridae > Urocitellus > Urocitellus parryii. The sequence continues at coordinate 101,253,730 of NC_135547.1, forward strand.
AAGGGGGAAAGGAGGTAACAATCAGGTAACAACGTAAAGGGAAAGCAAATATAGTCTAAAGCTGTGCCCGGGATTGAAATATAGCCTTGAAAATTAAATGCACTTGTAATCTAAAAATTTTGTGTATTTTATTCTCTTCCCTGGTCAACTTACCAAAATTAATTGATTTATTTGAACTTAACTTACTTCAATTTGCCCTATCTCCCAAGGCCTAATTAGAAGTGTAATGGGATTTTTAAAAGGTGGTTAGAGGAGGTAGGTAATGGGATCTGAAAAGTTTATAGACTCAATTCCACAGCATTCAATAGGGATGGCTTTTCATTTCTTAAGACTTTTTATTAGGTACTACTAGACTCCTCATTTGAAAAAGAATTCTAAAACATGCATCTTAAAGATTCACACAAATTGACTGAGGGTACTGTTAAAATGCATATTCTGATTCAGTGGGGTGGAGACTGAGATTCTGGATTTCTAACAAGCTTTCAGTTGTCCATGCTACTAGGCCAGGGCCACAGTATGAGCTGCCAGGCTCTAGATCTGCATGTTTAATGTAGCTAGTGAGTTTTTGTTTTGTTTTGGTGCCAGGGATCGAACCCAGGGGCACTTAAACACTGAATCACATTCCCAGCCCTTTTTATTTTTTATTTTGAGACAGAGTCAGTAAGTTGTTTAGGGCTTTGCTAAATTGCTGAGGCTGGCTTTGAACTGGTGATCATCCTGCCTCAGCCTCCTGAGCCACTGGGGTTATAGGTGTGTACCAGTGCACCCAGTTGCCATTGAGTTTTTGAAATGTGGCTGGTCTGAATTAACATGTGATGTAAATGTAAAATAGACACTGGATTTTAAAGATTCAATATTTTTAAAAATGTAAATTATCTCAATTTTTAAATCGGTTGCCTGTTGAAATGATAACACTTGGGGCATATTGGATTATATGATATATACCATTAAAATTAATTGTACTCATTTTTTTCTACATTTTTATATAGGGCTACTAATTTTTCTTTTTTTTAGTGGCACTGGTGATTGAACCCAGAACCTTCAGCTAGTTAAGCATGTACTTTACCATTGAGTTACAATCAAATCCCCTGAAAATGTAAATTACATGTGTGGCTCATAGTATACTCCTATTGGACAGTGCTAGTTTAAAGAAATACGCATTATAATTATTTGGGGGGGGGTACAGGGGATTGAACCCAGGGCACTCAACCACTGAGCCACATCCCCAGCCTCTTTTGTATTTTATTTAGAGACAGGGGCTCACTGAGTTGTTTAGTGCCTTGCTTTTGCTGAGGCTGGCTTTGAACTCGTGATCCTCTTGCCTCAGTCTCCTGAGCTGTTGGGATACAGGCAGGCACCATCAAGCCTGGTTCATTATAATTTTTTTTTAATACAGAATTATTTCCAGACTTCTTTTAGAGATGAAGACAATTTTGGTTTTGAAAAATTTCATCTTTGCCTTTTTTATCTTACATAATAATGACCTAATGAGCAATACCCTCACGTCTCAGAAAAGGAATTTCCCTCTGGCTACACTAGATGAAAAGCCATGTGTTCAGACAACAGTGTGTTCGAGACCTGGAGCACCGTGGCACCAGTGGACCAACTCATTCTCTCTCTCGATAGTCTCGCCGAGCTCAGGTGGCCAGTTGCAATTCTGTTCCTGTTCCATGAGGAAGTCCACACTCTGCCACACCAGCTCCCGATCTGCGGGCTTGAGGTGCTCATGGTAAGAAAGAAGCATCTGCAGAATGGATGACAGGCCATGAGCTGCCCCTGTGTGGACAAACAAAGTACAATTTATCTATATAATAGGGAGGAGAGGACACACACCCACACACACACACAGACACATACACGTAATATTACTTGAAAGAACATACAGTACTGTAACAACTGAGTTGCTGAATAACTAGGCTGCTGACAAACTGTGGTCTGCAGGCCAAATCTAGCCCACTGCCTGTTTTTATAAATAAAGTTTTATTGTAACACAGCCAGAGCCATTCACTTCATATTGTCTATGGCTATTTTTGTGTTAGGACAGCAGAGTTGTATTTGACAGAGATCATATGACCCCCAAAGCCTAAAATATTTACTATCCAGTTCTTCATAGAAAAAGTTTGTTGTTTGCAGCGGTAGCAACAAATCCCATCATTCTGTACCACTATAATGCACCAATAAAAAATTTCTGAAAAAGAATAAAAATTGTTGACTATCTTACTTCAGAGATTTTTTTAAAAACTGCAATTAACATATCAATAGCCTTTACAAAAATACTCCTAAAGTACTTGACCACAATTTGGTCTAGGTATCCTGAACATTCATTTATTCATTACCTAAGTATTAAGCATCTACTATGCACCAGACACTATTCTAGGTGCTGAGAATAAATCAGTGAATAAAACAGTATAAATCTTTTTTTTGGTAGGCATTATTAATTAGCCTTAACTTTTTAAATTCTTTACATTTTATACTTGTGTATTAAGCAATGTCTTGTCCTGGGATAGAGAGATGGATATGTTTGTCCCTACCCTTGAAGACCTCCTCATCTAATCCAATGAGAGAATCAGGTTTGCAAATAATTAGAACATGAGGTGTTAAGTGCTCTATGATAGGTGTGTATCAGGAGTGTGATGATTAATATTATGTGGCAACTTAACTGGGTCACATGTTGGCCCAATATTTGGTTAAAAATTATTTCTGGGTGTGTCTGTGAGAGTGTTTTTGAATGAAAACCACATTTGAATCTATAGATCAAGTAAAGCAGATTTCCCTCTTCAGTGTGGGTGGGCCTCATCCAATTCACTGAAGGCCGGAATGGAACATTAAGGCTGACAAAGAATTCTCCAGCTGGGACATTAATCTTTTCCCTTTGGACGTAGACTATAATTTACAACACTGCCTTTTTCAGCTTCCATAACCTCTTGAGCCAATTCCTTTCCACAAATTATTAAAAGGAATTAGCTCAAGTGATATATACAATCCATTTCTCGGGAGAACTTTGACTAACACAAGGAGCTAAAAGGGAACCCAGGAAGGAGAGCTTAATGTGGCCTCAGGGTTGGAGGGGGAGCTGAAGGTTTTGCACAGATGGTGTCATCTGAACAAAATCTTGAATTCCTGACAGTTCTAACAGAGGATACTGAATTAGCAAAGGCCTGAACCCATGTTTGGAAAAGGATTTAGCTTAACAAAGGGAGAAGGCAGCCCAGTCCCTGTAGGAGTTTTCACTCATTCTGAATTCATAGAGTCTTAATTAGTGGTACTGGGGTTAATATATTCCAAGAACTTGCTATTAAAACTCAACTCTCTAATTATAAAACTTTTTCTTTGTATTCAGGCATCTTCCACTTTACATACTTGGAACTTTCCAGAAACAGCCCCCCACCCCCGGCAGTGCTGAGAATTGAACCCAGGGCCTTGTGCATGCCAGGCAAGCACTCTACCAACTGAGCTTTATCCCCAGCCCCAGAAACATTCTTATAGTTGTATCTTGTCAAAAATTCTGTTGCTCTTAAAATTTGGTCATGCTGTGGTGGTGCATGCCTGTAATCCCAGTGGTTCAGGAGGCTGAGGCAGGAGGATTGTGAGTTCAAAGTCAGTCTCAACAAATTAGCAAGGCCCTAAGCAATTCAGTGAGACCCAATCTCTAAATAAGAAAATAAGCATGTAAATTAAAAATAAAAAGGTCTGGGGATGTGGCTCAGTGGTTAAGCGCCCCTGGGTTCAATCCCTGGTAGCAAAACAAAACAAAATAAAACAAAAATATTTGGTCATGAAGTTTCAAAGTACCTTTCTTTCTCTGGATTTGGAATTGTTACGAAAAAGTTTCCTTTTTGGGAAAATGATTATGCATTCGATGGGAATCTGGTTTGTGCTCTCTATGTCAAGGGCCAGAATGCTAATTTCTCTAAAAAACAAAAATCTCAAAACTGAAAGGAATAGCTCTATCAGGGGACTAGAACAGACAATGCCAGTGACTCTCCATTCAAGTGCACCTGCCTCCCCTTCCTACTTGATACACCTATCATTCTGCCTGAGACCTTCTCTGGCCACAGGGGTATGCCCAGCTCACGGGGAACAGGGCAGAAATACTAGGGAATTAACACATTTGGAGCAACTGACAATAAAGTAGGGAGTTGGTAGATGAATAGCAGTTTCCTCAACTCTGCAGTGAGACAATTTCAGAGGCCTGGTCTATACAGTCTCTAAGAATCCCCAAGGGAACTGAGCCTCAGTTGTCCACAGTTGCTCATTATTACACACTCAGTTGCTTCTTTCTCTCCACTGTCTCATTTCCTCACTTGTCTATCTATGCTTTCTGGAATCATCTTTCAAATAAATCTTTTATACTCAAATCCTTGTGTCTTGGGGTCTCATTGCAGGCAAACTTAGGAACTTAAAGGTTTTCTTGAGGCATCTCTCATTAAAGTGGTTCATTAGTCATTCATTTATTCATTTGGGTATCCTTGGTATGCGCAGGCTCTGTGGCAGAGGTCTAGGGATCACAAAAATAAACAAAAGTAAGTCCCTATCCAAAAAAGGCACAAAGCCCGTTAAGGCAGTTGGACTGGTAAGCCACTAATTAAGTGTAATGTGATGAGGCTCTCCAATAAAAGTGTGGGCAGGGTGACATGATGTTACCCAGTTTGCCTTAGGGGAAAACCTGAAAGACGTGAATGTTTTTCCAGAATGTTTTTCAACACCCCTTTCTCCTGAAGCAGAGAAAATACCTCAGGAGATCTCATGACGTTGGTGCAGAGTCTTGAAGTCTGGTTATTACAGATAGATGAAGAGGTTGGAGGAAGTGGAGTGTTCTAGGTAAAAGGAACACGTAAAAGGTATAAAAATATGAGGACACTTTGTATGTGAGAGACTATGATGCACAGAACCTGGAGGGAAGAGATAAAGCTTGAGTCTGGAGAAAGAGGCTGGTGGTCTACCTTACAAATCTTGCTCAGGAGTGCAAGAACTCTAAAGGGGAGTAACTAATTTACTCCTTAGGTGGCTCAGAGCTCAAAATTACTCCCTGCAATTCAGTAGTCTGTTATTAATCAATGAGTACTAAAAATTTCAAATTATATAAATATATTACACAAGTGTACATATCAACACACACATAAATTTACTTATTAACAAATCAAATAAGCAAAGAATAAAATTAAGTCAATTCACTGTAATTTTTTTTTTAATTTTTTTTTTAAAGAGAGAGTGAGAGAGAGAGAGAGAGAGAGAGAGAGAGAGAGAGAGAGAGAGAGAGAGAGAGAGAGAATTTTTTAATATTTATTTTTTAGTTCTCGGCGGACACAACATCTTTGTTGGTATGTGGTGCTGAGGATCGAACCCGGGCCGCACGCACGCCAGGCGAGCGCGCTACCGCTGAGCCACATCTCCAGCCCAATTCACTGTAATTTTTGTAAGCCATATGTAAATTTTTAATATCTGCATAAATTAGTGACTGCAATGAAACTTTGTTTCCAAAAAATTAATAACAAAGATTTTGTGTGTGTGTGTATGTGTGTGTGTGTGTGGCACACCTGGGATTGAACTTGAACTCAGGGGGACTCCACCACTAAACCATGTCCCTAGCCCTATTTTGTATTTTATTTAGAGACAGAGTCTCACTCAGTTGCTTAAGTGCCTCAGTTTTGCTGAGGTTGGCTTTGAACCCATGATCCTCCTGCCTCAGCCTCCTGAGCTGCTGGGATTACAGACATGTGCTACCACGTCTGGCTGAGAAGATCTTTTGAGCCCAGGAGTTTGAGGCCAGCCTGGGAAATGTAGAGAGACCCTGTCTCAAAAAAAAAAAAAAAAAAAAAAAAAAAGGCTGAAGAGCCTTTGAATCTAGGATGAAAGTAATTGTTAAAATAGCTTCAGGCAAACTATGAAAGCAAATATTAAGTTGTGGTTGGTAATATTTGTTGATATTTGCTTTTTTAAACATTACAGGTAAACATTACAGGAGAATGTATTTTGACATATTATGCATACATGGAGTATAACTTCCCATTGTTGTGGTTGAACATGATGTGGAGTCACACTGGTCATGTATTCATATATGAACATAGGAAAGTTATGTCAATTGATTCTACTGTCTTCCTATTCCCATCCCCTTCCCTTCTCTTGATCCCCCTTTGTCTAACTAATTTAATGAACTTCTATTCTCCTCTTCACCCTCTCTTATTGTGAGTTAGCATCCACATATCACAGAGAAGATTTGGCCTTTGGTTTTGGGGGGATTGGCTTATTTCAATTAGTCTCCAGTTCCATCCATTTACTGGCAAATGGCATAATTTCATCCTTCTTGATGGCTGAGTAATACTCTATTGTGTATATATATCATTCTTTATCCATTTGTCTGTTGAATGGCACCTAGGTTGGTTCCATAGCTTAGCTATTGTGAATTGGGCTGCTCTAAATATTGATGTGGCCATGTCATTATAGTATGCTGATTTTTTAAAGTCCTTTGGGTAGGACATTTGCTTTTAAATGACATTTTTAAGTATTTCTTGTTAATGAATCTAGTGATAGCCTAGGGCAAAAACAAAAATATCCAGTGTCAACATTAGAGACGCCCTCTATCCTACACAGGCCTGTGCCAACATCCTCACTCACCCAAGTACTCGGTTCCATAGTAAGAATACATCAGGGGGAATGGTTTCCTCTTCTTTGTAGCGTATTGCTTCCCAGAGTCCAGAATTGCTTGGCAAATTGATTTGATCTGTGCTGGGGTCAGCACCTAAGGAAATCAAAAAGCAGAAGTCAAATCAGGATCCTTTCCCCCCCTCAGACGTTAGATTTTCTTGTTTCAGAAGTCCATCATCATACCCCCAAAGTCTTTCCTATGCCTAAATAAACTCAGACCATTACAACTTATTTACTTTTTAGCCAGTGATTCTCCTTTTGAGGTTAAGTGTATCTACCTTCTTCAGAAAACTTGCTGTTTCGATGGAAAACACACACCTTTACTCTGTAGGTTGTTAGAAAATGCAAAGACCACCCGATGGCTGTTATATCATTAATCCTCGTCACAGGAACAAGAATTTGCCCAGAAAAGAACAAACGGTGGTGTTAATGGATCATGCTTAACAAAGCTGTTCCTCCTGGATACAGTATGGTTCAGGTCTAGCCCAGACATCAGGCCTTCAATTTATGTCATTTGGACCACTGTGATTATAAAGCTATGATTCCATGACAAGCTGCTGCATGACAGACTCACTGCAGCCATTTGCATTCCCTGAGTGAAACCAGAGCCCAAAGGTGCCAAGGCAAAATAACTTCTAACATCAAAAGGATGGAATAGAAAATGGCTAAAATTCGAGGACCTGCAGCTCTCCACTTTTTGTTTCCATCTAGCCAGTTTTAGGACTATGGAGGTTAAAATGTTCTCAAGTCTTCGAAGCATCATGGAGTTCATTAAGATTCTGCTCAGGTTTGTACTGTGTTCTGTGTCCTGCCCTTCCTCACGGGCAGATTGGACGCTCCCTTTGGCAAGCTCCCATATCACCAGGCCTTTTGCTCTGGTGAAGCACTTACCACCTGCTGTGTTAGGTCTCTCCCACTAGATGATCGGGTTTTTGAGAGCAGACTGTGACATCTCATCATTTTGTATCTAACACAGAACATGAGGGGACTGTTGGCAACTGATGAGTGAATAAGTAGGTGCCAGATTAATTGGTATAAAAAGCAGATGCCTCCTACATCTTCTTTCCTTGATCCTTTCTCTCCTTCCCTCTTTCCATGATCATTCATTATTTATTTATTTATTTATTTATTTATTTATTTATTTATTTATTTATTCATTCATTCATTCATTCTTTATTGGTGCTGGGGATTGAACCCAGGGGTACTTTACCACTAAGCTGCATCCCCAGCCATTTTGATTTGATTTTTAATTTTGAGACAAGGTCCTGCCAAGTTGTTTGGGGCCGAATTAAGTTTCTCAGACTGGCCTCCAACTTGCAATCCTCTTGCCTCAGCTTCCTGAGTCACTGGGATTACAGATGTGCACCTCCATGTGCCCACAAATATTTCTTCAGCCCCTACTCTATTTCCCAAAAGCCTATTCTTGATATTGGTAATACAACAATGAGCATGATGGAGAATACCCCTGCTCTCATGAAATCAACCTTCCCCAAAGTCAGACTCACATAGGAAAGGTACTAATCAGATTAAGCAGAAAGACAAAAAATCACCTACAGTTCAGCTTGATTGAATAAATCTGGGATCAAGGAAAAGTCTATTGGATTGTGGCCTCTCTCCTAAGATGTACACATCTCATTTTCCTATCTGAAATTTGGCATTAGAACCACCAATTCCTTTTGAAATAAGACCCTAATGATTTAAGTCATAACTTGCTTTTCTAGTTTACCTAATATTAAAAGGGTAAAATATCCAAGTTTTTTGGTCTTCAAATGTATCACTTGATTGGGAAAAAATTACTTGAAGAGGAAATGATTCATTAATTAATTCTTCCAACTACTTTTATTGAGCTAGTATTCTAATAAGACCCCGTCCTAGGTATTATGGGGAACTTGTAGAAAGCAGGGGACACATTACCCTCCCATCACCACTGCCAACACACACACACACACACACACACGGAACTGATGGAGATGAAATATAGATAAACTTCTAAAACAGAGGAATTAAAGTTCATAAACCTAGATATGGAAAGAAACAGTAATGTATGGTATTTAACCTGGACAATGAAATATTGCTCAACTTCAACCAGCATTTTATTTTTCTCCTCAGTTTTTGTCTGCTCAGAAACAAGTGTCTCATGGTTTTCCACCTACCATTCTTCTTCTTATTATTATTTTTGGTACCAGGGATTGAATTCAGTGAGCCACATCCCCAGCCTTTTAAAAAGATTTTTACTTTGAGACAGGGCCTCACTAAGTTGCTGAGTCTGGCCTCAAACTTGTGATCCTTTGCCTCAGCCTCCCTAGTCACTGGGATTAGATACATGCACCTTCACATCCCGTTTGCTAACATTGTTTTTTTCTTCTTTTGCTTACCATTCTTGAAGATCCTAGCTTCCTATATATCCTCACTGTCAAGTCGAATCAATCCCAAGTCTTTCCTTAGCCCAATAGCAAATTTCTCCCAAACGATTTCCTACCTTTGCTCATTTAAATTCCTAACAAATTTTCATTTGCTATTGAAAACACTTATTCACTGTGCTTTCATCAGCACCATCTCATCTTACATTTAGTCTTACCCTACTTAAAATCTTGCATCATTAATTTCAAATCAACCCTTCCATCTTGTATAACCTCGTAGAAACCTGCCAGAGCCTTGAAGGACATTCACTTAATAGGATTCTATCCTGGCTTCATCCCATATTTTTTTGGGCAGATAGCTTCCTCTTCCACCGTATGCAGGTCCTGCCTGGCTGATATTGATTTTGAATCCATATGACAGAGGCAGTGTTTGTAGTAGGAAACAGTCACTGAATTTTCAGGATGTACTCATTTGCATTACTAAAATTCTATTTGACTTTCATGCCTATAACTGAAAATTGGCTTGTTCTTTCCTCACTTGAACATTTATTCATATGTTTTCCATGTTCGTGTGTTTGCCTGCTTATGTTTAATCCAGAAAAAAAAATCAACTTGTTATTATGTGGTGCCCTCCCCAATTCTCTCCATCCCTGAAGCACAGCTCAGAATGGGGAATGAGTTTATAAAATATTATTTCAAAACCTCCTCTGGTCATGCATCATGTCTGGGTGGTTTCCTCTTATCTCTCAGAAACACTGTGAAAAACAAAGAGAAACCGGTGCTTGTTCGGGTGGATAGAGACCAGTTATGCATGCAGTTCTTTATCTCTGGGAACAGACAAGACCTACCCTTGAGTTTATTGATCAGCGAATAAGAACAGAAAATAGTGCTCATTAAAAGTCTGTGTGTGGGGAACATTGAGAAAAAAATGTGCCCCTCTTTTCCCTCCTGAACAAATGGTACAGAAAGAAAAATGGAGTTGAGACCTAGGGGTAGGGGCTGGATCTTGTTCTCTCATTTGTCTGCTTTCTCAAACATCCCTCCATTTCCTGTTCAGAGCCCACAGGAAGTTGCACATGAGCACATCCACTCCCTTCAAGAAGATGGCCTCCCTGTTTTTACACACTCTGAGATCTCATTCTCACTCTGAATGAGAGAGTGGCATTTCCTGGAGGTTAAAAGTGACTGTGGATGGCAGAGGCGAGCTCCCTTTGCCAAAACAAACCTCAATCTCATCTCCTGTGTCTATCCATGTGTTGATATTTTGGATAGATTAGGTTCTTTAGAACTTTTTTTTTTTTGGTACTGAATTAAACTAAATTAAGATATCTCAAAAATATAAAGCCAATCTATGGTGCTTTGGTTTAAACAGTTTCATTATTGTACCTGACCCTGTAAACTAGTTCTATTAGGCTGACCTCTAAGTATGAAGAACCTACACAGCAATAAAGCACAAGTATGTTTCTTGGCCCTTCCTGAACCACCTCCATGCAGAGAAGAGTTGACCTTCATTAAGGAAATGAATAAAATGGACCAAGCCACGGAAAGCTGGCCTCACCGCTGATCCCCTCCTGAGACAAGTGTCCTACCCACAGTCCTTCGGAAGTGGCAAACGATGTTTCTTTTTCTAGGCACCAAATACCTACATACTGACGCTGTTAGCACAAAAAGACTGGGATGAATGCAAACTTCACAAATCAACTCAGCACTTTATTCAGGAACAAAGTTTCACACAGGATCAGGGGATGCAGGGATGAAATGATGCCATGGTGGGACCCACTTTCCTAGTGGAAAATGAGCTCCTAAACAAAGAAAGAGCCTGGGCTTATATAGGTTATTCTGAGAGGTGGTCTAGTGAGCATATCAGTTTTCTTTGGAAACCTAGGAATTTGGAGTTTATTCTGTCAATCAGTGAAGGAGTTAGTTTTAGTGCTTAGCAATTTAGGGTCTGTTTTATGGGGTGAAATGGGACGGAGTCTAAGGTCAGTGGTCAGTTTCTGGAATTTATTATACTGAACCTGATGGAGAGTCTGGGGTCAGTGGTTGGTATCTGGAAAGGATTTGTTTACAGAAGGATCAACGCTTTGGCCTCTTCCCAGAGACTGCTTTTCTAGGTTTGATGGACACCTCTTCCTTAGGGTTTGTTTATCACTGGGAAAGACTGTATCGGGAAAGGATCAATGCTGCCAATGTGTGGCTTTCCTTCTCACTCCTCTTTCCCCAGGTCTCACTACTTTTGGGGTTTGTCATTTTCCATATCTAATAGTTATTGCTCTTCTCTGATCAGCACTGATTGAATGCACAGATAATGGCCGCCAAGTCCTGGGTGTGCCAGTATCCCAAGGCATACTATGCCAGTCAAATTCCTTTCTCAACAATTTGAAACGAGTGTTAAAAAAAAAAAAAAAAGAAAGAAAGAAAGAAAAGAAAGAAGCTGTCAGCAATCACAGCTGATGCTGCATGCAGGTCAAGAGGTGGAGCTGGGTGCATTGTGCAAATTTGAGGTTTGGTGGGATTAAGTAGGAGCTATGAGGGGGAATGACAGAATAAGTCAACCAACAGTGAAAGTGAAAGGAGACCTGGGAAGTTATACTAAGAGAAACAAAGATACTAAAAGAAAATTAGAGAAAGGAAGCTGGTTCTTACTGCTTCCTTAGTTACTGACAGTTTAGGGCTACTTCCTTGAGGGCTTCCTGCCAAGTTTCCATACAACACACACGCTCATCTTCTTATCCCTCCCCTTTACCATAGTCATTTGATAAAGCCTAAGGGTTTTTGTTCATTTGTTTATTTTTGTTTTGTTTTTTGTTGGTTTTTGTAATAAGAGCCTAACTAGAACAGGCTCAGATACAAAGTCAACACTTCCCTTTTTCATTCTTCCACACTCCACATAAACACAGGAGCTTTGCTACCTACTGTGCTGGATCCTTTCAGCTCAAATAATAAAGATACCTGCATCTAAGGTCCATGTTAGGTACTCCAATCTTGAATTACTTATCCTCAAACCTCTGTCAAAAGCCCCATTGAGATATCTGAGATCTGAGAGGCATCTGCTTCTCAAAGTGTGGTCCACGGACCAGCAGCCTGAGCAACATCTAGGAGCCTGATAGAAAAGTAGATGTCCACGCCGCGGTCCCAGTGAATCAGAAACTGAATTTTAACAAGATCAGCAGGAAGTATGCATGCACATTAAAGTTTAAGAAGTACTGTATTAAAAATGCTATCCATGAATTATTAAATTTACCCAATATTAGGTTAGGTCCCAATAATAATGTATATTTGGACCATATAAATATGACTTCCCATAGATTTTCTTTTTCTAACTGTGAGTTTCCTGGGTTTCTGTATGAAGGAAAGGTTGATAGATGAAATAGACAAATTTTTGCTAAACTGTTATTGAAAATATTGCTAACAGTTTTGTTACACTTCTATAAAAAGGCCCATGAGATGAGCTTCTCTCATAGTCCACCTAACAAATTGAAAAACTTTATTTTTTCACAGTGAGACAAGCAAGAGTTTTGTCTTAATCTTGAAGGCCAAGAACCAGAGTTCATTAGTGCAGTGACTTTGTTTAAAATTCTAATTTGTTATGTATGAAAGCAGAATTGAACCCAGGACCTTCTGCATGCTAGGCAAGCACTCTATCAACTGAGCTATATTCCCAGCACCTTGCAGTGACTTTCTTTAGAGGTTTTCCTATAAATATTTTTCTTCCGAAGCCTTAATCATCAGTTGAATGATTAATGGTTTCATTGTCTTTATACATTTTTGTTGTAAACCACCCTAATTTTTTTTTGAAATAGGCAGAACAAAACTAAAGATCTTTACAATATAGGGACTAGGTGTCTTGGGGTGGCAATTCAGGGCATATGAATTATTAGTGTTGAACTATAGCTCTCAAGCTAGCCTGGCAGCCAATCCTTACTGAGTCTGAAAAAAAAATGGTCAGGAGATTCTAGACTTCCCACACCAGATCATGCTCAACTGCCACCAACATTATCATGCAATAGTCCCCAAATGCTCCAAGTGCCCAGCTACATAGAACACAGAAAGTCACTCCAATATCACGCCAAACACACATGTAACAGACTAAGAATTTGCTATTTGCTTAAGTGTTTCCTCAAGCAATTTATTTCATCTCAATACTTTGTCTCTCCATTCTGGTGGTTGTGAAAGCTTCTGTTCAGATAAAGAAGCCATTTGACCACTGATGAACATCATAACAACTCTTGATATCCATGCACAATAGTTTTGAGAGAAAGGCTTTTCAGCTGTAAGAGCCTGGGTATTTTTAGGATTTCAAGTTGATACCGCATAACAATAGACTTGCAGGATATGCAGAATCAAGATATATAAACTGTTTAAGGTGGGAGGAGTTGACTTGAAAAGGAAACTGAGAAGTTGAAAATCAATGTGGAATCACAGTTTCTGGGACAGGAGTCCCCTGTGTTTCTTTGCTAGCAAAGCAATAAACCTCTTACCCCCTTCACTTCTCTGCCAAAAAAGAAAGAAAATCAACATGGAGTTCCTGCTCCTCTACCTACACCTTCTTGTGCCAAACCCTAGAAGAAATACTATAGTTCTTCAGATAGGTTTGAGATCTATAGGTAGTTAGGATGTATGTACTTCCCCCCATCCCTTTCCCAGAACTCTGGGAGATGGCAGTCACAAAGGCTGATCTTTTGTCTCAGGGTCTGGGACCAGTAAAAGAAGTATCATCATATGGCTTGTCCTACATGAGAGAGTTCAAGATAATCCTTTATTTTTTTGTGGGCACCAGGGTAGAGTAGAATAATATCCCATCCTCCTAAATACATTAATTTTTTAAAAATTCCCAGTCTAAATTATTGCACACTAAAATAATGTTAAGGAAAACATTTTTTTTTTTTTTTACAAAATCAGTATTCACAAGTGGTTAGATTTTTATTTTCAATATCTCTTTGGGGCTGTAGTTCACTGGGAGCTCACTAGGTTACAGGGAAAAGCCAAACCTTTCAGGAAATCTCTAGTGTGGGTGGAGATTTATCCAAGGCATTAAGAAGACAGAAACTTGGAGGAGCTACTTTAAAGCACAACATCAGGAGCAGAGGAAGTATTGAAGAAGCTTAGAGAGGCAAAATAAGGTTAAGTGAAAATGTTCAAGCAGGAAATAATCTTAATAAACAGAATAATCTTAAGTATTAGGTGCAAAGCTTGTGAGAGGCACTTTGGAGGTACATGTATTCTAAATAATTAGACTAAGTAAAAATGTGAACCATTTAAATAATGAACATTCAGCATTCATTTCAATCTTAAAAGTAGTGACCTATAGGAGTAAGATGCTGGCAGTAAATATTGGGGGCAGGCTTCACAAAGGAAAAGATATATGAACTGAGTTTTGAAGGATGAGTAGGAAGTGGATAAACGAAAGCAGTGAGAAGATTTTTAAACTATGAGATGATAGAGAAAACTCTATATTAGAACAATGCTTCTCAAACCACAATGTGTACAGGAATCACATGAGGCTTTTGGTACAAATGAAGATTCTGATTCTCTAGGCCTAGTGTGGGGCCAGGATTCTAGTTTTCAACAAGCCCCCCTCCTCCAGATAATGCTGAGGCTGAGGCTGCTGTCCACAGACCACACTTGAAGTAGCAAAGGATTATGGGAATACAGAAACTGACTACAGTAAATGATTTCTCTAGGGAATGGTGAGAAGTTAGATCAAAGGAACTGTAGGAAGTTCCCAAAGACAATCAGGGAAGCAGGAAGGAGCACCAGGCAAGGATGTTACACACTATAATTTAAAAGATTAGATGCCCCAGAAAGGAGAGCAGCAACAATGGGAAATTCTCTACCAATATGCTGCATGCAGGAGAAAACATGTCCAAATTTACAAACCCCAGTGGGGAGCTCTCTTAGCCAATGTGGCCAGGTTTGTTATCTTCTTAATTAGTCTCCAAATGGGGCATGTGTTGCTGGTGCAGAATGAGCAAGTCTTTTCCATCTGGTCTTCCTGATGGTCCCTGACCATTATTATGCTGGGCTATGAGGAATGGGGACAGGTTGTTGAGTTGATGATCATCGTTCAGTCATTAAAGGAAGCCAGTAGGGAATTTCAACGATAAACATTTGGTCCCAGATACCATTTCACTGTTGTTTCTTTTCCCTCCTCATGTCCAGAAACAAAAGCCAAGAAAACAATGGAAACCAGAAAAGAAAAACAGGTTTTACCCCATTCTTGCAAACTGACTGCTGACTTTAAGGACTTATTAGAAGCACCTGCTAACTCTCTGAGTAGCACTAGATCATTTCCTTCTTCTGAGACCCCAACAGTCTTAGTGCCTGAGCTTCCTTATCTACAAAAAGGGATCAGAGTACTTGTCTTCAAGTGGTGGTGAGACTCTAGGAAAAAGAGTCCCAATGTTTGGTTACACATTGCAGTCACCTGGGGAGCTTTGGGAAATCCTGATGGCTTGGCCACACACCCGACTTTCTGGATCCTCAGGTGATTATAACTGCAATCAAGGTTGAGAAGCTACTGCCATGAAATAGTAAGTACAACAATAGTTTTTCAAAGCAAAGTGATCATATAATTAAGATGAGGAGGAGGAGGAGGAAGAGGAAAAGGATGACAACGATGAAGAAGAAAAGGAGGGCTAAAGGAAGAACAAACAAAAGATATCCTGGGTATAGAGAAATGCCTTTGGTGAGAGTCATGGAAGAATGGAAAGGAGATACCGGATGTGCACATGAATGAACATGCTGAGTTAGGTCAGAGGTCCATTAAACACTTTTCTATTTCCAATCTGGGCACCAATGCACTTTTTAAAAATTTTTTCTTAGTTATACATGATATCTTTATTTTGTTTATTTATGTGGTGCTGAGGATCGAACCCAGTGTCTCACATGTGCAAGGCAAGTGCTCTGCCACTGAGCCACAATCCCAGCCCACCAATGCATATTTTGTGGGAGGGTAATGGAGAAACCACAGAACACAGCAGGCAATGTACTAGACTAGGAATCAGAAGATCTGGGCTTGAAAATCCGACTTTGGTACCATTACCATGGCTAAGTCATCAGATCTATTCCCTCATCTATAAAATAAAGGGACTGGGCTAGAATCTGTTCGCTACGTCAGTGTGCTTCTTAAATTTTGGTGTGTCTAAAAATCACTTAGTGAGCTTGCTGAAATACAGCTTCCTGGGCCTGGCTCTCAGAGATTCTGGGTTAGTAGCTGTGGAATGGGATCTGAGATCCTGCCATTTCTAACAAATTTTCAGATGATGCTGTTAGGGAAGAACCTCATAGGTGGCTCTGTAGTAGATGACCTCTAAGATTTCTCTGGGCTCCAAACTCTAAGGTTCTCTAAGGTATTGGAGGAGTCTAGCTTTTGAACATAAGAGCGTAGCATAATCATCAAAAACATGGAGTTTGGAGTTAGATAGAGACCTAGTTCCCAGACTTAGCTTCACCACTTTCTAGTAGTGTGGATTTGGGTAAGTTGCTTATCCCTTCTAAGCTTCAGTTTTCTCGTTTTTTACAAAAGCAGTGGTAATAAGACCTGCCTTATGGAGTTGCTGTGATGACTCCATGTAAGACACTTAGTGCAGTCCCTGCCATAAAGCACATGCAAGCTCTAGAGAAAAGGGACATCTGAAGTCCAGTAGTGACTCAACTCCAACCGTTCAGCCTTGGAGGTTTGAGCTCAGGGGATTTCTCACAAAAGAACCCTGTTATTGCCCACATTCCTTGCCTCATCCTCCACCCAAGGACTAGCTATGGCCTCCTGCATTCCTAAGTTGTGGTAACCTGTAATTCATAAACTACTAAGGCAAAGCCCTTCATGTCTATGCATTTACTTTTAATTTTCCATCACTACACTTGCAGCCTTCAATGTCCCAACTTTTGCCAAAAGCACGTTCTTCTGCTCTTTCAAAATACCTCTCAAGTTTACCTCATTTCTAGATAAGTCTCTGTCACTAACTAACTATGTAACTTTAGACAAATCAAGAAACCTTTCTGGACCTCAGTTTCCTCATCTGAAAAAAAAAAAAACAAGGAGTTCAGCTGATGTGGTCTTTAATGTGCCTTTGGCTTTAGCATTTTGTTATTTAGTAATTTGATATTTTATGGCAAATTTTTGCAAATCTACATATTCATATTTGGGCTAGACTTTTGGATTGCAGTCGTGATAGTCCATTTCAGTGGTTTAATTTCTTACAGAGTAGGTAAAAAGTCCTTTACAATGATATTATATCATGTGTTTAATTTGTCCTGTTCTAGAACATTTTATTTTTACAAGAGACTTATTTCTTAAATACTTTCTTCCTAGTCAAAAGATTAAAGAATAAAAACTCTTTGGGTGGGGTACTGTGGACTGAACCAGGGGCACTTTACCACTAAGTTATATTAACAGCTCTTTTTATTTATTTTGACACAGGTCTTGTTAAGTTGCTGAGGCTGGCCTCAAACTTGTGATCCTCCTGCCTCACCTCCCAAATCACTGGGATTACTGGCATTTGCCACTGTGTCCAGCAAGACCAGAACTCTTTTTAGCATCTTGATATCAGTTGTTTAAATATCAGGAGTTACCAGTCTTCTGATGCCCCCAAAGTAAATGATTACATTATAAGCCCAGATGTATAAGCTGACCATTTTACAGACCCTCCTATAAGCCACTTTTGAATCAGTATGCCATTACAGTATTCTCAAACTATACTACTGTGGTTTAACTTTTCAAGTGCCTGCTGGGTGCATAATACTTTGCTAGAGAGAATAGAAATATAGAGGCAAGTATTTGCTTGTATCCAGATAAATAGTAAATGTTCTTATTTGGAAAGGCCAATTCTAAGTACATGTTTGTGGCTGACTTTGTTGGTGAGAACATCCATTCTCTTCTTATCCCTTGCTAACCAAATCTCAATTTTATTGGGGTGACAGAGCCAATCCTAAGTTATAGTGATCAGCCTTAGCCAAACATGTCAATCCTATTGTTTGTAGGGGGTTAGCAATGCAACTTCATTTTGAATAATGGATAAATCTGCAAGAACTTCATGGAAGGTCTTTTGTTGAATCTTTTTTTTAATTCTAATTTGTTATAAATGACAGCAGAATGCATTACGATTCATATTACACATATAGAGCACATTTTTTCATATCTCTGGTTGTATATAAAGTATATTCACACCATTCATGTCTTCATACATGTACTTTGGATAATAATGATCATCACATTCCACCATCATTAATAACCCCATGCCTGCTCCCTTCCCCTCCAACCCCTTTGCCCTGTCTAGAGTTCATCTAATCCTCCCATGCCCCCCCCCACAACCTCATTAAGAATCAGCCTCCTTATATCAAAGAAAACATTTGGCCTTTGGTTTTTTGGGATCTAACTTCATTTAGAATTAATGTTTTCCAACTCCATCCATTTACCTGCAAAGGCCATGATTTTATTCTCTTTTAATGTTGAATAATACATGGAAGGCTTTTTGTTTCATAATAAATGGAAAAAAAATGGATGAATTTGGCCGTTACCACCCTTACCATTCTTTCCTTTTTTGTCATTGTTGTTGTCTTGAATGTACATGTGAGGTCTGGAACAGTAGCCAGCCATTTCTTATCCTGAGGCAATTAGCATGTGGACGATAGGTCAACATTCACTAAACCATGGTGAGAGGCTGGGAGAGAAGATCCTAGGGTTTGTGGACGTCATCAAGCATCTGTAACACAGCCAGAATCACCTGTCTCCAGACTCTTGCTTCGAAAGAAAATGCAATACCTTTTTTAAAGCCATTATTCATTGGGTTATAGCCAAACCTGGACAGCCATAAAGTGCCAACCTAACAACGTTGCAAACATTGTATTTTCCCGCAAAGCAATTTTTCTTTGCCCATGTGCACCTCTGTTTCCACAGAAACTTTTAGCTCTGGAGCTCTTTAACATGGTGGGGCTGACTACCTGAGTGGGAAAGTTCACAACTACATTTCCAATTCTGTCTTGACTTGTGATTTATTTTTCCCATTAAGTGCTATCCTAGAGCCCAGAGACAAAGGATGGAAAACACGCCATCACCTTTGCTGCCACTGTCCTGGATGACCTCTCTATTCCTTCCAGTTCCACTGCTTCAGGTCACACACAATGGACATTCTCCAGCTGCCTTCATGACAGTGGATCTTCAAATCCTCAAAGCCATAGAGTCCTGGCAACAAGTACTGTGAAGCAATTATCTTCCTTTGAAGCAACTGCTGTCTCCTTGACTTAAGTGGCTATATCACATACTGCCTACTCTATCACCTTAGAGAGCTATTCAGTAAAATGGTCCTAGATGAACAATAGTTGAACAATTTGCACCATCTTAAATTTCAATAGCTCTTTCACCTAGATGCTTTCAACAGAACCAGCTGAAAGGATTTCTTTTGCTGAGTTTTTTTTTTTTTTTTAAAGTACTGAGGATTGAACCCAGGGGTGCTCTTAGCTACATCTCCAGTCTTGTCTTTTCTTTTTGGAGACAAGGTCTCACTAAGTTGCTTAAGGCCTCACTAAGTTGCTGAGGCTGGTCTCAAACTTGCAATCCTCCTGCCTCAGCCCCTGAGTTGCTGGGATCGTAGTGTGCGCTACCACATCTGGCTTGCCATGCTCTTTGGCATGTGCCTGTGGGATTGAAGTTCAGACATGGGCAAGGGGAAGTAAAGATTCTTTAAAACTGCTTACATTTCTATTCTTTTTACCCCTGGTACCTTAAAATACATTTTAATAAATATAATCCTCAGATTAGGGGAAGCCATGTGATCCAGTGCTAATTTGACCACAAATGGTAAAATTTCTCCGTGTGCAAAATGAAACCTAAAGCTGTTGCAGGGAGGGCAGGGGTTGGGTATTCACGGTTGGGAAATTGCAAACTTCTAGCTTTGTCATTATATCATCCTGAGTTAAGTGATTTATAGATATACAGATATTCCATTCCTTCTCTCTTATTCATTTAAGTATTGTAGGTAATCTGTTCTTTGTGTGATCCTGTCCAAAGCAATTTTGCTATTTTTACATTATGTTTTCTGACACTTTAAAGGGAAAACTATGCCAGGCATGGTGGCACAGAGAGGTGAGGCAGGAGGATCGCAAGTTCAAGGCCAGCCTTGAGAAGTTAGTGAGACCCGTATCTAAATAAAACATAAAAAGGGCTAGGGGTCTAATTCAGTGGTTCAGCAACCCTGGGTTCAATTCCTGGTACCAAAAAATGAAAAATAAATAAAGGGAAAACTATTCTTTTTTGTTTTATGAAACAGTATTAGCCAGTAATTTTTTGGGGGGAATGGTGATGCTGGGATTGAACCCAGGGCCTTGTGCATGTGAAGCAAGCATGCTACCAATTGAGCTATATCCCCAGCCCCACTAGCAAGTGATTTTTAGGATAGAGTTAGACTATAAAATTCAGATATAATCACTTTCTACATAAAGGACATATTGGAAAAGGAGATTTTAGGTGACCTGAGCATGAAGATATGCTGAAGGAGCTGCCACCACTGTCCCCTGAAGAGGGGCCAGGCAGCCATAATGAATAAAAGTGCCTCTGTGGCTAGTTTTAGTGCCTAGGGGAAGGAGAAAGGAATAGAAAACTTCAGGAGGATCTGGCTCTATCACTAAAGAGGAGAGAAGAGTTGTAAATTGACAGCTTCACTCTGTTAAGGGCAACAACTCCCCATGGACTCTTTCTTAGATTTGAGTTTTCACAAGTTCTAAGTGGATTTTTTCAAATGAACAAAGCTGGGGAAGCTTCTGGTGCTTAGAAAGGCTGGGGTAAGCAGCTGGAAAATATAACCAGCACTAAGCAAAGCAAGATTTATAAACTGGGAAGTCAGTATCTTAAAGTTCTCATCTTAGACTTAGTATTTAGTGTATAAATATTTATTGAGCCCAGCTGTGGCTCAGTAGAACACCAGTGAGCAAGAGAGGAAAACTGTTGCTATCATGGTGATCTAGTGGGACAGTCTGAATAAATTCATATCCTACTCCATATTCTATTTCCCTAAATATCTCATATTCTGACAGTCCTCATAACTTTCTATTATTTTAATGTTTTTTTCCTCTCCTAGTACCTGGGATTGAACCTAGGGGTGCTTAATTATTGAGCCATATCCACAGCCCTTTTTACGTTTTATTTTAAGACAGGGTCTCACTAAGTTGCTTAGGGCCTCGCTAAGTTGCTGAGGCTGGCCTTGAACTTGTAATCTTCCTACCTCAGCCTCCAGAGCCACTGGGATTACTTGTATGCACCACTGTACCCAGCACTAATGGGGCTGTCTTTATAAAGAAATCAGCATTAACTGAATCATTGGCCTCATGTCATGTTGCCCAGGGAAAGTTTAACAGAAGATAAAACCCAGTCACAGTCTTCAACGTTCAACCAAGGGCAATCACCAGAATTTTAAGGATGGACATACCAAAGAAGTGGCCAGCTGCTATAACAGCACATAATTACATGGAAATTCTCAGCAATGGAGGCCTGGCTCCAGACCAAAGTTTCAGAGGGGTCGGGTAGGACTGAACACTCATAAAACACAACAAAAACTCCATTTGTGTTGCTGGGACATGGACACTGTTTTACAGGGCTTTGCATTGCAAATCCAGCACTATTTAGTATTGCAAATAGCACAGGTGGTTGGAACAAGGAACTCAGCTTAATCTTATGTGGTTCACGTAGCTTGGTTGGATTTATTCCTAGTCACAGACTAGACTCTTAATTATAAATGCCAGGTACCCTCCATATAAATTTGCTTCAATGATTGTTACACAGAATACTACTGACCACCTATCACTTTATTTTATTGGTACTAGGGATTTAGCTTGGGGGGAGTTACCACTGAGCCACATCCCAACCCTTTTAATTTTTTATTTTGAGACAGGGTCTTGCTAAGTTGCTTACAGCCTTGCTAAGTTGCTGAGGTTGGCTTTGAACTTTTGATCCTCCTACCTCAGCTTCCTGAGCCTCTGGGATTATGGGTGTGCCACCTTGCCTGGATCACTTACCACTCTTTAAATAAACAAAAGCATGCTTCTTCACGATAGTGGGAGAGTAATCTCATGCTTTATATGTAAACGGCACAGGTACATAAAATATGTATATAGTTATGAAGAAGTACTTACAAAATAAGTACTTTGTATTCTTCAATTATTCTATGAAGTAACAACTCAAGATCAAGACAAAATTTATCTAGGTATGTGCATGTAATGAAGTGTGTATATGTCTATGTACATATAATTTACATATACGATAAACATGTTTAGCTTGGACTTCTACTACAGTATATCAGTGTCCAAGGGAACGAAGTATCTACTTGTATAAGAATGTCCATAGGGCCAGGCGCTGTGGCACACGCCTGTAATCCCAGTGGCCTGGGGGCTTGGGAGGCTGAGGCAGGAGGATCATGAGTTCAAAGCCAGCCTTAGCAACTTAGCGAGGCCCTAAGCAACTCAGCGAGACCCTGTCTCTAAGAAAACATAAAAAAAAAAAAAAGAGAGCTGTGGATGTGGCTCAGTGGTTAAGTACCCCTGGGTCCAGTTCCTGGTACCAAAATAATAATAAAGAAAAAAGAAGAGAATGTCCACTGGGGTAGAGCACTTCCCTAGCATGTATGAGGCCCTTGGTTCAACCCCTGGCATTGAAGAAAAGAATGAAGAATGTCCGTGGTGGTTTTATTCATAAAAAAATGAAAACCTGAGAAGATTTTAAATGTCCCCCATCAGGTGAATGAATGAATGGATTGTGGTATTTTCATACAATGGAATACTGCTTAGAGATACAAAAACCTCAAACTACTGATACATGGCAACAATCTCAGTGGATGAACATGTTGAACAAAAGAAGCCAGACACAAAAGGGTTTCTGCTACATGATTCATTTATGTGAAGTTTAAGAACAGGCAGAATCTAACTATGATGATGGAGGTCAGAAAACAAAGTTTGTGTGTGTGGTGGGGAAGGGTGAGTAACATTGATTGGGATGAAGGAACCCTCTGGATTGATGGAAGTGTTCTGTATCTTGATCTGGTAATAATTATATTAATTATGCAGTTAAATCATTGAGCTATACATTTAAGAGTTGTACATTTTGCTATATGTAAATGATACTTCAATTTTAAGTAAAAATAGAGCAGGGTGTTGAGCATTATATCTATTAAATGGTAGAGCAAAGGGTTTAGCTGGCTTGTTAATGCATTTGTGTGAATGTCAAGGTCCTTTGGCTGTAAGTAGGAGGCACCAACTTTACTAGCTGTCCCAAAGAGGGGCCTTCTTATACCTCTGGATGAAATAGAAAAAGGTTGCTTCCCTCTGAATGGATGAATTACATAGAAATGTACATGACCTCTGGGCTAATGCAGCCCCCGGTCAGAGTTTAGTGACCAGAACATGGAAGCAGGATTTCACTTTCCCGGCCCTTTTGGCCTGTGTGTGCAGCACAACCTTACCAACCACCCAAGGCTGCCCCAACTTCTGGAAGGAAGCTGGAAAAAGCTCCAGGGATCTGAGAGCAAGCCAGAAAGCCACCAGGCTGCAGGTAGCATTCTCTTTTGATGACAGAGGTCTCTGCCTTTCTTTCGCTTCAACTGGTTTATTTTCTCTACTTCTCTATGGCTGAAGGTGACATCCCATCATAACATGACACATGCACACAATGACATTCATTCACTCACCTTCCAAATTTTAACATGCCTCTCAGTTTTCACCATACTTGCAGTATTAACCAGAAACCCACTGAAACACAACTTCAAAATCCTGAGATAATCCAATTGGTTCAGTCAGGTGTATTTACCCAGTTGTAATAACTCCAGCCAAAGGAACAGGGCCAAGTAGCTCAACATGGATGCCAAGACCCAGAGAAGGAGTGGGACAACATTTTGCAGAGTAATGAGATTATTTTGAGCTGGGAGGGCATCCCCAGAAGTATTTGTTTCCAGAATAGAAATATTAGATAGAAAATAGGACTTCCATTGGCTTACTCAAAAAACATGTCATTTTTCTTTTATAACAAATCTTGATGTGGTCAACTGCTGATCTTGTTTAGTGACTTGTGATATCTGACACAAGATGATGCAATTCCCTCTTCTTTCCCTCATGTTGGCACTTAGGCACAAAATGGCTGCTGAAACTCCAGATACTATGTTTTACATCCAAGGCAGCAAAAAAAAAAAAAAAAAATAGGAAAGGGCAGCCACCAGCCATATGCATTCTCTTTTATCAAGAAAGTCAGAACCAGTTGTGGTGGCACATGCCTGTAATGCCAACAACTTGGGAAGCTGAGGTAGGAGGATAGCACACAAGCTTAAAGCTAGCCTCAGCATTTATAAAGGCCTTAAGCAACTTAGCAAGACCCTATTTCAAAAAAAAAAATTAAAAGGCTGGGGTTGTGGCTCAGTGGTTAAGCACCTTTGGGTTCAATCCCTGGTACAAAACAACAACAACAAAAAAAGCAAGCCTGAACCCCCATGCAGACTTACACTACTGTTGGCAGTTCTCTTTGAGATGGCCACTCAAGTCAAAGCTTAGAAGTTGGAAAATCAAGTAATTATCATCAAGCATTGTAACACCAAGTGAGACCTGGGTTTCATTAGTGCTGGCAATGTGAAAAATGGAGCTTTGTAGGTAACCATGTGTGTCATCACACTCAACTATAGGAATCCATATTCTCAGAAAATTTACATTAGCTATTCGGGATCGTGTCTGAACCCAGGTGATGGAAGGCACATTTAATTCTTTTTTTAATTCATTGCTTCTCACCACACACTAAGCCACTATATATTCAATTTTGCGCTCCACCACCTAGGATCCTTTGCCTAGGATTTGCATTTTATTTCAAAAGCTGTCGTGCAGGTAATTGGTGCAGGCAGGTTTCTCGGCTCTAACCTTACTATCTAACCACTACACAAATGCCTTTTCTACCAAAGTAATAGAGGATTATAGGAAGTGTATTTAAAGGATACTCAGCTTTCTCTAAATATACTGTTATTTCAGAAGTGCTCTAATGATAATGATTTCAATATATGCAAATAGATAGGACTCCAGTTTAAGTCTCTTCCTTACCGTGAAACAGGTGCAAGAAATGAAGGGGGAGTGTTGAAGCCACCAACTGCAGGCAGACTTCACCTTTAAAAGGAATGGGTGGGGCTAGATGGCTTCTGGGTGCCCCTCCTTGCCTGATATTGCACTTTCTAAATGGACTGCAATCACGGTCTCTCCAAATCATGAGGGACATTTCCAAGAATTGAGTCTAGATTAGTGTTCCTTTTCAATCAAGAGTCACTGTATTCTATGAAGGGAGAAAAATGCCATGGGAAAAGGCAGAATGAGCCCACTCAGATGAAGCAAGGAGAAATTCAAATCTTCTGATTTTTATATATGGGTTGAAGACTGAAAGACAATTACTGATGTTTTATGTATTTAAACATTTTATTTCTCATATGCACATTTAAGGGCAAAATTTGGGGAGAAGCCCATGCTACTGAGGGGAGATGTTTAGATATTTGTTCATAGAGTACATATTCATGTTATGGCATATTTATCATTTATGTTAATTTTGTCCTTACTTCAACTCACAGTCTAACTTAAAAGTGTAAGGAAAAGAATAAACTTTGGGGATCCCTTTATGTAAGTACCAGGTGCTACCAGATTGTACCCGTACCTCAGACTCCCTTTATAAGCCAGTATGAAAAGGAGTCCTAAATAGCTATATTAATTAGCTCTGAGTCCTTGGGAAAATTACTTTGGCTGTATAAAGCTCAGTTTTCTCATCCATGACGTGGAAATATTCAAGGACCTTAAAAATCCTTTCCTGCTCAAAAGTTCCATGTTGCTATTATTCCCAAAGAAGCATATTTAAATCTAGTTTGTTCCAGTAGCATGAAGTCTTCACTTCTGGTTCAGAAAGTTCCCACACCACCCTATGTTTATTATTTTTTTAAATTTAATTTTATTTTTTGGTGGTACTAGGGATTAAACCCAGGGCCTCGTGCATGCTGGGAAAGCGCTCTACCATTGAGCTACATCTCCCACCCTCCATTACTCTGAGTCTTCTGTGAAGTTTCCTGGTAGTCTGATAATAACTCCCCATTTTATTTTTATACATTTTTTAGAATATAACTCCAAAGACTTATGAGAATGTACAAAAATTCCCATAAACCATTTGCCCATCTTTATCTTTTGTTAACATTTTGCCACATTTGCTTTTCATTCTATTTGGGAGGCTCCTTTATCCAGAACTACTTCAGTATTGTCCTCTAAACAAATACAATCTCTTACCTAACTACAGTGCACCTATCAAAATCAAGAAATTTAACACTGATATAATGCCATTATCTAATTTCCACCTTTAAATTTTTCCAATAATCCTAAAAATGTCCCTTTTTAAAAGCTACCCAATCCAGAATCACACAATGCATTTCATTTTCATGTACCTTCAGACTTCATTAATCTGGAACAGATCCTTAGCTTTTCCTTTCTTTTTTTCCCCTCTGACTTTGAAATTTCTGAAGAGTATGGGCAATTTATTTTATAAGATATCCCTCAGTCTGGATGTTCTTCATGATTCAATTCAGCTTATGTATTCAGGGCAGGAAGACCCTAAAGTGATGCTCTTTTTTTTTTTTTGTGCAATGTCATATTCGGAGGGACATGATATTTGACCCATATTGGTGACCCTTACCCACCCCTTCTTTGATATTAAGCTACTTTAAGTTGAATCTCTGTTGCCTGGGATATGAAAGGCTGTGACTAATCTAAGGCTTTTATTACTAAAGACCTGTAGGCTTGGGTAAAACACAGCTTCAACAGTAAGATGTGTCATCACTTAAGCCTGGCTGTATGCCAGCTGGAAAGGCCCAGAAATTAGGAGTTTGGACCAATGACAACCAGCCAATAAGTTAAAAATATTATGGAAGCCAGATAAGTCAGCCAAGTCAATGGAGGGGTAGACAGGTAGGTGCAGGAAGTCAGAGTCCATGAGGTCAAAGTCAGTAAGCTCCAGCCTAAAGGATAGCAAGCTCTGATTTCAGGGCAGGGGCTGTGGGCTCAGTGCCCAGTGTTATAAAGCTAATGGGCGTGGCTGGCCCTGCGCCCATGGGTATTACTCATAGACCTCAGCGGAATGCAATAGTAAGGCATTCCTGGCTATAGCAGTCTGAGGTGTCAGCACTATTGCCTACCTTATTGTTGGCATTACCATGTTCTTTCTCCTTTCTCTAAACCAGGGCTACTCAAATTGTAACATGCATGTCAATTCCCTGGTAATCTTGTTGGAGTGTAGCATCTGATCCAGTAGGCCAGATGTTTGGCCTGGGATTCTGTATTGCTAACTAGTTCCTAAGTGATACCAGTGGTGATGATTCAGACCATCCTTTGTGTTCCAAAGCTGTTGGAGACCACCATTTTTGGCTATGGCTGAAATGGAGTTGCTACCATGAATTCACATTTATTGGAGTGAGTGCTATTGTGACCCCTCTACACCATCAGATAGATGTTTCCTTGACTTGGTCAATTCGGAATTCACTGAACAACCTAACAAGTCATTTAAATCCAAAAAGGAAAAGAGAAAGGAAAAAAAAATGAAGGGGTAGGAAAGGAGAAACAGATATACATGGCAGGCTGCCAAGCCAGAAATATAGTGAAACTCCATGAACATTCAACAATGAATAATGACTTTATTTTGTAAATTAACAAGAAATCCCATTTTGATAGCCTTGAGGATGTGAATGTCCAGAGAGCAGGCGGTTCCTCATGGCAGGGGAGGAGTTGATTTTGCATTCATCCTTATTTTTTCTATGGAAAATTATAGTCCACCTACAAAACATAACGAACCTTGATGACTCAGGATAATTTCCTTTCAGCAAGCACCTCTAAATAGGCCCATCACAGTCTTTCCATAGTACTTCCAGATGTTCTAAAACTGAGAAGGTTAGAACTGAAGTAACAAGGACATTACTCACAGGAACCAAGAACCTGCTTATTATGAACAATTCACATCTCTGGCAAATTCTTTAAAATCGGTGCCTTTCGTAAGGCTCTGTTTTGAAAAAAATACAAAGTCCAAGTTGGTATTATACTTCTGTGACGGTAACTTTAGGACACAGCAGCAGAAACATTATACGAAGACAGTCTAGCAATGCAGCAATTTGTTTATTACATTTGCTTTCAATTAAAGGCAAAGCGTCTTTAAGTCTTAAGAACAAAGATGCTCATTTGTTCCAGCAGAGGGAGCCTGTAAGTCAAAATCGACCCTGATCTTGTCAGAATGAATTAAGGGTCATTTGCCAAAAAAAGAGGAAAAAAAATACAGTTTATTGAAGCATGAAAGCATGAAAATGACCTTGAAATAATGATTCCAGGTATTCAATCAATACCCGCTTAGTGAATAAATGGTTTGCCTCTTTCCCCAGGGAGCCATTGTCTCAGTGACTTCCCATCTACTCATCAACCTCAGGAATGCCAGCATTAAATCATACAACTGTCTTCTGAGAGAAGCTCATTTAGTAAACAATCAGACTTTTTGGGTGGGAGTGGAGGGCTACCTTTTGTTTAGGGTCTCCAAAGGCAGATGGCTTATGACTAATCTTCACACTAAACTGGAGAAAAGGGCTCACTGCCATCCTGAATGTGAAGAGACTAAGGTTCTGAGAAGCTAGTGACTTTCTTAGATTCACACATCTAGAAGGTGAGAGGCTGGAAAATTGTTCAATGACTTTGTTCTACTGTAATAGGATTATACAGCCACATTTTTGCCATGTAACCAAGGTGCTTCACATTGTAGCTGGAACATCTATTTGTCCCCTGCTGATGGTATTGGTCATGTGAATGGCTTTGGTCAAAGGAACATTAGTCACATAAGGAGCTTCAAAAGAGCTGGTAACATATGTATTGTCCTAAAGCACATGGAATTGAGCTGAAACCTACCCATATCTTGAAGCAGAGCCACCCCTGATGACCTGCAGACCTAATTAGCAAGAAAATTCAATATTTGTTATTGAAAGCCATTGAGACTTGAGATTGTTGGTTACAAAGCAAAAAACTGATAACTACAACAACTCTGTGAATAATACTTAGCCCCAATTTGTAGGGTGAGAACACTGAGGTATTAAGAAGTTAAGTGGTTTGATCAAACAGGAAATCAAGTTTGAAAGCTCCCAAGGGTACTCAGAAGAGTTCTCCTTACATCTGATTGGCCAGAACTGTGGGACATGGCTCCCTCCAGCTGTAAGGGAAGATGGAAAAACACTTGGCACTGAGAGCCTCTACTGTGGGCATGGGGTCCACCACCATGGGAGCAAGGGGAGATAAATGTTTTTTTAGTAAGAATCCAACAGTGTCTGCTACAGTGTTGTCACGTTCCTAAGCCTATTATGTTTACTAGTAACCTATGTTGCCTATGTCATGTTCTATTATGGACAAGCAAAAAGCAA
Organism: Urocitellus parryii; assembly: GCF_045843805.1. Lineage (NCBI taxonomy): Eukaryota > Metazoa > Chordata > Mammalia > Rodentia > Sciuridae > Urocitellus > Urocitellus parryii. The sequence goes on from NC_135547.1 coordinate 101,283,161, forward strand.
CTTGACCTTGGTGAGCTCCATATGGGGCTATGTTCTTGTTGTTGTTTGGGTTTTTTTTTTTTTTGAGGGGGGGGTAGTACCAGGGATTAAGCCCAGGAGCACTTAACTACCGAGCCACATCCCCAGCCCTTTCTCATTTTTAATTTAGAAACAGGGTCTCACTCAGTTGCTTAGGGCCTCACTAAGTTGCTAAGGCTGGCTTTGAACTCACCATCCTCCTGCCTCAGCCTCCCAAGCTGCTGGGATTACAGGCATGTGCCACCATGCCCAGCTGGTACTATGGTTTGGTTTCTCATTTGGAGCTTCTGCATTTGCCATGAGAACATGACTCAGGCAACAATGATCCAAGAGAATGAGAACACACCTAAATCCACACAGAGCTGCCCCATGAATGAGAAAAACATTAATGTTTGCTGTTGTAAGTCACTGAGATTTAAGGACATTCATATGTATTTAAAAATAACTAATAGGCCAGGCATGGTGGCACAGGCCTATAATCCCAGCGATTTGGGAGGTGGAGGCAGGAAAATGGCAAGTTCAAGGCCAGCCTCAGCAATTTATCAAGGCCCTGTCTCAAAATTAAAAAAAATAAAAAGGGTTGGGGAATGTGGCTTAGGGGTTAAGCACCCCTGGGTTCAATCCCCAGTACCAAACAAATAAACAGTAAAACAAAAGTAATAACAATGTTTTGAAGTTCACTCAGTCTCATGGAGTTATCAATTCTAGACTCCAAACAAATGGTACAGGTGAGCTTCAACTCAGGGGTCTCTGCACATGATACTGTGTGGCCACTACTAATCAAAGAACCTTCTAGTTTTCTATGGCATTCTTTCTCAGTGCCCCCAGCCTGACTGGCATATAATAGTGTGGGTTTTTCTCCACATGGAAATAGTGAAAGATGGCCAAACCTCACATGGGTACCCCAGGAAGGTGGTGAATGTGAGCAGATACACTAGTCTGAACACTAGTGTTCCAAGGTTGAACATGATGAAAGGAAGCAGTGTAGACCAGGGTCAAGGCTGACCACCACCATCATCTTCACCACTGTAGCCAATTGCTGATGTTGTGGTAAAGTGCAGTACAATCTATTATCTTAATACCTCATAAATGGCAGGTTAGAGACTCTTCGGAGAGGAAGCTGGGAAGGAGAGCAAAGAAAATGTTGTAAATGTGCTACTGATTATATTTGACCACAGCTGATACTAAATCAATAAGTTAGATACTAAGTGTACAATGGCCCCCAAGGAAACCTGGCCTCCATTTTTTATGGGAACTAAAATGAATTCAAAGGTATTATTTGTATACTAATTTAGTGTAATAAAGTAATTTCCAGATGGATAAAATATTAAGCATCAAAAAAGTAACCATAAAGGTTGTAATGGAAGAAAACACAAAGGAATGATTTTATATGTTTTGGGAAAATATATAATAGATGAAATTAATATTTAAAATATCACAAACTAATTAGAAAAAGGGTAACAAATCAATGGAAAAAGACTCAAAGAATGTGCATGTAATGATATGCAAAAGGCAAAAATTATTTTTGTAATCAGAAACATGCAGATTAAAATGGTAGCCTTTTGGGCCAGGGAAATAGCTCAGTTGGTAGAGTGATTGCCTTGCATGTACAAGGGCCCTGGGTTTAATACCCAGCACCACACACACACACAAATGATAGTATTTTTAATGTGCAGAGTAGCAGAAATGGGTAAGTTAAATTTATAGCACAGGTAACTGGTAGGGAAATGAGCATTCTCATACTCTGATGAGAGAGAGGAAGTAGGTAATGCTTCTTTGGGCATTTTGGCAACATTCATCAAAATAATTTTTTTTTTTTTGCCTCAAACTTGCAATCCTTCTGCCTCAGCCTCCCAAATTACTGAGATTACAGGCGTGCGCCTTCACACCTAGCTCAAAAATTATCTTACTATCTGTACATTGTGTACAACCACAAGACTGGGATCCTAATCTGAATAAGATGTATTCGATGTTTATATAAATATGTCAAAATATGCTCTACCATAATGTATAACTAAAAAGAATTCTCTAAAAATTTTCTTAATAATTCCAGTGAATATTTTTCACCAAGCATACAAAGATAGATGACTTACACATGCAGTGTTATATAGCATGACAAGACTAGAAACAACCAAAATGCCTGTTGATACAGGACTTATTGAATGAAGTGTAGTGCATCCACACAATGAAACAGTCAGTCATGCAAAGACTATAGATCTATATGTGTTGATATGGAAAGATCCCTAATACACATATGGTCAGATAAAAAACAGGGTGCATAGAGCACACACTGCATGCTCCATTTACACATGCATGTTCATGGATATGTTTAGAACATTCCTGGAAAGATTCAGAAGTAGGTTAAATTGGTTGCCTGGGGGGATGAACTGGAGACTGGGAATCTAAGGCACCAGGAAGTCTTACCCCTCATTTTATATCTGTTTGTACATTTGAGTGTGTTTTTGTTTTTGTTCTTACCAAGTGCACGCACTTCTTTTTAAAATGAAAATCCAGTTAAAAAAATAAATCACATAATAAACAAATGACTGGACAGTCCCAAAGGTACACAGGAAAATAAACCCCAAACCTAATAGCCTTCCTATTGCTCTTGAAAAATCGATGCTTTTAAAAGAGTAACTTTTATTTAAAACAATGATCTAGAGATTAGACTGTGGAAGGTTGAATTTTCAAGGACTATTGAATTTCACTCAGTGGATGGAGAATGACCTGAAAAGCAAACTGATGACAGTTTTTCAGTTGGTAAAGGAAGTAGGGTTCTTTACATAACTCTGAGGACACAGGAAAGATAAGTCTGCATTATGTTCATGGCTCCTCTTCTTCTGTAGACACTGAAGGGATGAGACCCTCAGTGTACACCTATAGTGTGGCTGGAGAATTAGTGTTCTCAGGCATTGAGCCATTATGAAATTCCAAAGTAGTCACTTCTTGTTGAATTAGACAAAATAAATCCACAACATTCGTGCTGGGGATGTGGCACAGTGTTAGAGTGCTTGCCTAGTATGTATAAGACCCTGAGTTCTTTCCTTAGCACCGAAAAAACTAAACAGAGTAGAAATAAATGTATTGGACTTTAGGGGGGAGGGTGAATGTAGCATAGGTACATTCTCAGGGAAGAACTGAATGGTACATTGTGAAGGAAACCACACTCAATGCAGAAAAATGCCTGTCAAAAGATGTTATTTCTAAACATTCTTGTTGCTCATGAATCAATGAAGAGGTATTTAGTTTTGTTGTTGTTGTTGTTTTAATTAAATTATTTATTTATTCTAATTTGTTATACATGATGGCAGAATGCAGTTCATTTCATATTACACATACAGAGCAGAATTTTTTAAGTCACTGATTGTACACAAAGTATTTTCACACCATTCATGTCTTCATACATGTACTTAGGGTAATGATATCTAACTCATTCCACCATCATTCCAACTCCCTTGCCCCCTCCCTCCCCTTTGCCCTATCTAAAGTTCTTCCATTCCTCCCATGCTACCCACTCCCATTGCCATTAGAGTCAACATCCTCATATCAAAGAAGACATTCAGCCTTTCGGTTTTTTTGGGGGGATTGGCTTGCTTCACTTAGCATTATTATATTCTCCAATTCCATCCATTTACCTGCAAATGCCACGATTTTATTCTCTTTTAATGCTGAATAACATTCCATTGTGTGTACATACCAAAGTTTCCCTATCCATTCATCTACTGAAGGGCATCTAGATTGGTTCCATAATTTTGTTGTTGTTTTTGAGGTGATGGTCTTGCTATGTTGCCTAGGCTGGTCTTGAACTCCCGGACTCAGTCGAACCTCTCACCTCCTGAGCAGCTGGGACTACAGGCATGTGCCAGGACACCTGGCTATTTGGTGAATTTTTTTTATATCCTTGAAAGGAACTAAGAAGACATAGCACCGTTGATGGGATATGGCCATGCCTTATGGGAATGTACGTTTGTGAGGACAACATTTGGTCTTAATCTGGTGTGGCACTGGAGACAGAGAATAGGCAGTCAGAGAAGGGGAAAATCAGAAAAGGCTTCACACAAGATTTGGAACATAAGCCATGCCTAAAATTAAGGGTAAAAGGTAGGTAAAATGGTATGTGCAAAGGCTGGAGCGCCTCAAATTGAGCAAATGGATACCAGCACATGAGGTTGTGAAGGAGAGAGAGAATGATCAGGCTGAATAGAGAAACTTGTCTAGTTTGCCACAGGCTTGCAAGACATGAGGAAGTATACAATTCACATGTTAATCATGTGTTTACAAAATTCTGTCATACCAGATGATAACAGATAATTAGTGGGGAGGAAAGGACACAGAGGTTCTTGTGGTTAAATACTTGGGAAATACTCGATTTTAAGTTGTTTTTTTTTTTTTCAATGTAGGATTTCTCAGTGTAGTATGAACTTCTAAGAGTTGGTTAGAATTTGCAAAGAAAATATGTGACATAAAGTCCATCTTCTGGCAAAATCATGATTAACATGACATTCTTCTTTGGGAGATGTCAGAGAAAGAGAGAGAACAGGGAATCCTTACTGATTTCAGAGAAAGGAAATGATTTACAAGTTGTGGGTTGTAAATCCAGTTAAAAGAGCAACATGAAAACATTGGAAATTCTTCATTATGAGTACACAGGTTTCTCCTCAACTTGAGCTCCTCCCATGTACGCCTAATTCTGACACCTTTTCACCACTGTAAGAATTATGACTGGGGCCAAGTGCCATGGCCTACGCTTGTAAGCCCAGAGACTTGGGTGGCTAAGGTAGGAGGATCGCAAGTTTAAAGCCAACCTCAGCAAGTTAGTGAGTCCCTAAGCAACCTAACAAGACCCTGTGTCAAAATAAAAAAGGACTGGGATGTAGGTCAGGGGTTGATGTAGGTCAGGGGTTGATGTAGGTCAGGATTTATTTTGCGTAATTCAACAAGAAGTGAGTGCTTTGGAATTTCATAATGGCTCAGTGCCTGAGAACACTAATTCTCCTGGACCAGCCACACTATAGGTGTACACTGAGGGTCTCATTCCTTCAGTGTCTACAGTTGAAGAGGAGCCATGAACATAATGCAATTCAATCCCTGGTAGACACACACACACACACACACACACACACACACACGGTGGGGAGGGGGAGACAAAGAAATGAATTATGCCTATAAATTATGCCTATAAATGTCTATAATCTCAGCAATTTGGGAGGCTGAAGAGGGAGGATCCCAAGTTCGAGGCCAACCTCAACAACTTAGCAAAAGCCTGTCTCAAAATAATAAGGGCTGGAGATGTAGCTCAGTAGTAGGCCTCTGGATTCAATCCCAAGTACTGGGGTTGGAGGAGGTGGAAAAAAAAAATTATGATTTCAGAAAACACCAAGTGGGGATAAGGCAATTTTTTGGATAGTGAGGCACTTAGAAAAGGAGGGAGCTGATAATTAGGAGGTAAGACAGATGGCAAAGAAGAACAGAGGCTTCGCTATGGTGTCTTGGTAAAGATGAAGGAAGATAAGACTCAGCCTGGGCTTCAGAACTGTAAACCGTTCTGGGTGTACCTGAGAGGCACATACTAAAAGAGCTACAGTAGGTGCTTTGACCTAAGCTATGGGAACAGGGTCAAGGGTATGCTACCAGTTAAGTGAGGTGGAACAGAAGCTAAGCTGGATCAGAATCAGCATAGCTCATTCCATCTCGAGCTTCTAAGTGCCTTCACATCCCTGGGGTATGGTGGTTCATAAAGGTCGACCACTTGGAGTTCAAGGTCAACTACCTCATAATAAAACCAGAAAGACTGAACATCTGGACGGAGACGTTATCTTTTCACAAATGAATATTTTGTGCACAAAACCAAACCAATAATTTCATTGAAATAGCAGGGAAGAAAGGCAATTCTCAAGGAAGCTGAATAGAAAAAAATAACCATCCATTATCAATTTAAGGTGATAAAATGCTATTGATATTCTCTTTATTTAGAATGCCATTTTTAATGTTTTACTTCAGTGAATGTAAAAATATTTGTAATGGGTTGCCATTGATCTGCCAACACTTATTTCCCCCATAAAGGTGACCTTTAACTAGAATTTTCTTTAGCAGGGGGGTTTTCTGGCACTTAAAGCTTGCAGCTACAGAAAGACTTCAGAACTGATGTCCTTCAGAATCTACCAAATATCTTGAAATCACTTGTCAAGCAATAGTCCGTGTGTGTCCAGCAGATGCTGTGTAAAGCTCTGAAAAACCAACAAACAGAAGAACCAGTGCATGTCAAGGGGTATGTATCTGGACAAGAGGGACAGAGCCACACAAACACTGCAGGTTTCCTGAGGAGGGAAATAATGGCAGGAAAAGGATAAGAAAAAGATATGCAAATCTGGATTTGTCCAATCTGGATAGGATGAATTCTTGTGTTAAGTGTTTCTTAATTTGGATGTAAATGAGATGGGGGCACTATGGATGCTTCGGTGACAAGGCTGTGATCTGCACTGAGCAATTGTGATCTGAGAGTCTACTGTCACTTCCCCCAATCCTTTGGGTTATTCCAGGAGTGTGCTAGGCAGAGAAGAGTGCACGTGATAGGAAAGGGACTCTGAGCTTTGGAAGGGACATCCCTCTAAGCCAGCAATGTGGGGTTCGATGTTAGTGAATAGAAAAGAAGCCAGATAAATGTTCTGAAGCCAAGACCTCACTACTAAGTTCCATGTGGCTGTCATCTCTGGGACAGGACCAAAGTACTGAGAGAAGTGGCTGAGCTTTCCAGTCCTGATCATGCTCTCATGGTCAGTTCTACAGTCTAGGCCCTATTTCCAAGTTCACCAAGGCATGGGAAGTAAAATAGCCACAGGGTGCTGGGATTTCTGGCTCTGGAAGTGGGACCATCAGCAATTAAAACTGCATGGTTGGGGGCTGGGGCTGTAGCTCAGTGGCAGAGCATTTGCCTAGCATGTGTGAGGCACTGGGTTTGATCCTTAGCACTACGTAAAAATGAAATAAATAAAATAAAGGCATTCTGTCCATCTACGACTACAAAAAAAGAAATTAAAAAAAAAAAAAAACTCCATGGTTGGGGTTGGAGATATGGCTCAGTGATAGAGCACTTGCCTAGCATATGGAAGGTACTGGATTCAATACCCATCCCTGCCAAAAATTTAAAAAATTTAAAAATAAATAAAATAAATAAAATAAACTGCATCATGTAGGGAGGAGTCTGAACCAGAGTAATACCCCAAATCTAAGCCACGATGGACTTAAAAATCTTTGGAACTTCTCTGCAACTTGCTCAGCTTCTATAAAATCATGCAGACTCCTAGCTGATCTCCATTTCCCCAGACCAGTTGGTATCTCGGTATTTGGAATTCACTGCCTCTCTCAGAGGCTGGATTATCTGTCTCCTTTTACTTAGAAACAGTTTCATCCTCCAGCAGCCAAGGGGTACCAGTTGCCTTCCCATATTTGTGACCCCAAGAGTCATCTGCTCTTTTGTCCCGGGCCTTCTTTCACTGGAGACTTCCATATTCTGTATTTTACCTTAGAAGTCAGCTGGGTCTTAGGGAAGTACAGTTCCAGAAAACTACAGCTGGTCAATAATGATGAGCACCTCGAGATGGCAGACTATGGGGGTTCTGGAGACAGGAAGAGAAAAGCAGGCTGTGTCACCTGAGGCTTTGTTTACCTGCCTTCCTAGGGGCTTCCCCATTTTAGACCTTCCGGTGTGAGCTCCAGAACTCTCTCCCTGGTCAAGTCTTGAAGAAAGAAGGGATACATTTTGGCAGAAAAGTGGATACATTTTGGCAGAAAAGAAGCAAAGGCATTTCAGGCAGGAGTGACAATGTGAGCAATTGCTAAGTGCTTTTGTGAAGACAAGGGAATCCACACGGAGGGAGGAAAATGTTCTGAAGAAATGAATGGAACGTGTTGATAGAATGAGATAAAAGGAGTCCGATGTAGCAAACAAGAGTCTTTGAGAACACTGAGTGCTGAATGGAGGTTCTGTGCAGCTGTTTTCCATTTCCAGGGAAAATGGGATAAGAGGAAATTTCCACTGAGTGCAAGGAAACAGTCTTAACAGTTGATCTAGGGCAAACTGTGAGCCGACTGTGGTGGCTCATACCTGTAATCCCAGTGGTTCTGGAGGCTGAGGAAGGAGGATCACAGGTTCAAAGCCAACCTTAGCAGCTTGGCAAGGCTATAAAGCAACCTGGTGAGATCCCATATCTAAATAAAAACTTAAAAGGGCTGGGGATGTAGCTCAGTGGTTAAGCATCCTTGGATTCAATCTCTGGTTAAATTTTTTTTTTTTTAATATATACCATTGGGGGCCAGGGTTGTGGCTCAGTGGTTAAGGACCCTTGAGTTCAATCCCTCAATCCCTGGCACCAGATTGCATTTAATAATAAGGTATATTACCAAATTATGACCATGTACTCTAAAATTCAGCTAAATTTTAAACCCATACTTGTAAGTGCATTGACAGCCCTCCCTCAACACACTGAATTATGAATTTTAAATTCCATCTTATATTTCTTCAGGAAACATCCTCAAGGAGAACTTATAGAGCAAAAGCAGATGCAAAGGGGATCTTGATCACTAGCAGAGAGGAATGTACTTCCAAATGAGAATTTGTGTGCAAGTGCTATATAAATGGTAATACTGGTAATAATTATAATAATTATTATTCAGTCTTGATTCTGCTCTTTTTAATTCAAACTCAGAATCTCATGCACCAGATTAAATAGAGGCATATAGTTTAGTTCCAGTGTCTCTTCTCTTATGCTGCTCTACACAATTATCTCTTCAAGCAGAACATGAGGATGAAACTTTTTTTTTTTTGTACCAGGGACTGAATTCGGGGGCACTTAACTTCTGAGCCACATTCCCAGCCTTTTCAAATATTTTATTTAGAGACAGAGTCTCACTGAGTTGCTTAGGACCTCGCTAAATTCCTGAGGCTGGCTTTTAACTTTTTTGGAGACAGGGTCTCACTCAGTTGCTTAGGGCCTCGCTAAGTTGCTGAGGCTGGTTTTGAACTTGTGATCCTCCTGCCTCAGTCTCCTGAGTTGCTGGGATTATATTCAGTAAGTCTCCAGATGATGTTTATGGGCTGGTCCAAGGGTCACTCTCTGATGAAACACTGCTCTATGACTTCATGTACCATTTGTATTATCCTTGTCACATAGAATCTCTAACTGGTAACCTCGTTCCTGTTTGTATTGAATCCCCAGTAGTTGTGTGAACTCCTTAAGGGCAGAGACCATATCTCAAGCCCTTTGGTGCCCCAGAGTACCTAGCCCAGTAGCATTCAAAAACCTTCACTGAAGGCTGGAGGATGTTGTTTAGTGGTAGAGTATGTACTTGGCATGTGCAAAACCCTAGGTTCAATCACCAGCACCAAAAAGAAAAATAAAAAACTTTACTGAGTAACTGAATGAATGAATTCATGAAATGAATACAGCCAGATCGGTTTGTTATTCCTAAAAGTGATAAATGAGACAAGTCAGTACCTCCCTGACATTTCTGCAGAGAAAGTAACAGCTTCAAAAATGAGAGTAATATCCAGCCAAAAGTCCTTTTCTTAATATTGGATCCCATTACAACATAGAGACACTAGGATTTCACTCCTGATTTCTGTTAGGTGAAGGCACTTATTTTTAGGAGTTACATATTTTATATTACACACTTTATTCCCTCCAGTTCTCTGAGCCAGAAGTGTCTCTTTAAATAATCTAATAAGTAAATAAATTATTTTCTAGGCAAAGACTCTTTGTCACATATGTACATTATCTAATTGGAAAACATTATCCAGAGTGGTGGGAATGAGTAGAGTTCTTCCTTGGAATTTTTTTTTTTTTTTTTTTGGTGTGTGTGTGTGTTGCTGGGGATTAAACCCAGGGCCTCAAGCAAGCCAGGCAATCGTGCTGGAATACTTGATTGAACTGTTGCAGAGAACCTGACATTTAATTTTTATTTATTTTGATGGGTCTTGTTCTCCAGAAGCACCAACCTCCCCCCTACACAACCCCCAGCCTCCCCAAGCCCCTACCCCCCAGGAAATCTGTGACCTTAGGACACATGCAGGTGTGTGTGTGTGCTGTGAACCTGAATCTACCGCACTGTACAATTATGTTGTGCTTTCGTCCAAAAAGTGGAAAATCTTTTTGCTGATGCCAAAAACTTGGTTGTGGAATTATTTGTGAATGAAATATTGGTACTGCTGTGGAATTATTTGTGAATGAAATATTGGTACTTCTCTATTGGTACTGCTGTTCAGACAATGGAAAAGGAAATATTCATATCAGCAGGATGCCAAGTCTGTGCTGCTTTTTCAAAAGCAAAGGCAGTGTAAACAGACACACAGAATGATATTCCTAACAAAAACTTGCTGAGCTGGTTCTTTTTTGTTCCCTCCTAACAGCAAGGGTCAAATGACCTGTTTAAGGCTATCAGCAAGAAACCAAGGTGAAGAGAGTGGTTGCTATTAGACTGAATTCCAAGTTGTAAAAAAGTACAGATGAAAGGAATATATTTGGGTTGTATTCATCACCTTTGACTATACAATGGTGGCCCATTGGGTGTGGGGCTAAATGTCAGTTTAGTTATTCATTCATTAGCCATTTACCAAGCCCCCTAACATAGTAGTTAAGCAATCATCTTTGAAACCCAACTGAAGAAATTCTAAACACAGCTACACTGTATGTGTTGTGAGAAGTTGGTAAACTCACTATCCTCTTTGAGCCTCAGAATACTCACCTGAAAATAAGGACAATAATAGCAATTATTTCATAGGCTTTGTCTTTGCTTCTCAAAATATAGCCAATCAATATGCAGTATCCACACCACGGATGAGCTGGTGAACAATGCAGACCAACCCCCGCACCACCTATTGAGTAAGAATCTGCATTTTAACTAGAGTCCCCAGGTGGCTTTTATCATATTAAAATTTGAGAAGCTTGGGTTAAGTGATAAGGAAGCCTCTGGGCTATACTGCTTGAATCCTAGCTCTACCACTTATCTGTGAGGCCTTGGCATAGTACTTAACCAATTTGTGCCTCCATTTCTTTCTAGTTTTTTGTTTGTTTGTTTGTTTGTTTTGGTACCAGGAATTGAACCCAGGGGCGCTTAAACACTAAACCACATCCCCAGCACTTTTTATGTTTTATTTTGAAGGAGGGTGTTGCTAAGTTGCTTAGGGCCACCCTAAATTGCTGAGGCTGGCTTTGAATTTGCATCTTCCTCAGCCTCCCAAACTGCTGAGATTATAGGCATGGGCCACATACTGGGCCTGTGCCTCAGTTTCTTAACCTAAAAAATGGAGATAATAAAAAAAGCTCAACTCATAAGGTTGTCGAGAGAAGTAAATAAATGAACACATTTAAAGAGCTTTCAACAGAGCATAACAGAGAAATGCGCAGACTGCTATTGTTATAGTGAGGATTGACTGAGTTGTAAATGCTGAGCAGTAAATACCAAAAATAGAAAGTGCTTGGTAAATGTTAGCTGTGGTAGACAGAATAGAATTGGGCATTGTTAGGAAAAAAGATGATTTAAAAAATGAACCCTGGCTGGGCATGGTGGTGCACACCTGTTATAGGGACTCACTTGGCAGGCTGAGGCAGGAATATCACAAGTTCAAGGCCAGCCTAGGGAACTTTAAGAGACCTTTGGCAACTCAGTGAGATCCTGTCCCAAAATTTTAAAAACAAACAAACAAACAAAAAAATTAAAAAAGGAGAAAACGATTAGAGATATAGCTTAGTGGTAAAGCACCCTTGGATTTAATTCCCAGTATCCTACCCTCCCAAAATGAACTCTGACCTCCTAACTATAACCTAATAGAGCAAACTCTGCTTATATGTGGTGTTCACCGTAAAAAGAGTACAACGGCTTTTCAGAAGTACCTATTCAATGGTAGGTAAGCCGGGAGTTTACACGAGGGATCTAAACTGTCATGCATGACAGTTTTAACTAGTACTGATCTAGACACCATGAAATGACTAACATGGTAGATGAAAAAGCCACATTCCTCGATGTTCCAATTTCTAAGCAGTTTTCATATAAATTGTTCCCTGAGATTTATAAAGTGAGCAGTATTGAAAAGAATCCCATCTGATAAAATGTATGCAAACAAACTTGCTCTGCCCAATGGGGAGAAGGGAGTAAGTCAATTCTACATGTTGGCATTGTTTTCTAGGATATGCTATGGCCTGCAATGGTTCTCAAACTTGGCTGCCTATTAAAATCCCCAGAAAGATTTTCAAAAATACTAATACCTGGGTCCCACTCCAAGAGATGCTGATTTAATTGCTTTGGAGTGGGGCCCAGGCATGAGTGTTTTTAAAAGTTCCCCAAGTGATATAAAGTGTAGCCATGGTTGAGAACCACTGCTATAAAACACATTAGACCCAAAGGTGTCCCCAGTTAATGGAGGGAGTTAGCAGAACAGGAAAACCATCCAAAATAGTTGCCCTCAAATCCATGTCCTTTATTTACACAGCCTTGCAGGAACTTTCTCCAAATTGTTTTCTGTAATAGCCAAATCTGGAGGCAACCCACGTGTGAGCAGAAAGAATGGATTAGATATATTGGAGTAAATTCACCCAGTGGATCTTATAAATTTAGAACGATAAAGCAGGAACTACTCCAACACAGCACATGGATGAATCCCACAGATATAATGTTGAGAAGGCCAAGATTTATGAGCACAAACAACATGACTCCATTTATATGAAGTTCAAGAATCAGCAAAATTAATCAATGACAATAGAAGTCAGGTGAGTAGTTATCTCTTGGAGGAGGTCCTGACCGGGAGGGATCTGCTGGGTGGGTGGTGGAAATGCTCTCTATCTTGGTATGGGTGGGGGTTATCACGTGCATCCATCACCATATTTGTGGGGTTGAACACTTAAGGTGGGTATATTTTACTACATGCAAGTTATACCTTAATTATAAATAAAGAAAAAGGAAACTTATTCACTATCGGTTGTCACTCATTCCATAAGCATTTCTGAAAAGTCTACTGTGAGCCAGGTCACATTCTAGTTATAGGTTACTGAGGTCTAAACTGACAGAGCCTGACCCTCCTGGCACTTGTATTCTAATGCAGAAGGCAGACCCTAGAAGAGAAACAAACATGTCACATGATGTCAAGTAGTAATAAGTACCACAAAGGCTAACCAAGCAAGGTGAGGAGTACAGAGTTTGTGTATGGGTGGGGGATGCTATTTTAGATGACAAGGTCAAAGAAGGCCGTTTTGAGAGGGCAACTTTCCAGCTAGTTGAGAGTATCTGGTTTCCAGCCCACAGCAAATTAGAAGAGTGCATTAGATGAGGATGGGAATGTCATCTGAAGGAAGACATCCTGATAGAAGGTAAGAGTGTCAATTAACAGCAAAGGAAGGACACAGGAACTAGAGTCTAACAGGCTGGAGCACCCAGTAGCTCAGCAGGAGGGCAACATACCTTCCCACTTTAAAAGCCTTTCGGGATATCTCTTTGATAAAGCTCAAAACAGTCTTCTGTTTCTTCATATCTTTTAAAGTCTTGGCACCACTTTCTGGCCTCTCTTACATTAGACAGTGAGCCTACTGAAGGGAGGGATCTGTTCCTGTTCATCTTTGTATCTTTAGCACCGTCCAGAATGAGGAGATCTAGCAAAGTAGTCAATAAATATTTACCACCTATTGGGCTTTCTGATGATGCTGAGTCACCCCTAAAATATCACATTACCATTTCTAGAATTTACTGTGTAAGAATGTGTTACCATTTTGAGTTAAGAATAATTAATATGCTGGGTGTGGTGGCGCACGCCTGTAATCCGAGCAACCCAGGAAGCTGAGGCAGGAGGATCGTGAGTTCAAAGCCAGCCTCAGCAATTTAACAAGTCCTGAGCAACTTAGCAAGACCTTGTCTCAAAATAAAAATATAAAAAAGAGCTGGGGACATGGCTCGGTGGTTAAGTGCCCATTGGTTCAATTCTCAGTACCCCCCTCAAAAAAAATGGTTTAACAATATATCAATTTTTAACTTTTGGGTGTTTAAAACAAGAGGGGAGTCTCAACCATTTGAAGAACTGACCTGCAGTAAACTCCTCATTTCCCAAAGATTCTGGAGAAATGAAGTGTTACTGTACCAGTTGATCTTGTCTTGACATTGCTTCACTTCTCTCACGGCCTGTCAGCCTAGAGCAGTGGTGTTCAAACTTCAGGATGTATATGAATCTCATGCAGGGGAGGAGGGGCCTGGTTAGAATATTGATTTTTGAGACTCCATCCTGTGAGATTATGATCCACTAGGTTCAGTATATGGACTAAGAAATAATAAAGGCCAGGTGTGGTGGTGCATGCCTGTAATCCCAAAGGCTCAGGAGGCTAAGGCAGGAGGATTGCAAGTTCAAAGCCAGCCTCAGCAACTTAGCAAGGCCCTAAGCAACTCAGGGAGACCCTGTCTCTAAATAAAATATAAAAAGGGCTGGGGATGTGGCTCAGTTGTCAAATGCCCATGGGTTCAATCCCTGATTCCAAAAATAATAGTAATAATAATGATAACAATAATAAAACAACTAACATTATTGAGCACTCTGTAATTGGCAATCATCATTCTAAATTCATTTCATGTTTTATTTAATCAAATCCACAAGACAATCATATGACACAGGTGCATTTAACAGATAAGGAAAACGAGGTACAGAGGGCTCAGGTCATTTTCCCAGGTCATACAACTAGTAAGGTGCTCTGGGATTCAAACTTGAGTACTCTTGGATCCAAAAATCTATGCTTTAAATCCCCTCAGTCTATTGTTTCTCAAAATGTATTTATATTAAGCAGTCCAGTTATGCTGGTGGCCTGGGAGCTTCACTGTTAAAAACACTGGCCTATATCAGTCTTTTCCTTCACTTCCTACATCTCCAATCTATGACTAATGTAACATTGGCCCTCAACATTCAGGGAACACTTCTAATTCCCACATCAGAAAGGGACTACAGGCCCTATCCTCCAGGTTTGAAAAGACAGGATGACTAGGCCCACATCTATGTCAAGGAGGGAATATAATACAAATCAGAGTAAGTTAGGTAAGCAAAGGCATCTCAAACCATGATTTGGGATAGGAGACAAATAAAGAAACCACCAGAGCTGTGGAACAGAAGAGATGGCCAAGGGAGAACGGTAGGAGAAGGGACTTTATCAGCATCTGCTTCACTGTCTTGGCTTGTCCAGGGGGATCATGCGGGAGACAATGCAAAGTTTGGCACTCTTCAGCCAAAGACTTTCTCTGTCTTCAATAGTGCATTTAACCCTGGCCTAGAGCAGGCTGAAAGTGTCAGAGTTGGCACCTTTAATTAATGAGGGACAGGAAGTGGTGAATAATATTCTACCTTCCTCATTCCTCTTGGGAGACAACTCTGGGTGTGTTCTACATCATCTATCAAGGTCCCCACTCCATGGGACTGATGCCCAGTTGCCCACAGAGGTAACCTGCTTATTATCACATACATTACTTATTGGCTTCCTTCCTCATTCTACTGCTCCTTCTACTCCCTCTCTATCCCTCCTGGGATTACCTGTCAAATAAAATACAAGTTTTCAAATCCTTGTCTCCAGGTGTACTTTGGAGGAACCCAAATTAAGATGAAGCGTACACATGATAAATGTAGGGCCAAGCATCAAGGTGCATACCTGTAATCCCAGTGACTTGGGAGGCTGAGACAGGAGGATCACAAGTTCAAGGCCAGTGTCAGGAACTTAGCAAGGCCCTAAGCAACTTAGTAAGACTCTGTCTCAAAATAAAAAAATAAAAAGGACTACAGATGTAGTTCAGTGGTAAAGCATCCCTGGGTTCAATCCCCAATATCTGAAATAAATAAACAGTGAAGTTTTAAACTTGGTGAACTTCTTAGTGTGCCAAGGAAGGCCACTGCTGGCTGGAAATACCAATGGTTAATACTTGCCAACTTCCATTTCTCTTTTTTAATTCTTTTTTTTTTTTTTTCATGATGCTGGGGATTGAACCCAGGGCCTTGTGCATGCAAGGTAAGAACTATACCAACTAAGCTATATCCCAGCTCCACTTCTTTAATTCTTTTTTGACCATTTCTTTACAAGCTCTGCAGCCTGAAATATCTTAAGAGAGCCAACACCGACCTCCTAAACAAAGATGAGGGGGAAAAATCAGGATTGCTTCTGGAACTGACCTTTTAGTAAGGGTTAAGCATTCTGTCTACAGGGATAAAGAAAAGGAAGCCAGGTGAGAAACACTGAGCATTCTCTTTGGCTGTTGTACACCCTAATTTTAAACCCAGAACATGTAGCCAGGTGTGGAGGCACATGCTTGTAGTCCCAGCTACTTGGAAGGCTGATGCTGGAAGATCACTGGAGCCTAGGAATTCAAGGCCAGTCTAGCAGCATAGTGAGGTCCTATATTTAAAAAAAATAAAAAGAATAAAACCTAAAATGTGCCACAGATAACCTTAGGTAGCAGTTTGTCTTATCCAAAAATGTTCACAATAACCCATGTAACATGCTTTTCTAGCAACTTGCCACTTCCTATCCCCTTGAGCTTCTATGATCATTGTGACTACTCTGACTACAGCAGAAGTGACATCATATGATATTTGAGGCTAGGTCATGAAGTGTCATGTACTTTTGTCATATTTTCTTTGGAAGCAGAAAGGCCAGTTTGGAGAGAAAACAAAGTTCCTACTCCAGCTGAGTTCCCAGTAGACATCCAGAACAGGCCTGCCACCGGGTGAATGAGCATCTTGAAAATGGCTCCGAGAGCTTCAAGTGGAGACCCTCTGGCTGACAACCAAAGGAGCAGAGGTAGGCCTGCTGAATCCTACCCAACCTGTATATTTAAAATAAATCATTATTTTTATTTTGAACTACTAGGTTTTGGGGTGGTTTGTTATGCAGCTATAAATAACCGATATACCTAGTTTCCCAAGAATGGAAAGCTAACTCTTTGAGTTTTTACCAAAAAGCCATAATATATTTGCCCTATTTTGAAGCCTGTAGTCAAGCTTCCCCCTGAATCTGTATGCCTTTACCTCTTTCACTAATTCTGCTATATCAACAGGGAGTTTTGTATCTCACCAACAAAAGCTTTCAAATGATGATTAATCTTTAGTAAGCACGACATTCCTGGTATCCCATGCACTCTGGTTTCCTTAGAAACTTAATTTTCCATGAATTTTCTTGATTTTTTTTGGAAAACAAATTTTATTAAAGTAGAGATTTTAGTTTTAGGTACTTGGGTAGACTTAATAAATCTAAGTACCTATGTGGCCGGCCCAATTTTAGAGCAGTGTCTCTTTTAGCAGCTACATAGAATCAAAAAGCAGCTTCTTTCTTTGCTTGTCTCTCAAAGTACAATAATAAAGATCCATCCACACCCCCAGTAACACTTCCATAGGCCCCCCCACTCCATTCTCCAATTCCTTTGTCCTCACAGCTGCTTCAAAGCCTTTAACACATCAATGCTTTTTCAAGACCCAGAATCCATCTGTGTCCCTGACATCCCCTCCCTCCCCCCATTTTCTGTCCCCTTCTCCAAAAACCTCTACACCAACAAGGATTTTTTTTTTCCATCTAGAAAGATGAAAGGGACAGTAAAGAGGGATTCTGAGCCAGCAAATATGGATTTCTTTTTACAAGGTAGAAGATTTCTGGAAGGAGGTGGGAAGGAAGGCTACTACCACCAATTTACCTACAGATTTGTCTTCATATATATTGTAAAGCATCCATTTGAATATAAACACTTAATGAATATTGACAAAAAGATAAAAAACTATAAATAAGTGAATATAAAATGTATGTTAATAAAAAGAGGTGCTTAGACTCTGCTCTAAGGATTTAGCTCTCAGATTTAATTTAATATCAGAAAGCCTAAAGTACATTTCTGACAATAAATTTGTTAACTGGCCTGGACAAACAAAATTTGGGGGGATTAAATTTCTATTTTAAATTTAATTTTCTTTGTCAACTCAATTACCCATTTTTTGTTATTTGTTCCAGGCATTTCTGGCTCTCTTTTTTCCCCATGCTAATGAGAATATTCAAAATGAATAAAAGCTACCTAAGAACTTCCTGGTGAGGATTTGGGTTCTGAAGAGGTATTTACAATTAACCTTTTTTTTTTTTTTTTTTTTTTTTGTGGTGCTGGATTCAGACTGACTCAGAGCACAAGAGCCAAATATTGGTTTTCTTGGACTCAGACAAAATTCAAGGTAGGTATTATACAAACTAAACATGTTTTCATTTTTGTTAATTTCATTTTGTATTTTCCTTGTAAACTCTATAACTGTTGCCTATTAATGTTTTGCAGAGGTATTGCTTCAAGAACACACAACCTGGGTTAATTTAAGATAATAAGCCATCACCTAAGGGACAAATAAGATAATACAGACCCCAATTAATAAAAGGGATAAATGACTCTAAGGTTATACAGTAATCTTTTTTTTTAAAGAGAGAGAGAGAGTGAGAGAGAGAGAGAGAATTTTTAATATTTTTTATTTTTTAGTTTTCGGCGGACACAACATCTTTGTTGGTATGTGGTGCTGAGGATCGAACCCAGGCCGCACACATGCCAGGCGAGCGCGCTGCCGCTTCAGCCACATCTCCAGCCCCAGTACTCTTAATTTAAAACTGGTGAGGCTGACTTGCTAGATGTTTAAGATCAAGATTTAAAAATTAAAGTTGAATTAAAAGGGCCAAGAAAACCAATATTTGGCTCTTGCCCTCTGAGTCAGTCAGAATCCAGGGACAGGGAACTTCTAAAGAGCTTTGCAACTCCGGAACACATAACCTGCAGATCAGGGAGATTAATGAGACCCAAGAGCCAATTGGTGCACTTGCTATGAAGAGGAGGGTCACTGAAGAACGGAGACATCCCTGATGCTTCCAAGGGAAGCCACATGGTCAGTAAGACCTTGACCCGTCCTAGCACAAATGGAACTAGCAGGGCTAAGAAGCTGCTCTCAAGTTCCCCAAGAGTGAATCCCAAGGGAACTCAGCTGACTTAACAGTAGATAGGAACAAAGTTAATTTTGATCAGCTTGATCTTAAACTCCTAGCAAAAACAATTAAACCAAAACACAACCATTCCTGAGCATTAAAAAAAAAAAATAGTTAAATGTAACTTAAGATATACACTGTGTTAGCCCTCAAGAGTAAGACTGGAGGCTACAAAAGAGAGATTCCTAGGAAGGAATGCCTGATAACTATCAAGAGAAACTGCCAGAGTCAGAAGTTTTTAGTCAGTTTAAGGCCTACAGATCTCCCTAATCTCCTACACAGGTTGGATTAATGTTTGCTAATATAATTATCTAGCCCTAAGTACCAGAATTAAGGGATCTCTATTAAACACAGAGGTCATAACAATAAAAAGATATAAAAAAGATAAAATCAGATGACATTAAATAGCTTAACTACATCTTGCTAGGATGGACATCTGTGGCATTAAAAATTAAAAATTGTGTTTACATTCCTGATAACTCTGACTATGTTAAAGATTTACATTCCCAAATAAAGGCCTTGTCCTCTCCAGCCTTGTTATGGGGACAACTTCTCAGCCCTCACACATCCAGGTAAGAAAACTTCTATTATCTTCATGATACTGACATGTTCCAGATGCTGCAACATTTATTTTGTACTAATCTCATTCCAGTACTGATGTCTTTTTACTCTCATAGCAGCACCCACCCCCAGATGATTTTATAACCTGTTCTTCCCCAACCAGACTTCAATCTGACCCGACTTCTAAAAGGAAACTCCAAACTGCTTGCCCCACCTCATGTTGTCCACTCTCAGCTCAAAACAGCCAGAATAGTCATGGCCCCTTCTCCTTACAGCAGTAAGAAGTTCCTAAATTAGAGGGGGAATAAACCAGAATTAGACAGTCAGTCAGTACAGACAGGTAAATCAAGTCAGGTTGGATCAAGGAGGCCAATTTGAGTGAGTCTGGGAAGTTGGAGAAGGCCCCTGAGGGATTGAACTGTTAATTCCTTCAGAGCCCTTCCTCCAGCCTTATCAAGAACCTGCCCCTGCTCAAACCTATTGCTAAGGTAACCAGAATTGTCCCTCCCTATGGGAAGTTGTAAAAGTTGTTAATTAATGTGTCCTGGGCTGCTCCATCCCTTTCCCCCTGTCCATCTGCTTCTCAACTTTTGGCCATCTGAACTGAGCATTTCCTGGGCCTAATCACATATGCAGAAAGGAGAGGGATAAGGGGAAGAGAGTAGGAGAACAAAGGAAGCCTAAGACATATAAAAAGGCAGAAGGCCCTCACTTCTTGGAATACCAGGATACCAGCTATGGCCCCCTTCTCCCTCCTGAGAGAAGTTTATGTTACCCTTTTTAAAATAAGCCCTGCTTTGTATGCTCACCTTGGCATGCTTCTCTAAATGTTATACTTCAACATGTGAAGGAGCAGAACTTGTAACCGGTAACCAGAGGTATCACTAGGGATTGAACCCAGGGCCTTGTGCATTAGAGGTAAGCACTCTACCAACTGGGCTCTATCCCCAGCCCTAAGCATTATCTTTTATCTTAACATTATCTCCTAGTCTGGGATTTCATTCCCTGGGCATTGGTTCTCTATAGTCCCTTTAC
This sequence comes from Urocitellus parryii, assembly GCF_045843805.1. Lineage (NCBI taxonomy): Eukaryota > Metazoa > Chordata > Mammalia > Rodentia > Sciuridae > Urocitellus > Urocitellus parryii. The sequence continues at coordinate 101,303,773 of NC_135547.1, forward strand.
TCATTCCCCAATGTTATGATTTAGATTAGGTGTCCCCCCAAAACTTGTGTGAGGCAATGCAAGAAATTTCAGAGGTGAATTGATGGAGTTATGAGAGCATTAACCAACTGCGCATTAATCCACTTGAATGAATTAACTCAGTGGTAGCTGCAGGCAAGTAGGTTGTGTTTGGAGGAGGTGGGTCACTGGGAGTATGCTTTTGAGAATATACTTTGTCCCTGCAGAATGGAGCTTACTTTCTCTCTCTGCTTCATGGTCCCATGTACTGAGCTGTTTTTCTCTGCCACACTATTCCTCCATGATGTTCTGCCTCATCTCAAGCCCACAGAAAAGGAGTGGGCCATCTATGGACTAAGACCTCTTAAACTGTGAGCCTCCAAATAAACTTTCCCTCCTCTAAAATTGTTTTTATCAGGCCTTTTGGTCACAGTTGTGAAAAAGCTGACTAAACCATCCATGTTCCTAATGGGACACAATTCTGAGTTGGGTAAGGAATTTACAAGGTTTCTATAATGGACAGCAGGAACCTTATTTAGTAATAATTACAAGGATGACAGACAAAGTAAATTTACTAACAGACTCTTCTACTCCCTAAGTACTAAGATGTTCAGGACTTGCTTTAATCAATCTATTGATCAATCAATCAATCATTTCCTCTGCCCCTACAGGAAATTCTACAACCGATTCTTAGTTTCTTATTATTCTCTCTACTCTCTAGACCAGTGGTTTTCAGCGTGGAGTCCCTGAACCAGTGCTATGAGCATATCACTTAGGAACTTGATAGAAATGCAAATTCTCTGGTCCTATCCCAGATGTTTGCAAACAAAAACTCCATGGCACAGCCTGAAAAATCTATATTGTCAGGCTGTCCTAGTAATTCAGATGTCTGTTGGATTGTGAGAACCACTGATTTAGAATATAATTGGACCAGAATGGTACAATGACCTGAAAGTCACAAGACCTTAGTTCTTTTCTATGCTCTGCTATTAGTTTATTGTATGGCTTTCAACTCTGCCTACCTCTCTGGACCTGTTTTCTCATCTTTGAAATTAAGAATTTGGGACAGAAATTATTTAACATTTTTAACAGTTATAGGAAATAACAGTCACCATTATCAAAAGCATTAGCCAAGTACTGTAGTATCTTGGCACATGATTCCATATTTTTATGTCAGTTTTTTTTTTTGGTGGGGGAGGGCACTGGGGATTGAAACCAGGGGCACTTTACCATTGAGCTATATCCCAGCTCTTTTTATTTTTCATTGAAAGACAGGATCTTGCTAAGTTTCTGAGGCAGACCTTGAACTTGTGAATTTTCTTGCCTCAGCTTCCTGAGTCACCGGAATTACAGATTTGCACCACCACACCTGGCTCATGTCAGATTTTTTAATATTTGTGAAAAGGCTATCTCAATCTTGTCAAAATGACTAAATACCTTGAACAGCTAGAAGCTGTATTTAAAACATTTCTGTCAAGACCAAGTCATTTGTTCAAGTTGCTGGTGAATGCTCTCTGACAATTTATCTCTCACAGAATTTATCATATCTCAGTCAGAAATATTAATTCATAATCAGTCCAATAATTCTGATATGCAATTATTTTTATTTGACCCCAAAATATATTCCTAATCCCCCTTTCATTCATAAGATATCCCTGTACAAAAATGACTCAGCCTAAGTTAAAATTGTTATTAAAATGCCAACCTAGCATATTCTATTGGTAGTAATGTATTAAGACATTGTTGCAAAAATATCAAAACTTAATTTTGATGACAAATGTTATTTTTATTTTATATTTTAAGGTGGTTATTGGACATTTATTTTGGAAACCATTCATTTTTCATGTTGATAAATTCAATTCAGTATTTTTTGAGCTAAGACCAATATTAAGAAGAGGCAAAGTATGGGGGGCTGCACTTTGTTGAATTTTAATAAGAGATTCATCCCATCAATTTGTCAAACTTCAAAATGTGACAGGCAAACTTACAATGATATAGAAAGACTTTCCAAATGGGATGAAATCCTGACTCAAGTAGTTTTGAAATTAGCTTAGTCTTTCTATTACTGAGGGAGTAGGGAATGAAAAATGAAGGTTTTTTTTTACCTTAAAAAATCAAAAATAATAGGTATACTAAAGAGCTTACACGATCACAATGAAAAAATGGTTCAGGACTGGGAAACAGAAAAAGGAGGAAATGTACTTTACGTGGAGGGAAAAATCCTTTAATAGGGCATTTTTGCCTTTGAAAATAAACTCTAAAGAAGAAACTGACATTGCTGGTATGAATGTCACAACCAGCCTCAGGTAAAGTCATACAGTACATCTGGGCCAGTCTCTAGTCCAAACAAGTTAAGAAATGTTTACAGGCAATATAACATTTACTTAGCACTGTGTCAGACACTGTGGATGACAAAATATAAATGTGGTAAAGAGGAAAACAGAATCAAGACAAGTGGACCCTCATTAAGCCACTAACTGGGGTACACTGGCCATGTTACTCCTGAGAAAATGGAGGGGGAAAGGTCCTTTCAAGTCTGATGCTGCAGGATTCCACTATAAGGGTCTGGAACTTTGTTGAGAAGATAGACTTATATGTGAAACCATCAGAGAATTAGATTAGGGTGTGGCAGCTGGGCTGGTTTGAGGCTCCCTGGACAGGGAGATTCTTGGGTGGGATATAGTGGGGATAAATTAGACCTTTATTGCATAGTATTCCTACCATAAAGTTCACCCAAGGGTCTAGGTCCTGGCTATTTATTCAACAAATATTTACCATGTGTCAGGCACTGTTCTCAGAGATGCACCATGGAAAAAAACAAAGATCTCCATCCTCCAAGAGCTTATATTCTTGTATTGTGTGAGAAGCAGCTCCAAGACTTTGCTCTGTAAGTTTAGCTTTTGGCTAACGTTTTTGGGAGCTTGGATTTGGGGATCGACATTCCCTATACTGGTAAAATTGGTTCAACCTGCCTAAACTGTTTGTGCAAACAATGTGACCTATATGGAAACCCTGCTTTTCTTCTGAGAGTCTGTAGTGTGATGGGCAGAGCGGGAGGTTATGTGATCAGTCCCCAACCCAAATCCTGGACCCTCGAACGAGCTTTCCTGGTAGATACCATTTCACACACATTGTCACAACTCATTGCTGGGGGAATTAAGTTCATCTTTTTTGACTCCACTGGGCGAAGACACTTGGAAGCCTGTGCCTGTTCCCCTCCAGGGCTTAATTTCATGCACCTTTTCCCTTTGCTGATTTTGCTTTGTATCCTTCCACTGTAATAAATCATAGTTGTGGTTATGACTCTATGCTGAATCTTTGGAGCTCTCCCAGTGAATCACTGATGCTGGGGTGGTCTTGGAGATTCTCAACACACACAGACAATATGCAGTTTATAAGTGAATAAATGATCAAATATACCAAAAGGTGATCAGTGTTAAAGGAAAAGGAAAATATAGAGTAGGGAAGGCAGACTGGGATATTGGGTTGAGGGGTGGTAGTTTGCCAATTAAATAGGAAGGTCAGCATAGGTCCTCTTATCCCATCAAAGAACTGAAGGAGGGGTTGGGGTTATAGCCCAGGCTCCCTAGACAGGGAGATTTTTGGGTGGGAGATAGTGGGGATAAATTAGATCTTTGTGGTAGAATGACTGACTCACATGTGGGAGGAACTGGGTTTGATTCTCAGCACCACTTAAAAATAAATGAATAAGGGTCCATGAACAACTAATTAATAATAATAATAATAATAACCTGAAGGAGGCAAGGACATTAGCCAAGGTGACATGTGTAGAAAGAGTTCTCTAGGCAGAGGGTACAGCTCATGTAGCAGCCCTAAGGTGGGAATGTACCTGTGTGTTGAGGAAGAGTAAGGAGGCCAGCAGGTTTGGAATGTGGGAGCCAGAAGGGACAGGCAGGAGATGAGATAGGAGAGGTAAAGGAGGAAGGGCTGTTGCCCATTATTTAAGGTCCTGTAGATTATCTTGAGGATAGTAAGAAGTAAAAAAGAGAGTAAGAGGGGCTGGGGTTGTGGCTCAGTGGCAGAGCACTTGCCTAGCATGTGTGAGGCACTGGGTTCGATCCTCAGCACCACATATAAATAAATAAATAAAATAAAGGTCTATCAACAACTAAAAAAAATATTAAAAAAGAAAAAAATGAGAGTAGGATAACTAAGATAACATCGAGGATGAGGTGAATATACAAAAGACATGCGCCACTGACCTTCATTGTCATTAAATGTTTTGATCTGAGGGGATAAATCTCAGGTATCCCGTCATACTATTTCAATCTTAAAGCTGGAACAATGTCAAATGCTACAACATAATAGTGTAATGATTGGTCCGAATAATCACCATCCATTTTTTGCTTTTCACATGAAGAGTAAATAGTAAATGCACATTACTGAACAATACTGCATCCATTCTGGCCTTATTCTGCAGTTACATACAGTTAATACCTATTGCCAGCCCTGTGGAGAGGAAATGGTAAATGGTTCAGGATACCTATGAAGTGAAGAAAGCTGTTTGGGATTATTTACAGCAGCCCTAATGAGAGAAGATGGATGCAAAACTGTTTTGCACATCCCTGCCACATCCCTTCTCCAGCAGACACATCTTTTCACCCTTCCTAGAAGTCTAGAACCCTGAGAGCACATCCACACATCCATACCCAACACACTACTTCATACTGTCACATGTTGTGACAGATTGCAAAACCGGCACAAAGTCTTTCCCTCTCTGCCCTTGGAAATCCACCTTCTAATTCCTCCCATCAAGAGGTAGAGTCCAGTTATCACCTTTTGAAATCAAATTGGCCATATGACTTGCTTTGTTCAATAGAATTAAGTCTCAAGATGCCTTACATGCTTCTTTCTGTTACTACTCTTGAATTTCAGTCACCCCTACCCTAACACCCCAGCCACCCGCTGGCCAACTGAGAGACATATGAGTAAAGCCATTCTGGCCCAGCCACTGTCAGGTGACCTTTCTTCTCACTGCAGATACCTGAGCAAATCCAGCCAAGATCAGGCAAGCCTGACCCAGCTCAGCTGAACGACCAAATGACCTGTGGACTTGTAAGAAATAATAATAAATAATACACAATCCACTAAGTTTCACCATAGTTTGATTTGCAGCCAGAGATAACTGACACACATGTCCAGGCCTGAGTGTCTCTGAAAAAGTTCTCCAGATAACTCGTAACAGGAGTTCAAAGTGTTCAAAGTTAAAACCTCTGCAGACTGTGTCACAACATCTTTTAGGACAAAGGTAGATCTGACTACCACTTCAAAGCCAGAAGCACTTAGAGTGAGGTCACCAACTTCAAAGATGGGATGCTTCACTTCAGAAGAGTCCTTACAATTTTGGCTCGAGAGTCCAGCATTGGTCACGCTGCTTCATTTTCTTTCTCCAGCTCACCAGGAGAAGAGCAATTGAAATGTTGGAAACTTTCTCTGCTCAAGTACAACAAAGGGCACATTCTCACATGGCTCAGGGAGGCAGAGCTTTTGGCAAAGTGGGGAACAGCAGGAAGGGCACAGACGCTGGAGTAGCAGAGGAAGAACTCAGTGCCTGGGTGAAATGTCAGCAGGCTGGCAGCAGGGAGGCTGGCATCATTTCAATGTACAGCCTCATTTTGTAGAGCTGAGATAATATTTTCATCTCAGTAGAGTAGCAGAGTTGTCTATTTTGATGTTTGTTTCTTAGGCAAAAATGTGTAAAGGTAATTTATAACCTGAATGTGCCCAAGATGATCATCTTCAACATTTTTTTCCTTCTCCCCATTCCCCCTACCTTTCCTCCCTTTACTGCTGCACTGGGTGGTCTCTTTTAATTATTGTGTCCTGAAAAGAAAAGGTCAAAATATCTTAAGAACTTTTCTGAGTCATACTGAGAAGTCTCTCAACACAAGTTGATTAAGAACAGTGGAAAGCAGACAATGAGAATATTGATGTTAAAAATGAGATAAAAATTCAAATCTAAGAATTATAGTAAGGTTTTTCATTTATTTGTCAATCCAATGGGCATCCAGGATGGTGGTAAGCAAGACAGAACATACTCCTCAGCTCCTGGAGCTTGAGGTCTTAGATCTACCCTCAAAGAGCTCTCAGCCCAGGCAGAGCTCAGGACACAAAGTACCAAGTGCTATGGCTGAAGAAAGTTCCAAGTTTTCTGTGCAGATATAAAAGAGGGGGAGCAGAGCTTACAAGCATGTCAACAGGAAAAGGGACACTGATGAGCACAGCATTCCATTCCAATGGTCACATCTCCCAGGGTCTGTGATTTCAGCTCACTCCCTCTGAGGTCTGCACAAAATCACCTGAAATGCTAGTTTTCATATCTCTGCCTCACTATCCTGCTAGGACCCTGTCCATCTGCTAGACCCTGGCACAAGGTATTTTATGCTTTCTTTTGGAAGCAGAAAAGGGAGTTCTCTAGGAAGAACTGATCTCTGGATTCAAGATACATCAAAGGAGCCTGGCTATATCTTTTCACAATCACCATTCTCTGCCAGACTCTTTTAATGGGAACCTGTGAAACGCTTCTATTTCCTTTAGATGAGGGAAACAAAATTAAAATTTGTCTTTTATCTCACTTTTCTCCCCAAATTCTAAAATCTGTGCAACATAGAAATCGTTTCTTTTCATCCAGTAACTAGACCACAGATAAAAATGTATGAGCTAATTCAAAGACAGAAAGCACAGAGAAAGAGGATTAAACAAGGCAATCACCTTCAAAATGTTACAAAGCCATGCTGAAAAGCCTGATTTTGACTGTACATACTGTTTTTAATTGAGAAAGGTGAAGGTGTGTGTGTGTGAGGGGATTGCCTCTCTGACCAAAATTGCATTTTTCTTCAATTTCAAAAGAGGAGTTAACTCTTAGTGACTCAATTATTTTAATAAGGTTAGATGAAGATGAAGGGAACAAAAACAGTTTCCCAGGCTCAACAGCATGAAAATCCTAGTCTAATGCAGGTCTAATTAACTTTAGTTGCTGCAGAAGGTCATCTAAAAATTAAAAGCAAAAATATACCAATGTTATTAGGAGAACATTTATTATTCAAACAGTCAAGGTACAAAGGGCATTTTAGAAAGGAATATACTCCCAAGATTTCCCCAATTCCATGCTGCTTCATCCTTTATCTAAAGACCTTATTGATTGCTCCTTATCAAGAACTGAATCTTGGAGCACCCAAGAGACATTCTAATTATAATTAATAGTACAGGGTTTTCTTTCAAGATCATTAGGGATTCATTAAACTGACAACACAAGCTGTTTAATACTTGAACTTAAAAAAAAAAAAGACTGCAGGATAAGAGGTGCCACCATAATTATGGCTTTGGAAATTCTGCTGTTGAATTTGCAGACTGCTGTATATGCACCATATGCAGGATTATGAGGTCCACTTGCCTTTCTTTTTGATCTCAGGTAGAATTTGTGCCTTTAGAACCCCATATGTATGTATATCTGACTGAAGAAAATGGAGTTTGGATATTGAAAAGTTATTTGACCTTTGCTTCTTCCCTCTACCAAACCTCCCTACTGCCATACAAGCACACTATTTCCCACTAATAAAGACTGCATTTTGGAAAGAAAAGAACAAAGTTGAATTACACCAGGAAGGGAAATTCTATTTCTAGTGACTTTTGGTGTGGCACACAGTTTCATACCCCAAAGCCATTTCTGCTTTCTTTCTTAAAAGCTAATTTTTTCAAGGTAACCCAGATAAATGCAAGTTTTCCCAGTCTCCCTTATGTGGTCATGTAGTAATTCTGGTTTTAGATCTAAGGAGAATTTGCTGGAGATTTCTTGGATAAGCTTTGGCTTTCCTAATAAATTCAGACTAGCTTGGTAAATTCCCAGCCTTCCATCTTCTTCCTGCCTTTGAATAAAGACATGGTATCTGGAGCTTCCACACAGCCAGGAGACAGGAGGGGCAGTGAAGTGCAGACACTGGCCTTGACATTGTCAACTCACTGAACAAATGCCAGCAGTTGGCTACTTCGAGACTTCTTTATGTGTTAGAAAAAAATCACCCTATTTTAAGCCACTATAAGACATATTTTCTAATCCTGCAGCTAAAAGCTTTGCTAACTGATATATTTGGCTATGAAAGGAATCCAGCATTGACCCTCAAATCTGAGTTGATTTCATTGTTTAAAAGCATCCCTGATACTTTACAAAATCCACTCCTTGGGAATAGAAACACACTAGGTCTCACAGTGCATGAGGGTCACACACAAACTCACTAATGATATCTCTCAGCACTCCTGTTTCATCCAAGACCAAAGCAAACAATGAAGTTATCACTTATTAAAGCAGAACTCATCTCATGCAACATTGATCAATGATCACAAGTTGAAGTTTACAAGTGAAAGCTTCTGCCTTCTTCAGGATGTCATTAAGCAGCACAGTATAGACCCTGCACCTTGTGTTTTTCCTCAGATTGTGGGAAGTTTTCTCTCATACTATGCTATGGATTTACTGTCAATATTATATTCATGACAACTTTTCCCCCAACAGCATTTTCTTTCCTTTTCATAATTGGTGCATCACAATTATACATAATAGTGGGATTCATTATGCCATATCTGAGCATGCACATAATTTGATCATTCTCATTCCCTAGTACTTTCCCTTTCTCTCCCATATTAGTTTCTCAACTTTACTGATCTCCTGTCTATTACTGCTATTATTATTTTATTTTTAAAACATTTTTATTTGATGTTGATGAATTTTTAAATTTTTAATATTTATTTATTGGTATGTGCTGCTGAGAATCGAACCCAGTGCCTCACACATGCTAGACAATCACTCTACCACTGAGCCACAACCCCAGCCCCTGCGATTATTATTTTAATAAGTGCATTATAAATATACATACACACAATATGTGTGTGTGTGTGTGTGTGTGTGTGTATGGAGGGGAAGATGTGGGGTTTGTTGTGGCAAATTCACACATGGCATAGCACAATTGGGTAGATTTCATTCCCCAGTACTTTCCTGTGCCCTGTCCTCCTCCCTCCCTCTTGACCCCCTTCCTCTACTCTATCGATCTCCCTTCTATTTTTGTGAGATCCCTTTCTTATTCTCCCCCGTCCTCTCTAATCTTCACAAATAAGAGAAAACATTTCAACCCTTGATTTTCTAAGTCTGGCTTATTTCATTTAGCATGATGTTCTCCAGTTCCACCCATTTACCACCAAATGCTATCATTTCATACTTCTTTGTGAGTGAATAGAACTTCATTGTCTATATACACCATATTTTCTTGATTCATTCATCTACTGACAAGCATGAGGGCTGATTCCATAATTTGACTATTGTGTATTGTGCTACAATAAATACTGATGCAGCCGTATCACTATCCGTTTGTTGATGAGCACCTGGGCTGGTTTCACACCTGCCTATTGTGAATTACACAGCTATAACATGTATCATCAACAACATTACTGATAGAAATAAATTTGATAATTTTTTGGGGGTGGTGCTGGGGATTGAATGCAGGGTCATGCATGTGCCCTACTCTGAGCTATACCTGCAGTTCCTAAATTTGACAAATGTAACAACAAAGGTAAAAGGATCTCAAATGATACAGAATGCCAAATGTTTAACTGCATGAACATAGGATGTAGACAATAACTGTTTTGGGTGACCAGGCTAAATTTCTGATGAAGGGCATACCAGTGTCCTTCTTCCTAGTTCTCAAAAGGGAGTGCCCTGTGAAAGCAGCTGGTTCAAAAGGGTTAGCATCTTGCCACTGGACATGTGGTTCTCAGATCTGAAACAGTGGCATCAATAAGGAGCTTAAAAGAAATGCAGAATCTCAGGTCCCCTCCTAGATCTCTAACAAGTCCTCCAGATATATCAAGTGCACTGGAGTTTGAAAAGTACTGCTTTACAACTCCAAGAGCGTTCATTCCTAGCAGGTTTAACACCTGGAATTAGGAGGCACTAATCATTCCAACCAGGTGAAAGGCAGGCATCATCTAACATTCTGTGGATGTTGCCTATGGACATTACAAAAAATTGCAGCATTTGCCATGGGGACATGGAGGAAGGTTACTCTGCTCTGGCATCAATGATGAATTTTCTCCTAAAGGTCATTTTATCAAGGTCTTCATTGTCTCTTGAAGATGACAATTATAACAGATGCCACTGGAAAGCATACTGCGGATATGCAATGCAGATCTTTCACAAAGAATCTACCTACTGTCACTTGCTTTCGCAGGGTGCAAATATCTCAGAAGTTTGATAGGTCGTCTGGTTTAAACCACAAAAAAGGCATACCTTGGGCTTTTGTGGCACTTGTACAGTCAGAAACTCGAGAATGCTGTCAACAGATTGTCCATAATATTCTCAGAAGAACCAGAAGCTTATTTATACCCAATCACGGCACCTGTTCCTTAGGGAGGTAAAACACACATTTTGCTCTTTTAAGAAGAACCTCCAATCAAACAAGATCATATATACTCTGCAGCCTACACTGATTGTGCCAGTTCTGAAAGTGAGTGGTGTTCTGAACTGTGCTCCAAGAAAATATTAAATAAACTAAGGTTGAGAGAAGATACTCTAACTTCACTAAAGGTTAAGAGTAATCGCTGGAAGTAGAAAATCTTCCAAGAGAGCATCAGAATTTCTTGTCCTATAAACCAAACAGGAAATTCTTGGCATAAAATTTCTGCAGCTGGCAGTATGGTAGTCTTGGGACAGTGGTTCTTAAATTGTGGTCCCCAGTGCACCAGGATCACCTTGGAATTTGTTAGAAATGAAAATCCTCCCACTCCATAACCTATGTAATGCCTAGCAACCTGTGTGTGTGAGTGTGTGTGTGTGTGTGTGTGTGTGTATGTGTGTGTTTGTATCAGGGCTGAACCCACGGGTACTTAACCACTGAACCACATTCCTAGCCCTTTTTACTTTTAATTTTGAGACAGAGTCTTGCTGAGTTGCTTAGGGCCTTCCTAAGTTGCTGAGGCTGGCCTCCAAGTTGTGATACTCCTGCCTCTGCCTCCTAAGCTACTGGGATTACAGGCATGGGCCACTGCGCCAGGTGCAACTTGTGTTTTAATAATTCCTCCAGTATTTGAGAATGTCAGCACTATTCAGATTGACATTGATGAAGAACTAGTCTTGTTTTGTTCACTATATTTCTAGTCCATTGTGGACTGCTACTTTTGTAAATAACATATTGTTACATTGCCAGAAAAATGACATAAAAGAGATATACCAAATACCAGTCCCAATTTTGTATTATTAGACTCAACTGACAAAAAAATTACTCAGATTAATTGCTCAAAAAAATCCTCAATGCTTATTTCCAATTTCCTCATAGACAAGGAACATACTTTCACAATTACACAAGACTACAAGCCACCCTCTAAATAGTGCTGGTCTACAAACGGAGAGGGTCTTTTCCTAAACAAAATAACCATAGTACATAATTTTATCTATTGTGATGCACTTTTTTTTTTTACGACTTAACATCTCTGAAATTGGAATGCACCTCAAAAATCACAATCAGTCAGGAGGCAACAGAACCTAGCTCTGACAGTCTGTGCACATGCATCAAAACCTTAAAAGTGGATGTTAACCACGTGGAAAAAAATTCCAGAGTCAAAGTGGAACATTTAAAAAAAAATGCTGCATCACCACTGCTTTTTATGGCACAAAGGATGATACTTTGTGGAAAATCATGGACATTGGTGACTCTGAGGAGAAAGTGATTTGGGACTGTAGGAGCCTGAATATGAGAACATTTTGTAAATATTTTAGCCAATTTATTTAGTTTATATTTTTCCACTGGGTATACTTAGGAGTGATATGACAACAACCAATGTCTAAATCACTCTAAAAGAGATCTTTCAGTAAGTATAAAATCCTAAAGTGATACAAAAGTAACTCGTCCATTTAACTGACAGTGTTTTATTTTATTTTTTTTTACTGGTACATAAAAATATATCTTACAATGGACAAAATATTATAATCAATTAAATATTATATATCCTTTATAAAACTTATTTACCAATATATAATTAGGTTCTAAGAAAACAGGTTCTAAGAAAATATGCTCTGTAACCCCAGCAGTTCAAGATGCTAAGGCAGGAGGATTTCAAGTCTGAGGCCAGCCTGGGCAACTTAGCAGGTCCCTGTCTCAAAAGTAAATAAAAAAAATCTGGGGATGTAGCTCAGTGCTAGAGTGTTGCCTACCATCTGTGAGGCCCTGGGTTCAATTTTCCAGTATCAAAATGCACACATTAAAAAATTATATGAGAGAGAGAGAAAAAAAAGTGAAGCCCCAAGGTTCCATACTAAAGAAAACAAAACAAAAATTGTGCAGAAGTTTATGTGATAAGCAAAGCATAGCCGCCCTGAGGGCAAACGTTGATATCCCTACATCAAACTGGGAACCAGGAAGAATACTAGAGGGGTCCCTAGCATTGTCCCCAACTCCCAGAACCCACAAACACAAATATTCTCCATAGGGAAATTTGCTCAGTTTAGGCACCACATTTTCAACCTAACCAAATATGTGTGCACAGTGAGAGACTAGGACCCAGGGAAACAAGCCATTATGATTGACAGTCCATAGAAACAATGACCAAAAATTTAGACCAACAAGAACTTACAATATGGAAATTATCAGACAGGGGATTTTAAAAAAAGCATTCAATACTGCAAAGAAAAAAATGATAAAAATCACTGAACTTAGGAAACAATATGAAACCAGGAAAAAGGATCACCAGGAACTTTCTGTAAGTGCAGGAAAAAAAACTACAATTGATAGATATAAACTTAATGAATGTGTTAAACAGCAGATGAAACACTGATCAAGAGAGAACTGGCATATTGGAAGATATATCTGAAGATGTTACCTAGAATGTGGCACAAAGCTGTAAGAAGCTGGAAAATGTAAGAGAGAGAGCCATATAAAGTAATTAAAAAGTTGTAATATATATTCATTTGGAATCCTAGAGGGATATAAAACAGAGGGTGCTACCTTGGTTGCCAAATGGAATTGCCTGTGGAACTTTAAAACTATTGATGTTTTTTTCAAGATTGGAAATTCCCAATTTTTTCACCCATTTTCTTATTGGTGCATTATATGTATGATTTGTGCATTATATGTGGGATTTGTTGTTACATATTCATACATGCACACTATATAACAATATAATTTAGCCAACAGTATTTCTCAGTTATTGTAGGATATTCCAATTTAATTGATCCTGAGTACGGCTTGGGCTTAAGGAATTTTTAAAGTTCCCTGGTGATGTTAATGTATAGCCAAAGTAGAGAAGCACTGATTTAAAACAAACAAAGAAAAAAAAAAACAAAAAAACAGACTATCATGAACTTGATTTAGACAAGATCCTCTTAGATATGACATCAAAAGCACAAGTAACAAGATATAAAGTAGGTCAATTGGATAAAGCAAATAAAAATTAAAAAGTCGTGCTTGAAAAAAAAAACATCAATAGTTAAAAGACAATCCACATGATGGGAAAAATATCTTCAAATCATACTTCTGAGAAGAATTCCTATCCAGAATATATAAAGAACTCTTACCACTCAATAACACTAATGATGAAAAACTCAATTAAAAAGTGGTGCTGGGCCTAATCCCAGCAGTTCGGGAGGCTGAGGCAGGAGAATCATGAGTTCAAAGCCAGCCTCAGCAACTTAGCAAGGCCCTAAGTAACTTCGTGAGACCCTGTCACAAAATAAAGTATAAAGAAGGGGCTGTGGAGTTGTGGCTAAGAGGTTAAGTGCCCCTGGGTTCAATCTTGGGTACCAAAAAAGTGGCAAAATATTTGAATATACATTTCTCAAAAGATGTGCAAAGGAATGTTAAGCTAATGAAAAGTTGCTCAACATTACTATCATTAGGAACATGTGTATCAAAGTCATTAAATACCACTTTGCACCTACTTAACAAGACTATAGTTTAAAAAGTGTGACAATAACAAGTGTTCATGAGAGTATAGAGAAACTGGACCCCTCATACATTGCTGGCAGGGATAGAAATGGTAGAGCTGTTTTGGAAAAGAGCACGACAGTTTCTCAAAATGTTAAACGTAGACTTGCCACGTGATTCTTAGGTTTATACCTAAAAGAAATGAAAACACATGTCCACACAAAAAATTGTACACAAATGACCATGGAAGCATTAGTCACAACAGCCAAAGCCTAGAAATAACTTAAGTTCCCATTATCTGTCAAACAGATAATAAAATGTGATTCATTCACACAATGAAATATTATTTGGCAGTAAAAAGGAATGGAGTCAGGCACAGTGGCTCACACCTGTAATCCCAGTGACTCAGAAGGCTGAGGCAGGAGGATCACAAGTTTGAGGATAGACTCAGCAATTTAGCAAGACCCTGTCTCAAAATAAAAAAAAATAAAATAAAATAAAAAGAGATGGGAGTGGGGATGTAGCTCAGTGGTAAAGCCCCTGGTTCCATCCTCAGTACCAAAAAAAAAAAAAAAAAAAAAAAAAAAGAATAGGGTACTAATATACATGTTACAAGATGAAGTGACCTTGAAAACATTTTTCTAAGTGAAAGAAGCCTATCACATATTACATTATCCCACTCCAAAATGTTGCAAAAAAGGCAAATCCGTAGGGATAAATCTAGATTAGTTGTTCCTAGAATAGTACGGATAGCAGAAGGGATTGAGAGGAATAGAGACGTAACTGCTAATCACTTCAAGGTTTCTTTTTGTGGTGATGAATATCTTCTAAAATTTACTGGGGTCATGGTTGTCCAACTCTATGAGCATATTAAAACCACTGAATTGTATGCTTTCAGTGAGTGCACTGTATGGGATATGAATTATATCACAGTAAAGTTGTTAAAAAATGGAGAAAGAGGCAATATTTAAAGGGACAATGGCTGACAATTTTCCTGAACTGAATAAAGACAAATCTGCAAACACAAGAAACACAACATAGGGTTTTTAAAATTAAATCTACATCAGGGGCTTGGAGTGTGGCTCAGTAGTAGGGTACTTACCTAGCATGTGCGAGGCCTGGGGTTTGATCCTCAGCACCACATAAAAATAAATAAATAAAATATATTGTGCCCAACTACAACCAAAAAATAAATATTTTTTTAAAAAATTAAATCTACATCAGGCACACCACAGTGAAACGAGAGAGCCAAACCGAAGAAATCTCTGGCAATTAAAATTCAGAGGGCATTGAGAAAAGCAAAAGTACATTACAGTATCTTAACTGACAAGAGAACAGAACTTCAGAAGAAAAGAAGACTCAGAACATACCCCTTGGCTTGAAATCTCTAGGAAAAAAAAAAAAAGTACTAGATGGTAACAGAAATCAAAACAATATTGTTCTGCCTTTGATTCACATTTGGTTTGTCAGGATGGGAACACGGCTTGCCTGGTGTGAAAACATAAAATTCCTCAAGCTTGAAAGCTAAATGATAAAAGCCATTTGACACAGCAGTTTTAGTTAGAACCACAAAGAAGTAACCTGCACCAAAGGAAGGAATCAGGGACATTTTTCTGACTACTGGTGCTAGTGATGGAGAGTTACCTATTGGTCAACAGCTTAAATCAGAAACAGTCGTACCATACAGGATGCCACCATGCTAATTAACAGCTCATGCTACCTAAAATGGAAAAATATTAAGTCAGAGTGTGCTTCAGAAAAATCTGAAGGTCCATTTTTCCTTTCAACTTCTGATTTAATTATCTCTTTAGACTGTTTATTCACCATGGGAAGGATGTGATTAAGTATTCATTTCTTCGCTACGGTAAAAGTAAACTTGCTGCAAACCAGCTTTGATTCTTTTAATCTTATACATACAGGATTCATAAATATTTAACAACTGTTTGGAGGGACAGTATTTTAATATGGAATTAAAGTGATAGTGTTCTATTGTAAATCCTCCTTTCTTCTTTACAAGAAAAATTCACGAGTCCTTCAGAGCAAACAAACAAGAAAGTCTAATAGCTGATTAAGTGCTCAGATTTGTCCATGTTCAATTTATTGAGAGTGAATGCAAGATTTAAACAGAAGGAGATAAAGGTCCAGAAACATAGATTTTATCACCTGCATGAATATAAAAGCAAGGGGGATTATTTTTAAAAGCAAAGAGAAACCTTTTTAGATGAAAGGTATTGTACAAGTCCAAAATTATAGTTTCCTAAAAGGCAGCTTTAATGTTAACAATCACAGAGCTCTATTTTGTCAGCACCGGAAGGCATAAGTGGATCATTCTGCCCTGTCACAAGCTAAGCATATTTCCCATTTTGTAATGTAAAAGTGGTAGAATTTCACCATCCTTTGGCTGTCAAAAGGCTGTTTGTGAGTGAAAATATGACAATGCTCACAACTAACCAAGAATCCTGTCCATCAAATACATAATCCTAAGTGGCTCTGCTGTCAGAGCCATAAAAGCAAAAACACATTTGGGTAGGAGCTTGTAAAGACTTCGTTGTAAAATGTGGGCTGTCCCTTCTTGAGGCTATACTTGGGCCTCAATTAAAGGCAACTATTTGGCTTCACGAAATTAAAAACATTTCATCTGTCTTTGTTCCTTCCTTCAGTAAATATGCACTGAGGATCTTTTGTTCACCAGGAGGGAGCCCACCTTTCTGCTCAGTAATACTAAAACAAACAAACAATAAAACAGCAGCGGCAATAAAGGGTGTGGGGTTGTCCCAATTCTGCTGCAGGAAAAGCTCCCTAGGAAACATGTAGCATGAAAACAAATATGATATGTGCAGTGAACAGTACACCCAAAAGGGCAGCCAGGGACATCAGGGAAAGGGATCAAGAAAGAAAAAGCCTTGTGAAAAAAACAGCAAAAGAAACTCGGGGAACAAAGGTGGGTGTCATAAACTTTCTGCATACGGATCTACCTTACTATTTGCCATTGAATTTCAATGCACACACTTAACCATCCATGCTTGTCTCCTCCTTGTGCTTCAAGTTCTTTTGCCTTGTTTTATTCAGAAATCTCTTACCTGTACCTGAATGCCTCCCAGACACCTCCCCATCTATGACTTTTCAAGGTATTTTGGTATGTCATAAAATTGAGCAACTAATTCAGTCCTGAATCCCCAAGCCGATTTTAGAAGCTGTGCATAGAACCTGGAGGGGTCTCTCAATGAACAGAAAAGATTATGTCATTTGGTCATTGTTTATTAGCATATTTAAAGAATGGGGAATTTCGTTTTAACACTCCTGGTACCACCAGACCAAAGCAGCAAGAAAATCACAACTCTGGAGGAGAATTTGGGTTCTGTATTAGGCTCAATCCCTTATCAACTGAGGGCCACAAATCTTAGTGATAAATCTTGGTTTGCAAGTTACCTTAGATTTCTTGTTATCTTAGATTTCCAACTGGTAGATGCCTGTCAAAAGTATGCTGCATGGGAAATAAATGTTATTATTTTCCCATTTCTCAAATATATATTTTCTTGGGCAAGTTATTTAACCTCTTTGTAATATTTTCCATTCTGAAAATGAAAGCAGTAATACTATCTCAACTTGAAGAGATTTTGAGACTATACTTGTGAGAATTAAATAGGGCAGTTCATGTAAAAAGTACCTGGCAACTCAATGCTCTATATAATTATTAGTTATTATCAGTTGGAATGATTTGGAAACATTTTAGGATCTTGGAGCATCTCAGACCCACTACCATGAAAAACTTGTGCTCATACTCTGTTTTGTATAAATGGTTCAACCATTCTTTATTTTGTTGAACCATCTATCTTTTCATTTTTGTTTTAACAGGGTAGTCTCCTCCTCCTCCCTGGGTAGAAGCTTAATATAGTTCTCATTCTCATGATTTCACTCAATAATTTTCTAAAGAAGGCACAACCATTTAAGTTAAACCACATAAAGATTTCAAGTGATGGAAAGCGGCCACATCAATATTTATAGCAGCTCAATTCATAATAGCTAAGCTATGGAACCAACCTAGGCATCCTTTAACGAATGAATGGATAAAGAAAATGTGGTACATATACACAATGGAATACTACTCAGCCATAAAGAAGAATGAAATTAAGGCATTTGCTGGTAAATGGATGGAACTGGAGACTTCATGGTAAGTGAAATAAGCCAATCCCGAAAAACCAAAGGCTGAATGTTCTCTCTGAAAGGTAGATGGTAACTCACAATAAGCAGGGCGGTGGGGAGATGGTTAGGGAAGAATAGAAGTTCACTGGATTAGACAAAGAGGAATGAAGGGAAGGAAGGGAGAATGGGAATAGGAAAGACAGTAGAATGAATTGGACAGAACTTTCCTATGTTCATATATGAATACACGACCAGTGTAACTCCACATTATGTATAACCACAAGAATGGGAAGTAATACTGCATGTATGTATGAAATGTCAAAATACACTCTACTGTCGTGTATAACTAAAAGCAATTTTTAAAAATTAAAAAATAAAGTGATGGAGAGCCATTCTCATAAGGGTATAAGGGATATATCAAGCCATATTTCTGATAGGAAATATTTGTTGACAAAACTGATCTATAAATAACCACATTATTTCATAAATATTCTCTAGGAACATTGTTTAATCATTGGGCAGATACAAAGGAGAAGATATGTAGGATGGACAAGTCTAGAAAGCCAATGCACATGAGGACTATAGACAATAAAAAGTGTATTTTGAGATCTAAGCTAAATCTAAATGAATAGATTTTACCTGGTTTTTTTTTTGGGGGGTACTAAGGATTGAATGTAGGGGCACTCTACCACTGAGCTACATCCCCAGCCCTTTTAATTTCTTTTATTTCTTTTTTTTCTTTTTTGGTACCAGGATTGAACTCAGGGGCACTCGACCACTGAGCCACATCCCCAGCCCTATTTTGTATTTCTTATTTCCAGACAGGGTCTCACTGAGTTGCTTAGCACCTTGCTTTTGCTGAGGCTGGCTTTGAACTCGTGATCCTCCTGTCTCAGCCTCCCAAACTGCTGAGATTACAGGTGTGCACCACTGCGCCCGGCCATTCCCAGCCCTTTTCTTTTTCTTTCTTTCTTTCTTTCTTTCTTTCTTTTTTTTTTTTTTTTTAAGTTTGAGATAGGGTCTCACTAAGTTGCTTAGGGCATCACTAAGTTGCTGAGACTGGCCTTTAACTTGTGATCCTTCTGCCTCAGCCTTCTGAGTCATTAGGATTATTGGCATGCACCACCTTGCCTGGTGCTAGATTTTAGCTGTTCTTGCCATTAAAAAAAAAACACACACACAAAACTTATGAGATGATGGATATATTAATTTTCTTTAGTACTGTAACCTTTTACTATCAATATGTATCCCATAGCATTGTGTTATGTACCTTACTTATATGCAATAAAATTTATTTTAAAAATTACTGGGCAGGCATAGGGTAAATGTGAAGGACAGAACAGATTGTGGAAAAATCACAGCCAAAAAGAACAGACAAGGTCAATTAAGAAAAAGTGTCTTTGAATGTTGATATTTCTCAAAGAAATATATGTGGATAATCTAAAAGTCAAGAGTTATCCAAAATAATAGTGGGTCCCTGCCCCACCTCTCTCCAGCCATATTCCAATTTTTTGGAGGCAAATCATTCAAATATTTTTAACTGTATAGTTTTCTAATAACTTACCTCCATATTTTAAAAATGGCATCCTTATACATCTGTTTCTTGATTTTTTCATTTATGCATTATGTATTGATCTGCTAATGTGAAAGATGAAAATTTAGCTCTCTTATAACCTTTCCATATATGCTTCTCCTTTCTCACCCACAATAGTTTCATCACAATATTTGACTAAATCAATATTCACTGGGCAATATGATGTGTAATGATGACCTTTTCCTTTCTTCCTACTTTTTCCTCCTTGTCATTAATATCCAACTGTCATACTGGATTGTCCTTTACTATCACTTTAGAAGTTTCCTGTGACCCCACCCATATGGATCCCCAGGTTTTGTGATTCCCACATTGTCTTATTTCTTGGTTCATTTCCTCTTTTGGATGGACAAAAACAAAACAACCCTAATTCTTTTGGAGACCTTGGATGTTTAAAGATATTTTGCTACTCTCATACTTTTTTTTGTGATTGATAATTTTGGCAACTACAGAATTCTAGTTGAGAAATAATTTCCTCTGTGAATTTTGGAGGCCTTGCTCTATTATCTTGTAGTTTCCTTAATTGCTATGAGAAATCTAGTGCTAAATCTTGCAGGGAATCAGTTTGGGTTCTCTTTTTGGATGCCTTTATAATCTCTTTATCCTTTTTCTATTCAGCATATTAATGGGCCCTTTAAATCTAGCCACTCATGTCTTTCATGGATAAAAATATTCTTGGTTTTTTTCATAATTTCTTCTTCATCTACCTTTTTTTTTAAATAATTGGGATTGATTACTAGACACAGGACAGACTTCCTCTAATTAATCTTTTCTCTTGTTATCAATCTCATGGTCTTTTGGTTGAACTTTCTGAAACATTTATTCAACTTAATATTCTAATCCTTCAAATGAATTATTATTATTTCTGCTATCACATTATTAATTTCTGAGAGTTCTTTTCTGTTCTCTGAACATTCTTTTCAATAATATCCTGATTTTATTTTTTTAATAATTATTTTTTAGTTGTAGTTGGACACAATACCTTTATTTTATTTATTTTTATGTGGTGTTGAGGATCGAACCCAGGGCCTTGCACTTGCTAGGCAAGCGCTCTACCACTGAGCCACATCCCCAAAACTTTCTATTGTTTAATTTTGAAACAGGGTCTCACAGAGTTGCTGAGGCTGGTCTCAAACTTGTGAACCTCCTGCCTCAGCCTCCCAAATCACTGGGATTACAGTGTGTACCACTGTACCCAGTTAATCCTCCACTTTTCAATGAGCCACCCCATCTCTGTCCTTGACTGTGCCTTGGGCCTCAAAGTTGAGTTTCTCTGATTTAGTCTGTCTGGAAAGGTCTGGAGGGCCTGAGTAGAGGAACAAATGTTCCTCTACTTCTAGTTGGTTCTGACTCCATGTCCAAGTGTCCATGTGCTTTGCTTCTAACTATTTTTCCTGTACAGCCCTCATCTAGGGCCCTACTTCGGGGCTACAAGAGTCACTTTGGCAAAACACCAAGAGAGCTAGTAGTATATGAAAGTTTATGTATCCTGACTTCCCCATACCTGGAGCTAATTATTTGTATAAGAGAGTACCTTTAGCCTAGAGTATCATTTTCACTCCAGAGTTCCCTTACAGGATGAGGCAGAGGCTGGGACTTAGCCTACAATTTTAGTCTAAAACCTTGGTTTCCTGTGCTTGACTGCTTTCTTCTTCACCCACTCTTCTATTGGCTTCTCCTGGGAGCATCTCCTGAACAAACACTTCCATATGAATTCACATCTCAGGTCAGCCTTTCAGAAATGTGGCCTAAGACCATCATTTGGATTTGGGAAAGGGTTCAGGAGTTTTACTTCTCTATCAAAGTCACAACTAGTTCTGTTTTCTGACCTACATCCCTACTACCATCTGATTTCTGAACCTATCCAGTGGTCAGAAAACTGAGACAAAAAGGCTTCTGGAAATTTATAACAAAGAAAGAGCATCTTCTTGTATTGTCACTTTTATTCAATTTTAATGGCCATCTCAGAAACTTTGATTTTGATAAGAGTTGAATTTAGGCTGTTCTTTTAAATGTATTAGAGTACAAGTTCACAATCCTCTTAGAAGTATGTGATTTTAGCTGGGTGCTGTGGTACACACCTGTAATCCCAACAACTTGGGAGGCTAAAGCATGAGGATCATAAGTTTGAGACTAGCCTCAGCAACTTAGTGAGGCCCTAAGCAACTTAGTGAGGATCTAAGCAACTTAGTGAGGATCTAAGCAACTTAGTGAGACCCTGTTTCAAAATTTAACAATAGAAAGGATTGGGATGTGGCTCAGTGGTTAAGCACTTCTGGGTTCAATCCCTGATACAAAGGAAGAAGGAAGAAGGAGGAAAAGAAGAAGGAGGAGGAGGAGGAGGAGGAGGAGGAAACAAGGAGGAAGAGGAGGTGATTTAGTAGAAAATCATGAAGACAGTTTACCTGACTTAAATCTATTGACGTTAAAGAGCTTTATAGTTAGACAAATATGGGTTCAACTACTTTACCAGCTATGTGATGATGGGTTACTGAACCTCATTATGTCACAATTTTCTCATCTGCAATGGAAAATATACTTATCAGATTGTCTGCCATATAGTAAGTCCTATCCTTTGACTTATTTTCTGGCGATGATAAGTTTGTGGTACTACCAACATATGCCCTCATCTAATTCCAATATTTTGGAGATGTTTGGCTGAGGGTAAGGGCATACGCTAAGGAAGTAGTTCTCAAAGTGTATTCCCTAGACCATCAGCAGCAGCACTGAAAACTTAAGAGAGCAAGATTTCAGGCTCAAGAATAGACCTACTGAATCAGAAACTCTAGGGGAAGAGCCCAGCCCTATGCATCCATTTAACAAGTACTCCAGGGATTCTAATGCATGCTCAAGTAGGAGAAGCACTGGCCTCAGAGAAAAATATACCAGACCAACATGGAGATTAAAGCCAAAACGTAGACCTACTTGGTGTGGTATTCAAGATCATAAGCAGAACTAATAAATATATATGAAATCTCACTGATTACAGATAAGGGAAAATCATAATTACAGACTATTGGAGTAGTATAGTTGTTAATATTAAGAACATAATGTCATAAAAGAATATAAATAATATCTAGGCACTAAAGAGAAAAATGCAAATTTAAGTTTGTAAAATTTACAGTGAGCCTTTACCACATAGCTTTCAAGTACAAATAGGAAAGTGCATTAATACAAGACAAAATAATTTCTGTTCCCAAGAAGCTTAAGAAACACTTGAAAGACTCATTAATTGTATTAATACTTTTCTGAAACAAGCTACCAATTGTACATGATCTGGAACACTTGTGGAGGAAAGCTCATTTGAAGTTGTCACTTCGACACAGTCACAACTATTGATATTTCTCTGAAATTCTGAGTTCGTGTCATGCAAGCAAATGATCTTTAGGAGCAAAGAAGAGAACTTCAGAGCAAGAATGAACTTGACTCTGCCACTTCAGAATACAGGAGGGAGGACAGAGTAAGAAATAAACATTCCAATATCTTTTGCATAGCTATTTACAGTAGATTTAAGCCAATCCGATTATTTACTCTTAGGAGTGCAAATCAGAGTCAGAGGGAAGCCAGTTCCTATATTAAGTCTGCAAAGAGCCTAAAATTTTTAAAAGAAAAAAGAAAAGCCCTTTCTTGGAAGAAGTGTAGAGGGCAACTCACTTAGGTTTATGTTTCAGGGGTGACATCAAGCCACTCAATTTGCTTTGACACATAAGCTGTGTGAGCAGCTCAGCTTAATCTCCTGCATGGCAGAGCAGAGGATATTTCTCTCCAGCTCTTTGTGGCCTCTGTGTGAAAATCTCAAAGTTCTGTTGATGCCATTAGAAACAGCAGCTACAAAAACCACCACAGGGAATATTAGACAGACTGGCCAAAAGTCCAAAAATCATACCTATGCTACCGAGTTAACGCAGGGTTTCACTTCACATTAATGGTAATACGCATAATAATGAAAGCTGACATACAGAATCTTCCTGGGTGCCTAGGGGACACTCTGCTAAAACACAGCATGTGCACATTTGCAGTGACTCTTCATAGTCACCTAAGACATATGTGCTACTGGACTGCATTTTGCAGGTGAGAAAATGAAGCCTCAGAGATGCTAAGTAACTTGCCTAAGGTCAACCAGTCACTGAGCTAGAGCCAGGATTCCATCCCAAAGCTACTCAAATCTAAAAGGTCTGTTTTAACCACCTTGTTTTGTTTGCTGCTTTATAACTATACATAATAGTGAGATTCATTATGCCAGATTTGTACATGCATATAACATAATTTGATCAATCTCCTTCCCCAGTACCTTTCCTTTCCTTCCCCTTCTCCCTCTCCTTGTTCTGAGGATCTCCCATCTACTACTATTATTATTATCATCATCATCATCATTTTAATTAACACATTATTATTATATATAAAGGTGTGATTTATTGAACCATCCTGTTTTAATGCCTTGAGACTCCCAACCTATTCCAACAGTTGCGATTTGTATTATGTGTGCAATTCTCTTTGCCTCACAAGGAAAGAATAAACCAGATTGACAAGCAAAATTGCATTGCTGAAATGGGCATGAGGACAATACCTCCTTTCTGGCTGAGTATTGGATCTCTTCTGCCTTGGATAGCTGTAAAGTCTTTTAGGAATGTGGCTCCTTCCTAAAGTCATTGTGTGAGTGGAGATTCAGCTGGTCTTCACAGTGCTTGCTTTGAGATGGGTGATGCTTTGGTTGCCATGGACACCAGATTTCAACACACCACTGAGCACGGGGAATCCATTCCATGCAAAGCAACCAGAGCCGGCAGATGGGCACAGTAACATCTAACTGCACATTAATGCTATGGTCAATATTTGTTTTGCCACCTCTCATTTAGATGATGCTCTCGCCAGTGAAGTCTGTAAGACTTTCTCTCTCATCTGGAAAACAGCTTCTTTATGGCCCAGATAGCAATACTTATACTTCAACGTGTCAGTCATTCATTTGTCTGAGTTGTTGAATGGTTAAAGCTATTCAGAAAGGGAAGTCAGATCGTAAACAAAACACTCCCTTGTTCAGCTTGCAAAAAGAAAGAACGGATTAAATGATTTCTTGAAAATTGAGTTTGTTCAAGTGGCTAGTACCCCCAAGAATAAGGGGTCTGTTAACTTAGTAGGTTTCCCTAGTAACGAAATCCATAAAGAAAATAATTAGGAAGAGATAAGTGGTACTTAGATGTATATAAATAATGCATGAGAACATGTTTTTATGAGACAAGTTGAACATTCAAGGCATTGTACTTAATTAAAGACTATAGGTCAGAGATCAATTTGTGAAATTGAATCATGAAGAGAAACACTTACTTGGACACATCTGAGACTGTTGGGTTGGTTTACCAAGAGACCATCTCCACTCCATGAAGGAATATGAAAGGACCTCCCTGCCACTTGAAAGAAATCCACTGTGTATTGTGTAGCAGCCAGCCACATAATAAATGTCACTCGTTAAATTAACCAGCAAAAATGAAATTAGCCAAGAAGTTAATAAGAAATTAATACAACTTATCATTTTCACATTCAGAGGTCAATAAATATAATAAATTCCATTAAAACAACCTTCTTAGAGAACTCGGGGAGTTATTGGTAAAATATTTCAGGACATTTAAAAGCATTTTTACCATGCTTACTTCCCCAATTTATTTATCCAGTAACAAGAATATAATGCATCATGCTTTCTTCAAATAATTCCAATACAAATTATATCTTGGGGTTTTAGTGGAATATGCATTAATAGATGAAAAGGTATAAATAAATAATTTGTTAAATCACTGTATCAGAAAAAGATTTAAAAATCAAGAGGACAATGTCTGATCATTGTCAATCTAAATTAGTTTAGGGTTGGGGAGAAGCACTACTTTATGTGATGCAGGTAAACTTAACTGAATGATTCTAAAATGGGAGTAGTATCAAGCTCAAGTTTTCTATCTGATCAGGGAATGATGTACTAAAGCATCTCTTCTTGTATTATCATGAAATAGTTTTAAAATGCTGAAATGTGCTGGACACAGTAGTGCACGCCTATAATCCCAGCAGCTAGGGAGGCTGAGCAGGAGGATCATGAGTTCAAAGCCAGCCTCAGCAACTTATCGAGGTCCTAGGTACTTAGTGAGACCCTGTCTCTCAATAAAAAATATAAAAAGGGCTGTGGATGTGGCTCAGGGGTTAAGTACCTCTGGGTTCAATCCTATATATATATATATATATATATATATATATGGCTGGAACATGGTTGATTTTGATTTGGGCCTTTAAAGAAATTCTAAAAGCCTCCTGTATACATTGCAAGATTACATTTAGTAAGAAAAACCAATCTATGCATCCACTCGTTCATTCAACATGTTAATAGAATCCCAAAACTTGCCAGGAGATATGCCAAGTGGTGAGTCTTTCCTTCAGGATAAACTAGGAATTGGAAAGCTGATATTCTGGCAGCTGTGGAAGAAGTCATCCATCATACAAGGACAAGATGAAAATCATGAAGTTGAGAGGACTGGTCAAACTTTTCTGAGAAATCTCATGAAACTGAGAAAAATAGTGATTCAATGGACCAGCAGCAGCATCACATGGAGGCTTAGAGATGCAGAATTTGGGGCCTCATTCTAGACCCACTGAACCCAAACCTGATTTTGAGCAAGATCCCCCAGGGCTCACATGCATGTTCAAGTGTGAGGAATACCAATTGCAAGTACAGATTTGGCGACAGAAGCCCATCTCTGCCACTGACCAGCTATGTGATCTGGAACTAATTTCTCAATCTCTCTGTGCCTCAGTTTCCTCACTGGGTACAATGAACATTGTAATGGCACCTATGTCATAAGATTGTTGGTAGTATTAACCTACATATATGCAGAATCTAAAAAAAGTTAAACTTATAGAAGTAAAATGGTGGTTACTAGGCATGGGGAGAGGGGAGAATAAATAAGTCAGCCAAGATGAATTCATTCTGGTTATCTAGTCTACAGCAGGGTGACTATAGTTAATAATAATGTATTGTATATTCCAAAATTGCTGAAAGTGGACTGAAAAGTAAGCATATGAGGTGATGAATATGTTAATCAGCCTAATTTGCTAATTCAACAATGTATACATGTATTGAAACATCACTTTGTACCCCATACACATATGAAATTATTATCAATCAAAAATAAAATTAACAAAATAAAGACACGCTTAAGTACATAAAAAAGTAACATAATACATGTGAAGTGCTTACAATAGTGAGTGGAAATAAATGATCAATCATTGTTAGTTCCTATTATATCCTTTTAGCATTTATAGGGTTCTGAATCATAAGTGATAAAAGATCTAAGCTGCAGCTTATAGTTGTGTCCCACTTTCTGGCAGGTCTATAATCAGGCAATGAGGAACTGAACCAAATCTATAAAACCCCAGCTTCCCTAACCCTGCTGTCATTTCAAGCCAAACTTCATGGTTTATGTAGACAGTGTGTAACCCATGCCCACTTAAAATCTGGGGACTGCTCGAATCTAAAAACAAAGTGAAATCCTGCAAATGCATTTTTTAAAAAAAATATTTTTTAGTTGTTGATAGACCTTTATTTTATTTATTAATATGTGGTGCTGAGAATCAAACCCATTGCCTCACACATGCCAGGCAAGTGCACTACTGCTGAGCCACAACCCCAGCCCCAAATGCATTTTTTTTTTTTGCAGTGGGGTTTGAATCAAAATGAACAATAAAGGAACTCATTTTGTACCCTAGAAACCTCCATCCTCCTTTTCTACTTATCAGTTAGACATATACTGAAGTCTGATGGAATGCACTGTTGAACGAATGTTAGAGCCTGGGGTTATAGCTCAGTGGTAGCCCTGATTTCAAACCCCAGTACTATGAGAGAGAGAAGGACACAAAAGAAAAAAAATGTTAGAATGTAGGAATTCCCAAACGCTTGTGGAGGAACTAGAAATTGATGTAACATTTTTGGAAAGCAATTTGATCATCTCTACTAAATGAAAAAATATAGGTGAACTTTGACCCTGCATTTGTGTCTTTAAAAACTTATCCTGCACATAAACTCACAAAAGTAGGCAAAGATAATATATAGAAAGACATATGTAAGTAGATACACATTATGTATATGCATATGTATATATGTATAGTATATGTGTAGGTGATCATATTCTTTATGGCATTATTTGTGATGGCAAAAAAAAGAAAAAAAATGAATCAACCTAAATGGCCATTGATAAAGGTTAAATCATGCTATAGTCATTCAATGGAAACAGGATAAAGAAAGGGACATCTCTGTATGCAAAAGGTGCAAAGATGCCCAAGGTACATTAAGCAAGAAAGCAAACTGTGGAGTATACATATAATATCATCCTTTGTGCAAGTGGATTAAAAATACTCTATTTCTTTAAAAAGAACAAAAGTTAGTAACTATTTATTCCTAAGAAGGCTCACTTTGTATCCTGTTTGAGTTTACCTTGTGAGTATAATGACTATAATAATTTTTAAGAAAAACCATGAAAATGCAAACAGTTGCTACCATAAAATATATTCCAATATTTACTAGCTTAGATTTTAATAAAATGGATACCTTAGCTTTTATTTGATTGACAACTAGGTGGTGACATAAACAAGACACCTTACAGGTGCTATGGGACATGGAGGTGACCTGGAAAAGGAAACACCAAAGGGAGGACAAGTGAATGGATAAAGGAGGTGGAAGGTCACAGACAGATCTTGCCAAGGGATGTCAAAGAGCAGACACTTTGGTAACCTCCCAACAGCCATTTCTCTCTCCCTTTCTTCTTTCTTATCAGAATCCATGTCCAATTCTAAAGGTTAGAAATGAAAGTCACTATCCTTCCCAGGCTTCTCTGAAACTAGGACTGGCCAGAGACCAAGTGCTAGGCAATCAGTCAGAAGGGGCATTCTTCTGGGATACAGCGTTCTACATGATAAAAAGAGAAGCTGGGGGAAAAAAAGCTGCAGACCTTCCCTTTCTACTTCAGTCATATAGGAAGATGATGCTTGAAATGGTAGCAGCCATCTTGAATACTGAAGGCTGATCCAGCTCCCATATCCAAATAGCAGGGAAGGCCGTTGGAAAGGGTGTGGGTTTTGATACCTCTCCTGAGATGCTGACCCAATCCTGAAATCACCTCACTGTACACTCCTTGTTCGACAAAGTAATAAATGTTCCCACTATTTCAGTCATATTTTGATTGTTTGTTTTGGCATGGGGTCTCACCATGTTGTCCTGGCTGGCCTCGAACTCCTGGGCTCAAGTGATCCTCCTTCCTCAGCATGTGCCACCACATCTGGCTTTAATCACTTTTTATTAGACATTCTGTTATCTTCCACTAAAAGCATCCTCACTTATACAGCTGCTCACCACCTGCCTTAGAAATCCACTAAGGACCCAATTAACAACTGTGTGATTTTTAAAATCACAGCAGGAAGATAGATAATCTTGTGTCGAGTATCATTTTCTATCTGATGTTCAGAATTACCTTGGATTTTCTGTTAGTAGGAATGAAAAGGACTAACACTGACTTCATTAAGCTGCTACTATAGGCCAAGCACTACACTAGGGATTTTATCTAGGGTTGGTCACAACAACTTCCGAATCAGTTCCTCTTGGCTGGGAAAATAAAATCACATTTATGTTTTCCACCTTATGTAAACAACTGGACATGTCCCTTTATTACTTGTGTAGACCACAACCACCAGCAGTACTTGTGACTTTGTTACCTGTAGAAATCACAGATGAGGGCTGGGGTTGTAGCTCAGTGGTAGAGAGCTTGCCTAGCACATGTGAGGCATCACATGAAAATAAATAAATAAAAGGTACTGTGTCCATCTACAACTTTAAAAATATTTAAAAAAGAGAAATCACAGAGAGGCCTGGGGTTATGGCTCAGCAGTAGAGCACTCGCCTCGTACATGCAAGGCCCTGGGTTCAATCCTCAGCACCACAAAAAAATAATAATAATTAAATAAATAAATAAATAAAATAAAGTTATTTTAAAAAAAAGAAATCACAGACATATACATATCACACTGCAGGTGTTGAAGACAACTCAAAATATCATTGCCCCTCATCACTGTCTCAAAAGCACCATAATCATTAGGCTCATTGCAAAATCTTATTAAATGTGTTAATAAAAAAGCAGGCATGCTACTGCAGCACACATTTCAAAAATATTTAGGTAACTGAATTGCAATATAATTGCCTTCCTCTGGTCTGCTATGTGTTTTATTTTATGCATTTAAAAATGTTGTTCTAAGAGGTCCTGAAGGGAAAAAGGAGTCCTTGGCACAAGAGGTTTATACCCCCATAACCAGTTCTCCTTACGATCAGGGTGTGTGTATGTAGGTGTGTGTGTGTGATGCAGGAAATTGAACCCAGGCCTTGTGCACACTAAGGTACACACTCTACCACTGATCTACACCCCAGCCTCTCATCACTCTTAATATTGTCAATCCACTCTCCAAATAGAAAACCAGGGAGATCTTTTTAAAAGGTAAACCAGATCAATATATTCCCTCACAGAAACATGAAACTCCTGACTTTGATTGACCTGGCCCTGCAGGATCTGATCTTAGCCAGCTTGTATCTCCTTCTGTGGTTCTGAACTCCTGTCTCCCACTCTCTGCTCCCTTCATGCCAGCCTTTTCTTATTTCTTTGAGATCTCCAAGCCATTTCCCACCTTGGGGGCTTTTTCTTTGCTCTCTGCCTGGAATGCTTGCTCTTGGGGTAGCCACTTCATTTTCATGCTCTCGTAATGAGACATGACATCCCTTCCAGAGATGCCTTCCTCCCAACCCATCCCAAGAAGCATCCCTGCCTTTCCCACCTGCCCCCAGTTAGTTCCTGTTTACTTTCTTCAGATCATTTATCATAACTGAATTATTTTGTTGTTGTTGTTCAATACTAAATCCCAGCATCTGCCACAATAGATAAACCTAAAATTCACTGAATGAACATGTAAAGGGCAGAATAATTCAAAGAAGAAATTCTTACTAACACATTTAAAAGTGAGGAAACTGAGGCTCAAAGATGTTGAATTATTTGTCCAAAATCATTCAGTGACAAAATTATTTTAACTGATGTCCTAGGCCTCCCCTTAATCCCTCCACCATTTTCTGCTACATTTCCACCAACCCATGGAAAGCAGAATAGGCCTAATACAAATTCTATGACATGATTGCTTGGGATTTCAGTGCCCCATTGCTCAAGGATATGTGCCTAACAAATCCCCGCAGCTACTTCCCTCAAATATTTCTAGGAAGGATGAGCTAAAAGAAAGAATATCTATTACCTAGATAGGGTGATTTTGTCTGTCTGTCTGTGTCTTTCTACATATACACCCACATTTTTTTCATCTGTGAATCTTATAAACATAGGTACCAACAAGAAAATCAAATGGAAGGAAGAAAAATTTTAAGAAGGTAAACTAAGGCAGTAACAAATTAGATAAACCCAGGTGTAAGTGCTGACATATAAAAATACATGTGATAAAGCACTATATGCTATCTTGGTGGCCCACAATTTTGGCCACTTACTTCCTAGTGGCCGACATGAAGTGAGAAACATAATCAGTTATATGATATATTTTGAAGATTAAAATAATTCAATCAATTACCAGGAGGAGAACAACTATTTTTAAGTTCTGAGATTAAATTCCTCTTGTGGGTCCTTATAACAAAAGCATGGTGGGATACAGTAATCAGCATTCTAAACTATAGCCTTATAAATAAATATATCAAGCTTCAAAGAATGAAGTCTTACAGCATGTCTTAATAGACATGGCTGGTATAATGCCAAAACCCATATAGCACTGTATTGCCTTGCTACTTGAATCATGACTCATGGACCAGCAACATCAGCATCACCCAGGGACTTATTAGAATTGTGGAATCTCAGGCCCCACCCCAAGCCTAAATCAGAACCTGTATTTTATTAAGATCTGCAGGTAATTCTGATGAACATTTAAGTTTAAGAAGAACTGACTTGATGGGTCAGCTTGATCTGAGGCAAAATCCATAAAAAACTATAATTCATTCATTCACCAAATATTTACTGAGACCTTGGTGGTAGGAAAGAATTTCTTTACACATGACATCAGAAGCACCACCATAAAGGAAAATATTGACAAATGGGAGACCATTAAAGATGAGTAATAAAGCAAGCCACAGAGCAGACAATATGAGCAACAAAACCAAAAAAAGAAAAAGAAAAAGAAATAAAGATCAGAAGATTGGGTATTTAAATATGTGCCAGCCATCATGTTAATGCTAAAGATACAGTAATAAATAAAAAATATCTACCCTTTTGGAGCTTACATTCTAACTAGTGAACATAGTTTAGCTTAAAAAAAAAAAAAACAGGAAAAGGGGGTAAAGCCAAGGGGTGGGTTGCAATTTTAACTAGGGCAGACAGGAAAGGCCTCAATGAGGAGGTAAAGACCTATACAAGGTCACAGAGTCAGCTATAAAAATATCTAGGGGAAGTGTTCCAAGTAGAGAACAGAAAGTACAAACACCCTAAGACAGGAGAATGCCTAAAACAGCAAGAATCCACTGTGGTGGAAGAGGAGTGAGCAAGAAGTAAAGTAGGTACGCAGGGGGCTGGATCATGTGGGCTTTGTCGGCCATTTTAAGTATTGTAGCTTTAACTTTGAGATGAGAAGCCATTGGAGAAAAGGTAATAAGGAGGCACTGCAGGCTGTTGAACAGGGAAATGACATAATGGAAAGTGTTTTTAAGATGATTGCTTTCTTAAAGTTCGAAGGAATGGCTCAGTGAGTGTACCATACACAATCCCGGTATATGGTGAGTCATTCGTTTCACTATTTATTACGTGGCAAAGATGTGCCAAGTGGTATGAGGAGGATCTAAAAACTAGGGTGATAACTAAGAGAACTGCCAAATGAAAGTGAATAAAAATGACATTGGAAGGAAAGAAACTTGGGACATAATGACAGATTATTTATACAGAAATGACACACAAATTGGAAATTCAATTTAATCAAGGTTTGTGGATCATCCACTGATCCACAAAGGCAAAGTCATGTAATAGCTAGGACTTGGGGTGAGGGTAGCCTGATTAGCCCCTGTCCTACACTTTTCATACCTGAACTGGATTGCTGAAGTTGAGCCTAGCACTGGGACTGGCTGATCTAACAGATTAACAGGGTTTTGTTGTTGTTGTTATTTTTTAAGCTTCAGACCTTGTTCTGTCTCCTAGGAGCAGGGGCCAAAGCACCTCAACCTGATTAGTACAAAAAGACATATCTGGTTTGGCAGGAGGGCAAAAGAAAGGTCTTAATAAGTGTCTTTGTGGAGCAGTGTTCCAGACTGGCCTTGTACCACCAGTTCCGAAGCAGAGAGTTCTTCTGGTCTGCTTCCACATGTGACTGGAAGGGTCTCCCAGTCTGTCAGTCCATTCTGGAGAAGAGGACCCAAGGCATGGGAAGGGAAAGAAGCAAGCTTAAGGAAAACAAATGGAAAAAAAGAATTTGAAAATTGCCTGCCACCAGACTGCAAGGTCTGAGAAGCAGATGCAAATGCAATGCAAATGATATGTAAATAGCTCTGTGGCCTTCTAAAGGGTTTTATACAACTGGAAGGGCCCTTGGGAAACTGCTAGCAGATAACAGTGACTCAGAAGCAGAGTGAACTATTTCAAGACAACTTTGTCACACAGACCTTTGCTGCCCTGCTAGCACACTGCACATTCTTTAGTAATCTTTTTATTCTCACTTGAATCAACCTCGACTGCTATAAATATAAAAAAAAAATGAAGTCTGCTTCTGTAGAGGTTATCTAAGTTAATTACACTTTCAAAAAACACACTGTATACCTTTAATTTTTCTTCAAACGGTTTTCTCACCCAAATAAAGTCAAGTAAAATGTGTCACTTCCTTCCTAGAACAATATGTGGCTTGGGTGGATTATGAATGAAAGTGCCTCTCTTTCAGTGCTAGTTACTATGATCTTTCAGAGTCCCCCCCCCCCCACCTCTGCTCCACAGGAACTGGCACATTCTCTTTTAATACATATCTGTATTCAAAGTGAATATATATATATATATATATATATATATATATATATATGGAGATAGATAGGTATAATATATCTATCTCCATACACACACATACACACACACCTCCCCAATTCCCATCCAGCAGCCACTGAACAGCAGCTATTCATCAAGAAAAGCTGCCCTGTCAAGAAAGCTGTGGTCTTGATCATCCTAAGTACACATTTTAAAATGAAAAATGTGCACATTTGACCACAGTGGGGTACATTTTTGCCTACATTAATGTATTTAAAGGGAGGGCTTTCCCATCAAATATGCGTCTAATGAGAGCCATAGGATGTACTGAATTATATCAAGTAACATAGTAAGCACAGCTGACCTACAACTGGCCATTTATTCTCCGTCACAGATCCAGGGGTTCTGAAACAACTTATCTCCACATCAGTCCCTACTGGGTCCTTTACTTTTGTAGTACTCTAACATTCGAAGGGGCCTCAGCTTTTGACAGCAGGGTCAAAGAAAGGAAATCCCTTCGGTTTTGAGTTTCAAAATCTCACTTAAAAAGGCCACTGTCAGCCCCCAGGAAGCTGCTGGGCTAAGAGGCACCTGGGGTGAAGCCACGTTCAGCTTAAAATAAGAACAAAATGTAAAGACCTGGAATCTCAACAAACGAGAGGCCAAAAAAAGAGGGGGAAAGACGGACAAAAGCAGAAAAGAAACCTCAAGAGGCGGAAGAAATGAAAGAGCCAGACAAAGAGTAACAAAGAGAGATGCAGGGGAACAACCCGAGGCGGTGCTGCGGGAGTCGGGGAGTCGGGGGAAGCGCGGCGGGGCAGGGCCGGGCGGGTGGCGAGCGCCCTCCCGCGGCCGGGGCCGCCTCTTACCTCCTGGGCGAGTTTCTGCTTGAGCACCAGCGCGGCACACAGGTAGCCCGCGCGGCCCACGAACAGTTCGTCGGAGCCGCACTCCAGGAAGGAGACCGGCGCGCAGACGGCACACAGAGCCCGGAACTTGCCCAGCGGCTGCACGTAGTCGGACCGGCCCAGGGCGTGGTACACCAGCGTGGCCACAGCATACACGCCCGCTCCCCCGAGCAGGAAGGCAGCGCGGGTGTCGGCGTCCGGCTCGCCCCACTCCTCGGCGCGGGCGCACGCGTCTATGAGGCGCTTGGCGGAGCGCAAGTAGCGCTCCCGGGCCGCGGCGAAGAGCGGGCTCTGTGAGACGTGGTAGAGCATGTAGGCCACCCCGGCCACGCCGCTGTACAGCCCACCCTGGCAGACGCTGGCCCCGGCTGTCGCCCCCCGGGCCTCAGCGCCGCCCCCAAGAGGGGGCAGCTCCTGGAGGATGCGCTCGATGGTGGCGGTGACCAAGGGCGCCACCGCTTCCTCGCACTGGCCCGCCAGCAGGCTGCCCTGGTAGTCATCGAAGCGGTTAGCGAAGCAGCGCTTGGTGTCCATGCTGTTGCCCGTGCCCCCCAATATCGAGCTGGGGACCGCTTGAGGGCGCGCCCTGAAGCCCCGCGCACCACCTCCGGTTCTCTGAGGCACTCGGATGGCGATGTATGCGGCGGGGACGGAGCAAGAGGGTGAGACGGGAGGTGACAAGAGGAGGCGGGCGCAAAGAAGAAGCACGGAGCGGATGGCCAAGTGGGGCACCGGGCTGCCGCGAGGCTCCGGAGTGGCCCGGGCGAGCGAGCGCGGGGGATGCGCGTCGTGCGCCCCCCTCCCAGAGGCCGCGCCCTTGCCAAACCCGCCCCCTCCTACGCCGCCGCAGCTCGGCCGCCTCTCCAAGGGGCCGAGGTGATCTCCGACAGGACCCACGCGGGGCCCGCGCCACTCCTCCCGCTCCGCCCTCGGCTCCTCCCCTCCCGGCGGAAGGCCAGGGACGTGCGGGACAACGATCCGGAACGCAGAGACTGGGCATTAGCACACCTGGTAGCGGAGACGACGACACCGAGTCCCTTGTATACTCAAAAGTGTGCTCCTCGGGTCAGCGGCATCAGCATCACCTG